>NW_005358092.1:1371787-1397655 GCF_000412655.1 Myotis brandtii
GGGTTGGCAGGGTCCAGAGCAGGTGAGCTGCTTCCTTTCCCCAGTGGTAGAACAGGGAGGAGAGCGCTGGGTGCAGGGAGGGGGCCTCAACTGGGATCCTCCTGGTGTGGGGAAGGGGCCCGGCCTGGGCCCAGTGGGGAGCTTAGGAAGTCTGGCTAAGCAGGCGCTGGTTCATACCAACTCTTACTCTGCCATCTTCCTCCAGCTCTTCAAGCTAGCCCCCCTGCCCCACCTGTCCGGGGCAACGGGCTCTGGGTGACCTCCCTGAGCTCAGACTGTGGACCCAGAGACCTCAAGGAAGAGTGCAGGGGCCGGTGCAGAAGTACCAGGGCAGAGTTGCTTCGGTGTCTCGGTGAAGTTTGCAACTGACCCATGGTGGAAGCCCCAGAGGGGAAAGGCCAGGAGGCATGAATTGCCAGCACTTTAGCCACTTGAAAACAGCTCCACTTGGAATGTGAGGCAGTTATATGTTCAGCTGAGAAGTGAGAGGGCTGAACTCCACCATCGCTGGGCTCCTGTCAGTCCGAGGCCCAAGCGTCCACCATGACAAGGAAAGAACAGAGTGAGGGGCCTGGAGGAAGGGAGGACAATTGAAGAAAACCATGTCTAGACTTTCCCCAGCCCTCTCCTTCTTTCTGCTGCCTACAAGAGCCCCAGGCCCGGCCACAGTTCTATCTCCACCTTTTAGTCCCCTATTCTCCAACCACAGAGGAAAGAAATAAGGAAGGAGTCTGTGCTGCCTTCAGAAAGTATCTATATACCTGATCGGTCAGTTGCCTTCCACAGAGGGAGGCCAGACTGTGGCTTAGGCCCACTCCCCACAGGGACATCAGTAGGACATCCTGTGAGGGCTCCCAGACTGTTAGAGGGGGCAGGATGGGCTGAGGGATGCCCCCCGAGTGCACAAATTTTTGTGCACCGGGCCACTAGTTAAAAAATAAAAAAGAATATAGGTTTTGTATGCAGTGTAAAGGGCAACAAACAACATGAAGGCCTCTGTACCTTTCACTCAGCTAAGAAGTTTCATGCTTGAAAAATATATAGAGATTGACATACTGTCGTGCTTCATTTTGCTCAACATTGTTTTGAAATTTATTCATGTTGATATGTGTGGCTTTAATGCATTTCTTTTGTTAATGATTACTGTATAATATTCTCTTATATGAGTAGCTCACAGTCTGTCCTTTCAGCTGCTAAACATTTAAATTGTTTTTAGTTTTGGATTTCCATAACAATTAAAGTTGAATGATTTTCATATGTTTGTTGGCCATTTGGTTTTCCCTTTTCTGTGAATGACCTATCTGTTGGCCTATCTGCCCTTTTCTTATTGATTTGTAAGAGTTTTTTTATAAATCAGACACTGATTCTTTTTTAGTTATATATATCACAAATGGCTTGTCCTTTCCATTTTATTTACAGTATATGTTGTATAGATGCTTTGAATTTTAATGTAGTCAGGTTTATCAATCTTTATGTTTTATGCTTTTTTTTTTTTTTGTACCTTGTTTAAGAAATTTCACCCTAGCTGGTTTGGCTAAGTGGATAGAGCGTTGGCCTGTGGACTGAAGAGTCCCAGGTTCAATTCCGGTCAAGGGCACATGCCCAGGTTGCAGGCTCTATCCCCAGTATGGGGCGTGCAGGAGGCAGCTGATCAATGATTCCCTCTCATCATTGATGTTTCTATCTCCCTTTCTCTCTGAAATCAATAAAAATATATTAAAAATAAAAAATGTAAAAAACATTAAAAAAGAAGAAATTTCTCTCCACTCTAAGACTTTTCTATAATCTTTGCCATCTTACCTAATAATAGACAAACATGTAAATTGACCATCCCTCTGCTACACTCACCAGCCAATCAGGAGAGTATGCAAATTAACCCAGCAAAGATGGCAGTTAATTTGCATACATAGGCACGAAGTGGTGGAGCAAACGCTGAAGGCTCCAGCCGGAGCAGCGAAGGCCTGGGTCCTGAGTGCCGGAGGAAAACCAGTGCCGGCAGCCAGGGGAAGGGAAGAATTAGCAAGTATATATTTTAAAAATTGTAGACAGTTGTTATAACTTGGTCTTGTCTGTCTCTCAGGCAGGGGTGTTCCTTAGTCATCCAAGTAATGACTGCTTGAGTAAACTGGAGGACGATGTGTTAAAAGAGGCAGGCACAAGATATAGGTAATTCAGAAAGATTAGTTGGCAGATTAGTCCAGTGATTTGGAGAGTGCCATACTCTGCCAAAGATTACTTTAAAAATCTTCTGTTCAGTTTTTTAAAAAAATTCTGTGTTTTTAAAGCCTGTTGTGCTCATCTAACAAGCTATTGTAGAAAAACCATGTAGGTTTTATGCAATAAAATCTTTAGCTAAATAAGTGTGTATTTGTTGTATTATTTATTGTGATCTCAGGGTGAATGTCTCATATACATTTCTCATATACAGTTGTTTAAACATGTACTATGTGCAATGATTAATTTTTTCAAATTTTTATTCTAGAAAATTAATAAACGCAAAAATGAGCAAATAGATGGAGTTCTCACCAAGGAATTGTTACATCCAGTTCATCCTGAGTCACCTATCATCAAAACCTCCCTATGTTTTAAGGAGCAGACTCTGTTACCTGTGAATGATACTCTTCGAACTATAGAGGGCAGCAACCCAGCGGATAATCGTTACAGTGAATACGCTGAGGAGTTTTCCAAATCCGAACCTGCTGTGGTCAGCTTAGAGTATGGTGTGGCAAGAATGACTTGTTAGACTCCTAGAGTATTTTCTGGACTGACTGTAATGCAAGAAATGGATCATTGTAAGGATGATCTGTGTGCATGATGAAAAGGAATTTGTCTAATAAAGATCTTAGAGTTTAATAGTAGATTAATCGTTTAAGGAAGGAAAATAACTGCTCTTGTGAGAGGAGTTAGTGTAACTGCATTTCTAGTAAGGAATGACTTTCAGTTCTTTAAGAAACAAGTGATATTGACATTTATTCAAAACACAATTTGCATTGTATACTAGCAAATTGACATTTCTGTATGATTTATATGATAATTAGAGTCAAACATAAGTAGCTTTACTTAACTATAATTTAATTACCAGTAAACAGAACTTGACAAGGCAGTCCCTTAATAAATGACATGGCATGTTCTTTCAATTATGCAACCATGTAACTGAATTTTTACATATTTTACCTATAGTGATGTTTAATGTTGTGCCATGAAAAATATTTCTAAGAAAGCCTTAAAATCTCAGTTTCTTCTTTACTCTTAGGTTTTATAGCCGAGAGCAGAATTTTGTGTTTGGTTTTCTTTTTGCCAGCCTTGTTTTATCTGTGAAGTCTGTACTCATTACTGCAGGCCTTGCATGCTACAGTACTCCTATATAGAAAGTTGCACAGGCACACTGTTAAGTTCATCTGTAGCTCATCCCACTTCCATAGTCAAAATGAAACCACAGTTTTTATTCCATTTACAATTTGCTTAGTACTACATTTGATGACTTATTTACAACATAGGTTATTGATTTTTTAAAATATGTTTTAAGCACATTTGACTATCTTTTATATATGGGTTACTGCATTCTATTGATTCTTATTTTGTGGTTGGCTTTATTCTTTTGATAACTGTAATTTTAAAAATACAAAGTTCTAAAGCTGTTTTTAGAGCAATGAATAATACGTACGTATTTTAAAATTGTTTTATCTCTCAATGAGTTATTGCTCTTCCTAGAATATTTTACTTTCAGTTTACCTAAACATTTTGGGATAAAAATCAAAAGGGGAATACAGATAGTTATATTTTGCTTGATTATATGAATCTTAAAGCAGTCATTTCTATATGGAATACTATTTTCTGTTAATATATAAGTAAAAAGAGGAAAATGAAAGGTAGCCCAATACAAAGTTAATATTTAACAAAAACAACTTAACTGCTGGGAAGAGTTTCATTTTGCCATGTTTTGAAAAAAAAGCACTGGTAGTTGATGGTTAGGCAACCCACATTCACACAGGGCCTGGATGCCTGGGGTAGGACTGGAGCCAGCTGGCTTCAGAATAGAAAATGTAAGTAACATGGTGGCACGAGCTATAATTCAAGGGTATAAAGAAATCTGCAAAGGGCCATTCATGCTTCTCTTTATTATACCTATATCTATTATTAGTTTTGAGCATAAATATCTTTTTCAAGTGGAACAAAAGCTTTATTGTATGAGAACTTATCAAATCCCATTTATTTTTCCAATGCTTTTCTGTAACAAATTATGTAATAAAAATACCCCTTTATAAGCAGTAACAGAAATACACTGTATATAAAATATAATTTGTGATATTTAAGCACTGGGACAGGAAACTTAATCTTTGTGACCACAAAGGGAAAGCTTTTGTGCCTTGTTATTTGGTTCCAATACTGATTGTGGTTTTAGAATCTTCCATAGAAGACTTTCTATAGTCAGCTCTTTGGTTTATTATCTTACAGTCTTCAACTTGAGGCACATATATGTATGTTTATGTGTTCTCACATGGACTGAAAAATCAGTTAACATTCTATATAGGGTATATATTGGCAAAAGGCAGATTGTGTATGTCTTATAAAGTTGGATTTATGTTCAATGTGTTTGGGAATGTATAGCATGTAAATTATTTCATATATTATTTAAAGGTAATTAAATGTTCAGGTTTTACTTTAAATGTTTTGCTTTTGGGGGAAAAAAATGGGATCAAGTTGTAGTTTTTTGTTTTCCCTCTCCTCGGCAAATGGACCTACACCTTACACTAATCATAACAGTATCAGGTTTGAGCACTTCATTTTCCAAAAGACAGATGTTGACAGTGGGCTAAAAGTTCCAGCAGATATAGCTGGTAACGTCATTAAATTTTCCTTTTGTGGTCTTGTCACTTCCTGTTGTTATAATCAGGATTTTATCTTGACCTTACCAACTTGTTGATGGAAGGCAGTGTCCAAGGAGTATGCACATTCAAGGTGAAGCGTCTCTTCAAAGGCAGATCTGATGTAATCATGAGGAAGAAAATGATTGGCAGAGAAAAATATTCATTTTATTTGTGGGTGTTTTGAACAGGTTTAGCTAGGCTAGAAATAGCTCAGGGAGTCTTGACTAAATCAAGATGAAAGGAAGCTTTCCTTCCTATCCTCCAAATTCTCTTTATTTGGTGGGATAGCAGGACAGTGCAGTAGTATCGGGATACTAAAAATAAAAAATCTTAGGTTTTACAGCACATATTTGGAGTCGTTTTCGGTTACCAGCAAAATTGAGAGGAAAGTCCAGATATTTCCCATATACATGAATTTCTCATATACATGACCCTACACATTCATAGCTTTCTCCATTATCAGCATCCCCCACTAGAGTGGTACACTTGTTACAGTTGATAAGCCTACATTGATGCATCATAATCACCCAAAGTCCATAGTTCAGAGTTTTCTTTTAGCATATATTCTGTGGGTTTAGACAAAATGTATAATGACTTTTAATAGTACCATACAGAGTATTTTCACTTCCCTAAAAAACCTTCGTGCTCTGCCTATTTATTCCTCTTCTTCCCCTCAACTCCTGGGAACCACTAATCTTTTTACTGTCTCCATAATTTTAGCAGAATGCCATATAGTTGGAATCATATAGTATGTAGTCTTTTAGATTGGCTTCTCTCACTTAGTAATATGCATTTAAGGTTCCTTCATGTTTTTATCATGGCTTGATGACTTTTTTTCTTTCTTTCTTAGCACTGAATAATCTTCATTGTCTGGATCTACCAGAGTTTATTTGTCCATTCATCCACTGAAGGATATCTTGGTTGCTTTCAAGTTTTAGCAATTAATAAAGTTTCTATAAATATCCATCTGCAAGTTTTTTTTTTTTCCTTATTGAAACTCTTTATATTATGTTATGTGATTTTATATTAGGTTATGTTATATTATACCATATTGTGTTGTTAATTTTTGGTCATAATGATTTTCTTAACTGGTCACTGTTTGAATATGACATCACTTCACATTTTCCAAGTCAGAGGAAGAAGAGATTTAGATTAACAACGCCCAAGATTTCATAGGCAACCCACTGCTCTCACATAGTACGTACCCTCAGGAGAAGTTCTTGAGCAACAGAGAAAAATGTTAAACTCCAGTGACAATAACCCAGCAAAATACGATGTTAGAAGAATGTCTATGGAAGATGGAATTCTGATGGAATAAAAGTTATTGCTGCAAGAAAGGAGACGATAGCAACTTTCAGTAACTCAATTTCTTTCCAGCAGCTAACATATGTTTTAAATTCATAAGTTTTGTTGTGTTATTACTTGAGTTTCCTGTTTAGCAATCACATTGATTTAAAATGGTATGGCCTTCCCTTCCTTTAAAGCGAGAACTAACTCAGGTTGTGTGTTCCTTTCCTTCCTTTCCTTCATATCCTCGGGTGTGTGACAGATGTGCACCCCACTCGCGTGGCAGGCATCCTGGGAAGAGAGCCTGGAAGGTACCTTGCTTGGCCTAGTGTCTGGGATACAGTAAACCGAGATACAATATGCGGTGCACCCTGAAAGTATTAGTGTAGCTTGCTCTGGATGCACAGATGAGGGAATTAGTTGTATTTATGTGGACGAGGGAACGCTTAACACAGGAGGAGAAACTGAAGCTGTACTCTTGAATGCACCAGACCAGCAGTTCCATGAAGACAAAGCATAAATCTGTTTTTACCACCGTATTACCCAGAACTTACGACAATGCTTGATACACAACAAGCACAAAATAAATATTTGCCAAAAGAATGAATAAATGGATAAATGACAGAGAAACCACTGTGGCATAGAGGAAAGATATAAGGACTGTGGAGTTGAATATTCTAGGTTTGCTTTCTTTCTGGGTTTGCTCCTGACCAGCGATGTGGTCTTGGTGAAGTCACCTAACCTGAATATTAGCTCCCCCCACTGTGAAATGGAGAGAGCAAAGCAAATGTTCAGATACCATCGTGAATGTCAAATGAAGTAAAATATGTCAAGTACAACAAAATTAGGAAATTAATATATTTCAGGTTTTTTTTCAATCCTGAATTTATAAAGATTTATTTAATAATATACCTTTAAACATCCTACATTTTACAGTGGCTCTTTCAGATTTTCCAATTACCATTTCAATAAATCTTTAAAGCAAAAATAAACTTAGCCACCACTTATTATTATATAGTTAGTGGTGTTATATAAAAATATTTTCTCTCATAAGGACAGATGTCCTTTTTTTTGGCTCGTCATAGGCAATTTTGATAAATCTAAAAATGTGAAATCATTTTCTAAATACAAATATTGATATTTTTCCTTATAGTTGTCGGTATTTATTTGAAAGGATATGTTCAGTGAGTCTAATATTATGATATATGAAACTAGATTTTCAGAGACACAAAGAACTGATCAAAAGGTATCCAACCTTTTCCATGATTTAAGACCTAATGCCCATCCAATCTCCCTTTCATAAACACCGAAACCCAGAATTTGGTGTTCTAGCAGTGTTAATAAAACACAATCTGACAAACAAATTTAAGTAAAAAGGAATTCCATTTTTTTGACAGAGAGACAGGAAGTGAGAGGAATATAGAATCGAGCCCACTATGTGGTCATGTGCCCTGACTGGAATTGAACCGTGACCTCTTGGTTCCTGGGTTGAGGCTCAATCACTGAGACAGACGGGCCGGACAGGAATTTCATTCTTTACTCTCATTTCTAAAAATATTAAAAATATTCAAATATATACTGCAGTAGGCAGTATTTTAAGATGGCTGCCAAGACCTGTGAATATTACCTTACTAACCAACCGACTTCAAGTCAATCAAAGGGGGAAATTATCCAGAATGGGCCTGACCTAATCAGACTAGCTTTTAGAAGAAGAAGTTGTAGCCTGGAAGAGAACAGAATGACCCATGTTGTGAATTGGCTATGAGACGTGAGGCAAGGAACTATGGGAAAGCTGTAGACATTGAGAGTGGTTCCCAGCCACTGACAGCTAGCAAGAAAATGTGGACTTTTCAGTCCTCCAACCACAATTCTATCTTTTCATGATTAAAACATGCTCCCAATCCTTTTGGTACTTTGGGGATAGAAATAGGATCAGTCCAATCCTGGAGATGTATTACTTGAAATTTTTATATCAATCAGACTAATCCTCTAGCATCTCTCACCATTATGCAATATAACTGCAAACAGACTATTTGGTTGAAGTGCCCTTTAATCTTTCCTAGATCCCTGTCAGACTTTTATGGAAGTTCCTGTGTTCTGTGCTAGTCTCAGTCTATTGATGGTGATGCTGTCTTGCTGTCTGCTTGGAATGCCTGCGGGCACTCACCTTGGCCTGCACTGCTTGTGGACAGTCCCCACGGACATTTCTCCATCTGGAGCCAATGTTGTGGCTAGAGCAGCCCTTCTGGTTCTTACTATAATTGAACGATGCACCTCGGCAACAACTATCAGGGACATTGAAAAAACAAGTTTTAATACTCAACTCTGGAGGGTCTTGCACACCCAGGATGACAGAGCGAGGTCAAGGGGCGGGGAGAGAGAGAGAGAGAGAGAGAGAGAGAGAGAGAGAGAGAGAGATGTCTCTTAAACCTGTGGTTGGGGTGCATAGGGTTTCTTGGGTTCACTCTTTATTGATTAATTTAAAACATAAGATTAGAGATTAAAGTGGAAGGAAAATGCAGGGTCAGTCAAGCAGTCATCTATCTAAGTCACCCAGTGCTTTCTAAAAAGGGAACTTCACAGCTGGGTTGGGTTGGCCTGGCTGTTTATCTAGTAGCTGGCAATGTGTTTATTAGAGATGGATGTCTCTGAAATAGATGCCTCAGCAATCAAAAGCTTAATGACAGGCACTTACACTACAATAAAAAACGCTAATTGTCAGACACTTACACTACAAATTGTCATTGTCTTTGTCGCTTTAGTTGTTTGTTTTATCCACTGTGATTCCTGGAAGATGAAGATTTGGTTTAGTATTTCTCTGAATTCCCAGTTCCTGGAATAGGGCCTAATAAGCAAAAGGCCTCCAATTGATGTTTTCTGAACAAACGAATGAAGGTAATAATGTCCGACGGTTGTGGGAAATTGGAAGGGAATAATGGGACTGTAGACTAAACATAGAACTGAGAGCTAGAAGTTTGGAAAGAAACTTGAAGAGATTATTTCCAAAGTTCTCATTAGTTACATAGTTGGTTAGTCACAAACCCAAATGTGAGTATGTTGGCTGACTTCTAGTTTCTGCTTTTACTACACCAATGTAGCTACAACTATATCTGAATTAGGAGATGTTTAGGAAGGACATCTTAATTTTAATTTATTGATTGATTTTTGGGGAGAGAGAGAGAGAGAGATCCATTTGTTGTTCCACTTATTTATGCATTCATTGTTGATTCTTATATGTACCCTGACGGGATCAAACCCACAACCTTGGTGTATCTGGATGATGCTTTAACCAACTGAGCTCCCTGACCAGGTCTAGGAAGGACATCTGAAGGAGAGGTGACAGGCAGGAGCAGGAGACAAAATAGAATAGGAAGTTCCAACTGAACTCCCCTCTGGGGAGGGGAAAGGGGCTGGAGGCTGAATTAATCACCAGTGGCCAATGACTTAATCAATCATGACTACATACTGTAGCCTCCATAAAGCCCCTGAAGTATGGGGTTCAGAGAACTTTGGGATTGGTGCTGGGAGGGTGCACACCTGGAGAGGGCACAGAAGCTCTGTGCCACTTCCCCCCTGCCTTGCCTTATTGCATCTTTTCCATCTGGCTGTTCCTAAAATTTATAATAAATTGGTAGTCTAGTAAGTAAACTGTTTCCTAAATTCTGTGAGGTGCTCTAGCAAATTATCAAACCTAAAAGGGGGGGGGTGAGAACCTCCGATTTATAACTGGTGGGCCATATGCGCAGGTGACAACCTGTCTGAAGTGGGACTGAGTGCTTACCCTGTGGGCTCTACCCCCAGGTAATGTCAGAATTGAATTGTAAGACACCCAGCTGGTGTAAGAGAATTGCTTGGCTGGAGAAATCTCACACACATCTGGTGTCAGAACTATTGGAAATAAAGTATGGAAAAGAGTTTTTCCTTTCAGTACCCATACAATGGATTTCAGTAGGGTTCATTAATGGTCCTAACTCTTCACTTCTCCGTATATACAGGGTGAGCAAAGATAAGTTTACAGTTGTTTGTATGGAAAATAATACAATGACTAACAAATAATAATACAAGAATAAACCCTGTTTCGCATACTCACAACTGTAAAGCTACCTTTGCCCCACCCTGTACATGCCCATTGCCAAGTGACTTTGTGGTTTACCCCATGAAAGAGGCAGAGTGTATTTCCCTACTCCTTGGTTTTGTGTTCAGACACATGCCTTTGCCAACAGAAGGTTAACAGGCATGAGGTGACCAAAGGCTTGAAACAAGCCTGCATGATTGAGTTTGCTCCTGTTACCAGGAACAGGATGATAGACAAGTGGAGCAAGAGACTAGTTTCTACAGTTGAGCCCATTCTAGGGTCTTCTGACTTTGGATGTGTGTGAGCCAGGGTGAGGGCAGTAAAACTGCTCAACTGAGCCCAGTGCAAATCAGTCTACCCATAACAATGAGATGAATACTGGTAAGTCTTTATTATTGTCTGCTGCTGAGATTGTTATATAGTACTATTGTAGCCATAATTAATTTACAGGGGATTATAGCCAGAAATAGGAAATACTGATGATGGGGAGGGATGTTGGCAAAGTTTTCTAGAAAAGGAATTGTGGGAGTTCAGGATTGCATTTCAGTGGTAAGGCAAAGCCAGTGAAATGCCACATTTGCATGTTAGACTTATAGTGGTGTCCTTTGACACATATTTCAGTTTTAGGTGGCAATATCACATTCTAAAAGTGATTAAATTATTTTCATTTTACAAGGACCAAAGAATCATGAACCAGCACATTTCCTGAAGTATGCTATGCAGACTAGATAGGGATAAGTGGGAAATAAGATAAATATGTTTCTGACTCTTAATTATTTCTGTATAGTTGAAAAATTAGAAGAAAATCCACTTTATTAAAAGATGGAGAGCTCAGAGTCATTTGTGATATTTGCACAATGAAGGGCATTTGCTTTATGGGGAGAGATGCCACTTTACTCCATCAACACATTTGCCTGTATAATTAGAGAACTCACCGCTGCCAAATACATTATTGACTTTAAATTATGGGAGAAAATTGAAATGCTCTTGGCTGGAAAATTTTCAAATTTCTCTTGATTTAAATCGAGAGGCTCAATCCCGGGCAATCGCTCCTTTCTTCCTTCTCTCCTTCTGTAGCCAAGTCCTCTACCTCTAGCATCCTTAGATCTCTTTTCTTTCATTTCTTTGCCTCTGGCTAGGAATTTCCTTCCTTCACCTTCACTATGATCTCATACACACACACCACACACGTCCACACACTCCTCTATCACTTCCTTGCACTCTCACACTCTCTCCCTCCCTACCTTCCTGCTGGTCGCCATTTTTTCCTCCCCCTGTCATCTGCAAGTTTTTGTTTGGACAAAAGTTTTCAACCCCTTTGGGTAAATACTAAGGAGCATGATTGCTGGATTATATGGTAATAGTATGTTAAATTTTGAAAGAAATTGCCGAATTTTCTTCTAAAGTGGCTGCACCATTTGCATTACCATTAGCAACGAATAGAGTTCTTATTGCTCCACATCCTCACCAGTATTTGGTGGTGTCAGTGTTCTGGATTTTGGCTAGTCTAATAGGTGTGTAACTAGCCTGGCCTTTTTTGACTTTTGTTTTTTCAGGTCTACTTTAAAATACTGAAAAACTTCCAGTTAACATTCTAAGTTGGATGAAGTACTGATCATCTGCAAAACTATATAGAGCTATTAAAGACTCATCAATGACATTGATTCATTTTCATTAGCCAAGTTGTAGCTATTTTGTTGGCTTTTCCATGTAGTAACCCAATTGGTATTACCATGTCTCAATTGAGTAAAATAAAATGTAGAACCTATTTAAAAGAATACTTAACTAGAAAAAAACCATCCTGAATAATCAACTGATTACTAGCTGGAGAGAACCCTGATAACCAAGGATGGAAAGTGGAGAACGCATAGAGACTGATAGGACTGAATGGGCAGATGTTTCTATCTGCTTTGGCTTTTTAAGAGAGTTCCTACATTTCCAGCCATCTCTCCCTGGCAAATAGCATTTTTTAAAACTTGATTTCAGAGAGGGAGGGAGTAGGAGAGAACAATAGAAACATCAATGATGAGAGAGAATCATTGATCAGCTGCTTCCTGCATGCCCCATACTGAGGATCAAGATGTACTCTGGGCATGTGCTGTGACTGAAATTGAACCTGGTACTCTTCAGTCCACAGGTCCAGACTGCTAGGCAAGCTGCTTTGCCATTTGGGCCATGTGATGAAGCAGATGGGGATGCTGCTTGGAGTCTTTGCAAGGCTTCTAAAGGCGATTCTCAACACAGGCCATCAGGATTTTTGAGAAAAGACCTTCCATCCTCTGCAGATCGTATTCTCCTTTTGAAAATAATGCTTGGGTAACTACTGGGCATTGGTAGAGACTGAATGTTTAGCCCTGGATTACCAAGTTACCATGCTACTTGAGCTGACTATCTAAACTGGGGTTATCTGATCCAGCAAGCCATAAAGTTGTATGGGCACAGCATCACTCCATCATCAAATGCAAGTGGTAGGTATGTGATGAGCAGTCCTGGAAGGCACAGGTAAGTTACATGAAGAAATGGCCCAAATGCCCACGATCTCCATTCTCTCCCCCAGCCTGCATGAATGGCCTCATACAGAGTTCTCTCCCCCAGCCTGCATGAATGGCCTCATAAAGAGTTCCCTACAACCAGTTGATAAAGAAAGAGAAGACTTAGGGCAGGTTCACAGATGTTTCTGTATGATATGCAGGTACCACTCCAAAGTGGACACCTGCAGCACTACAACCCCTCTCTGGGACATCCCTGGACAGTGGTGAAGGGAAGTCTTCCCAGTGGGCAGAACTTTGAGCAGCACTTTGGTTGTTCACTTTGCTTGGAAGGAGAAATGACTAGATGTGCAATTATATACCAATTCATGGGCTGCAGCTAATGGTTTGGCTGGATGGTCAGAAACTTGGAACATGATTGGAAAATTGGTGGCAAGGAAATTTAGGGAAGAGCTAAATAAATAGAACTCTCTGGGCAAAAAAATGTGAAGATATTTGCATCCCATATGAATGTCCACCAAAGGGTGACCTCAGCAAAGAATAGGACGACCCATTCTGTGGATACCAGTCAGCCTCTTTCCCCAGACACCCCTTTTGTCACCCAATGGGCTCATGAGCAAAGTGACATGGTGGTAAAGATGGAGGTTATGCATGGGCTCAGCAACATGGACTTCCACTTACAAAGGCTGGCCTGCCTTGGCCACTGTTGAGTGCAAGTCTGCCAGCAGCAAATATCAACACAGTCCCTGATATGGCCCAGGGTGGTCCCTATTCCCCAGGGTGATCAGCCAGCTATCGGGTGGCAGGCTGATTACATTGACCCATCATGGTAGGGGAAGCATTTTGTTCTTACTGGATAGACACTCTGGATGTGAATTTGCCTTCCCTGCATGCAATACTTCTACTAAAACTGCCACCTATGGACTAACAGAATGTCTTATCCACCATCATGGTATTCCACACAGCATTGCTTCAGATCAAGGAACTCACTTCACAATAGAAGTGTGGCAATGGGCCCATGCTCATAAAATTAATTGGTCTTACCATTTTCTGTACCATTGTGAAGTGGCTGGTTTGATAGAGCAGTGGAATGGCACTTTGAAGACTCAGTTACAGTGCCAGTTAGGTAACAATACCTTTCTGGGACAGGGTGCTCAGGAAGGCTGTGTATGCTCTGAATCAGTATTCAATATACAGTAGTGTTTCTCCCATCTCCAGGAATCAAGGGATGGAAACAGGAGTGACACCACTATTTCCCCTAGTGGCCAACTAGCAAATGTTTGTTTCCTGTTCCCACAATGTCATGCTCTGCTAGCCTACAGGTCTTAGTTCCAGAGGGAGGAATGCTTTTACCAGGAGACATAACAATGATTCAATTGAATTGGAAGTTAAGTGTGCCACCTGACCACTTTGGGCTCCTCATGCCTCTTGGTCAATAGGCAAAGAAGGGAGTTGCTGTGCTGGCTGGCGTGATTAATCCTGACTACCAAGGGGTAATTGTACTGCAATTCCACGTGGGAGGTAAGGAATACAGGAGATCCCTTTGGGCGTCTCTTAGTATTACCATGCCCTGTGAATAAGGTCAATGAAAAAATGTAACAATCTAATTCAGGCAAAATTGCTAATGGCCCTGACCCTTCAGGGATATAGATTTGGGTCAATCAACCAGGTACAGAACCGTGACCAGTGGAGGTACTTCCTGAAAGCAAAGGAGTACAGGATAGTGAAATAAAGTATTTATAATATCAGTAATGACCACATGACCAGTTATAGAGTGATGACTATAACTGTCATGAGTCTTTGCTCCGTGTTTTGTTATTAATACAAAACAAATATTGTTTTTTCTCTCTTATACCCTTATCATGTAGCATACACTGTATTGATTTTATATCATAATGTTTAAGTATTGTTAAGTTTTACATCATAACATAAGTTACAGGATATCAAGGAGAAAAGTAAACATCACTTAAAGACTATTTCCTTTTTTGGGGAAAGGGTTAGTGCTTTTTTAGTTGTACAAAAGATAATTGTATCATGTTAGGTAGAATTATGACCTTGTTATTATCTTTATTTGGAGATTAAATATGGTTTAGGACAGTGATGGTGAACCTTTTGAGCTTGGCGTGTCAGCATTTTGAAAAACCCTAACTTAACTCTGGTGCCGTGTCACATATAGAAATTTTTTGATATTTGCAACCATAGTAAAACAAAGACTTATATTTTTGATATTTATTTTATACTAGAGGCCCGGTGCACAAAAATTTGTGCACTCAGTGGGGAGGGGGGGTCCCTCAGCCCGGCCTGTGCCCTCTCGCAGTCTGGGACCCCTCAGGAAATGACCACCTGTTGGCTTAGGCCCACTCCCCGGGGGATTGGGCCTAAGATGGCAATCAGACATCCCTCTGGCAGCCCGGCAGCCCTCGGGGGATGTCCACTTGCCAGCGGGGAGCAGGCCTAAACTGCAGTCGGACATCCTTAGCGCTGCTGAGGAGGCAGGAGAGGCTCCCACCACCACCGCTGTACTGGCAGCCATCAGCCTGACTTGTGGCTGAGCAGAGCTCCTCCCATGTGAGAGCGCCCTGACCACCAGAGGGCAGCTCCTGCATTGAGCGTCTGCCCCCTGGTGGTCAGTGTGTGTCATAGTGACCAGTCATTCCCAGTCCTTCTGCTGTTAGGGTCAGTTTGCATATTACCCTGTTACTATATAGGATAGAGGCCTGGTGCACGGGTGGGGGCCGGCTGGTTTGCCCTGAAGGGTGTCCCGGATCAGGGTGGGGGTCCCGCTTGGGTGCCTGGCCAGTCTGGGTGAGGGGCTGAGGGCTGTTTTCAGGCTGGCGGGTGACTGAAGCTCCCAACCTCTTCTTTTTTTCTTTTTTTTTATTCTGGGATTTATTTACCTTCTATGGCTGTCACAGGAGCTGAGAGCCGGCTCCAGCTCTGAGGCTTGGCTCCAGCTCTGAGACCTCGGCTGCTGAAAGCAGGTTTCTGGGCTTTGTTTGGCTTCTGTAATTTGAAACTTTGTTGCGACTCCAGCTCCGAGGATGGCTGGCTGAAAGCAGGTTTCTGGGGTTTGTTTAGCTTCTATAATTGCAACATTGTTTCTTAGACTGCAGCTCAGAGGCCGGCAGCGGCAGGCAGGGATCCTTGGCTTCCTCCATCACTGGAGCAAGCAAGCCTCCTGTTCGCTTCAGCTGCCTGGCTGCCGGCCGCCATCTTGGTTGGCAGTTAATTTGCATATCACCCTGATTAGCCAATGGGAAGCATGTCGGAGGTATGGTTAATTACCATGTTTGTCTATTATTAGATAGGATATTTAAATGCCATTTAACAAAGAAAAATCAACCAAAAAAATGAGTTCACGTGTCACCTCTGACACGCGTGTCATAGGTTCGCCATCACTGGTTTAGGAGGTGTGTATGAATGCCAAGTTGACAAGGAGCAGACTTGTGGTGTTTAATTTTGTATATCTACTTGACTGTGTTATGGGTTCCCAGATATTTGGCTAAGCATTATTTCTGTATGTGTCTGTGAGTATGTTTTCAGCTGGGATTGGTGGACTCAGTAAAGCAGATTAAGGAGGGTATCATCCAATCCATTGGGGGTCTGAACAGAACAAAAAGTGAAGATGGACAGAATTCACCCCTTCTTTTGCCTGAGTGCTTGAGCTGGGACATAAGTCTTTCCTGCCCTCAGACTGGTTCTCAAGCCTTTGAACTTGGACTGAATTGTACCTCTGGCTTTCCTTGGATCCCCATTTTGCCAATGGCAGATCATGGGATTTCTCAGCCTCCGTAATCATGCGAGTCAATTCCTTATAATAAATTTATCTCTGTATATGGTTCTGTTTCTCTGTAGAACTCTGACTAATACAGCTATTAGCCTTAATTAGTACTAATACATTATCCTGTAGGACCCCAGAAGACCCTAGCTATTCTTCTTATGTTATCATTATTGTGGTAAAATATAATGTCAAAGTTACCATTTTAAATGTAAAATTCAGTGGTATTAAGTACATTCACAGTGTTGTACAATCATCACCCATATCCATTTACAGCACTTTTTCATCATCCCAGCAGAAACTCTGTCCCCATTAAACAATAACTCCCCACTGCCTCTGGCAGCCACCCTTCTACTTTCAGGCTCTATGAATTTGACTATTCTAGTTATCTCATATAAGTAGAATCATGCAGCTTTTGTCCTTTTGTGTCACATTTAATTTAGTATAATGTTTTCAAGATTCATCATATTTTAGCATGTGTCAAATTTTTATTCTTTTTTATGGCTGAATAATATTCCATTGCTGTATACACCACATTTTGTTTATCCATGCATCTGTCTGGACACTTGAGTGGTTTTTAATCCTCTGACTACTGTGAATAGTGCTGCCATGAACATTGGTGTACAATTATCTGTTTGAATCTCTGCTTTCAATTCTTTTGGATAAATATCCATAAGTTGAACTGTTGAATCACATGTTAACTCTATGTTTAACTTTTTGAGAAACAGCCAAACTGATTTCCACAGTGGCCACACCATTTTACATTCCCACTGGCAATTCATGAGGGTTCCATTCTCCAAATTCTTGGCAACACTTGTTATACTCTACTTTTTTTTTTTCATAATAGCCATCCTAATGGGTATGAAGTAATATCTCATTGTAGTTTTGATTTAATTTCCCTAATGATTAGTGACATTGATTATCTTTTTATGTGCTGATTGGCCATCTGAATATTTTCTTTAGAGAAATGTTTATTCAATTCCTCTCACTTTTGAATCAGATTGTTTGTTTTTTGAGTTGTAGAAGTACTTTATATATTCTGTATATTAATCCCTTTTCAAATATATTATTTGCAAGTATTTTCTCCCATTCTGTGGGCTGTCATTTCACTCTGTTTATAGTGTTCTTTGATGCATAAAAAAATTTAATTTTGATGAAGTTCTACTTATTTTTTTCTTGTTTGCATGTACTTTTGGTGTCAAGTCCAAGAAATTATTGCCAAATCTGGTATGAAGCTTTCCTCCAATGTCTTCAAAGAGTTTTATAGTTTTAGCTCTTATGTTTAGATCTTTTATCAATTTTGATTAAATTTTTGTATATAGTAAGATATGGGCTCAACTTTATTCTTTTACATGTGGATAATCAGTTTTTCCAGCATCATTTATTGAAAAAACTGCCCTTTCCCCATTGAATGATCTTGGCACTCGTACTTAAAATTAATTGCCCACATATGTGAGGTTTTTTTTTCTCTATTTCTGGGCTATTTTATTCCATTGATCTATGTATTATCTTTATGCCAGTACCACACTGTTTTGATTATTGAGGTGCTGTAGTTAAGTTTTGAAATTAGCAAATGTGAGTGCTCTAACTTGGTTCTTCTTTCTTTTCTTTTTTCTTTTTTCTTTTTTCAAGACTGTCTTGGTTATTCATGATCCTTTGAGATTTCACATAATTTTTTAGATGTGCTTTTCTATTTCTTCAGAAAAACACACACATCTGTAGAAATTTGATAGGCAATGCATTGAATCTATAGTGTTGACATCTTAATGATATTGCCTTTTGATCTATGAATAAAGAGATGTCTTCACTTATATGTGTCTTTTTAAATTCTTTGAGCAACATTTTGTAGTTTTCAGTATACAAGTTTTTCATGTTTTTGGTGTTGAATTTTGTCAAACAATTTTTCTGTATAAATTGAGGTGCTCATGTAGGTTCTTTCCTTCTTTCTGATAATGTAATATATTACATTGATTGATTTTTGTATGTTTAATCATTTTTGAATTTTGGAAATAAATCCCACTTGGCCATAATCTTCTTAATGTGCTGTTGAACTCAGTTTGCTCAGTATTTTGTTGGGAATTTTCCCATCCATGTCCACAAAGCATATTGGTTTGTATTTTTTTTTCCCTATGGTACCTTTGGTTTTGGCCCAGCTATTTTTTATTGTTGGCATGATATAGGTCAATAAACCAGAGGAAGAATGACCACCACCCAACACTCACTTCAGCAAGGAGAGGAGAAAAAACATTTATCAACTTCATTAACTGACCCATCATCCTTCAACTCATTTTATTTTATTTTAAAAAATATATATTTTATTTATTTTTTACAGAGAGGAAGGGAGAGGGATAGAGAGTTAGAAACATCAATGAGAGTGAAACATCGACCAGCTGCCTCCTGCACACCTCCTACTGGGGATGTGCCCGCAACCAAGGTACATGCCCTTGACCAGAATTGAACCTGGGACCTTTCAGTCCGCAGGCCGACACTCTATCCACTGAGCCAAACTGGTTTGGCAAAATTAGGACTTGTTTCTTTTTTCCTTCAGCTCATTTTAAATTTTTCTTTTGTTATGATTACCAAATATATGGAAATTAAAATAAACATGGCTAAAAAGCTCATGTTAAATATATGAGAAACTCTAGACTCATTATAGCCATCTGAAAGCAAATACAGAATATTGTAAAATAAATGAAGTTGGAAATATGTTGAACAGCACACATGAGTGTGAAATTGGGCAAATGGAAGCTCTTATTTAAATTACCAGGTAATCAGATGTTATAATCAGAGGGTGTGCCTGTGGTAAAGTAGTGACAAAGTCACAGTGAAAAAGTAAAATGAAATAGGTGAAATTAATTTTAATGATATATTTTATTTAACCCAATAATTTTAAATATTATCATTTTAAACAAGTAATTGATACAAAATTATTAAAGTACTATTTAATAAACATTTCATGTTAAATTTTCAAAATCTTGTACATCTTACACTTACAGCATTTATCAATTTGGACTAGCCACCTTTTATGTGCTCAATGACCACATGTGCCTACTATATTGGGCAGCCATTGGATCTTGCTTGTTCAGACCTGTTGCTCAATTTAATTTTTGAAAGCTTGACAGATGAAGTTGTTAGATTTTTCTGGCCTCTGTCCTTAATGGAGCCAACTGTGTGCTTATATACACAGTGGTTCCTATAGGAAGATGTAAATCAGTCCTGAAGCCTTTGATTATCTAATGATGTATTCCTTAGAAACAGCAAATATTGTCCAGAAACAACTCCTGGGCAAGCATCTAGGCACTTAGGACAGGGAAGGAGGGCTGGTGGCTGAGTGTTTATGGCAGGTCAGCGCCTCAGGGAATTTGTTGAGGATTTTAGGTTCACTGCCTCCAGCAGGAGGTAGACTTTTGGAACAGTTGGTAGATGGGGATCAAAACAGCAGGGAGTTGAAGAACAAAAGTTGCGTAGGCAGAGAAGTTGGCCTTTCTTCCTTCTCTTCCTGCCTGTGTGTGAGTGTGATGGAGGTGTGTGTGTATGACAGTGATGTCTGTAGGAAGGTGGGTGTCTTGGATTTCCAGTGTATACCATCAACAGCAGCTCACTCAGGTCCCTGTCTTGTTCTACATTTCCCTTTCATCTCACTTGTGTTCCACTCCCTCCCCAAAAAATCCTTTTAATATATTTAATATGTGCCTTTGTAGATGCTTGTCCTTAAAAGTTTGTGTGTTTTAAATTTACATAAGTGGTCTGAAGCACTTCTTTCTGCCCATTCTTTCTATCTTTGTCTCACTTATGCTATCCTTTCTTTTAATGCTTTTTCTCCTTTGGTTCTTTCCTTTCAGCCATTTGGCATTTATTGAATACCTAGTGTAAGCCAGGTGGGGGGCTACAACATCACAGACTTTGTTTCATTAAAGTCTTGTGATAGTTCTGCAAGGATGGTAGCATATTTCTGATTTTGTAAAGGAACCAGCTCAGAGCAGTTAGGTAACCTGCCCACCATCATCACACAGCCAGCAATGTGGAGTCACACTTCACCTTCCTAATTCCCAAATCCACACTCTTTCTGCTATTTCAAAACCCTCTTGTTGTTCCTTAGGAAAAAATGTATGCATCCCTCCCTCTAATGAAAAAAACCCCAATACAAACCAATTTGGCTATCTCTTGGGACCTAGGTAATCTAGCTATTTGCAGATTTGGCAATAACACCAGCTAACATTTATTCAGTGTTTATGGGAGGCAGTTTGAGAAGTAGTTAAGAGCACAAACTTTGGAGCCTGGCTGATCCTAGCCCTGCCCCTAAGCCCTTAAGCATCTGTGGACTTTGGGCAAGTTATCAGCCCCTGCCTGGGGATAGAAGCCAATTTCTATGTGGTAGAGTGAGTGAATAGGAAGAAAATAGAGGCATGCCTTTTCATTCATTCACCCATTCATTCGTTTGGCAAGCATTTGACAAGTCTGCCTGTGCCAGGTGTTACTCTAGGAGCTGGTGATATAGAAGAGGACAGGATACAAAAAGTTTCTGCCCTGAGGAAGCTTATCTGCTAGTGACAGCATGTGAGAAAGCTGATTCCAAAGGAAGGATAGGGACCTCAACTTGAGGAGAAAAGAATCATAGGCAATAACTATAATTTATTGCTGTCTATTGTGTGCTTCTGATTAAATTCTATTCTCAAAAGGCAAGATTTCATTTCTTAACAGCTTTATTGAGGTGTAATTTACATAATCTAAAATTCACCCATTTTAAGTCTACAATTCAATGGTTTTTAGTACATTTATAGAGTTGTGCACCTATCATCTCAATCAGTTTTGAATATTCCCATCACTCCATAAAGCTCCTTCTAAGAGCAAGGTGCTATTTTCATTTTCTCAATAAATGAAGGCAGGTGACCTTAATGTGGGAGGAGCACTGACCTAAGGGCTAGGAGAACCAGGACCCAGTCCTAATTTTGCCACTATAGCCACAGGCCAGAACCTTCTCATAGGGTCTTGAGTTCCTCACCTGTGAAATAGAGGGCAATGCTTGCTAAGGCCCTTTATAGTTCTATTTTTTTAAAAAAATATATTTTATTGATTTTTTTTACAGAGAGGAAGGGAGAGAGATAGACAGTTAGAAACATCGATGGGAGAGAAACATCGATCAGCCGCCTCCCGCACATCTCCCACTGGGGATATGCCCGCAACCCAGGCACATGCCCCTACCCGGAATCGACCCCGGGACCCTCCAGTCCGCAGGCCGACGCTCTATCCACTGAGCCAAACCGGCTTCGGCCCCTTTATAGTTCTAGATCTTAAGATTTTATTTAAGGAAGTTCAGACTATCTCTAGTAGTTAGGGAAGGCTTTAGAAAGAGATTTAAAATCTAAGAGGAAAAGAAATGTTGACGGGAAAATTATCAGAAGGCATTTATGTGGGGGGATATTGGGAATTAAGTAGTTCATCTTTTTCTTTTATTATTGACACTAGTAGCCCTGCGCATGAATCCGTGTGCCAGTATGTTGCTGCCGCCTTCCTGTAGCTCCCCCAGCCCCCTGCCCCCTCCTTTAGCTCTCTGCAGCCCTCTTGTACCTGGCTGGCCCACCCTCCTGCTGATCTGTGATCTGGTCATGACACGCTTGGTCATTAGGCCTCAGGGTGTAATGGCTAATTAGCATATTCCTCTCTTATTATATAAGATTAGGAGCAACCCACCAGTTTCATTATATTCCTTAGTTTTCTAAAAATGTTTGAAAGTATACACAGAGTTGTTTAGCTCCTTGCTTCTTATGAATAGCTAATTAGGAGTACAATATGCTGATGTTTTGAAAAATTTCTGTAAACAGTTCACACCAGTGTTTGTTTTGCTGCTGGATATAGACTCAGCATCTTTTTTAAAAAATATTTTTTTTCTTGATTTCAGAGAGGAAGGGAGAGACAGATAGAAACATCAATGATGAGAGAGAATCACTGATCAGCCACCTTCTGCATACCCCCTACTCGGGATTGAGCCATAACCCGGGGATATGCCCTGACTGGGAATTGAACTGTGACCTCCTGGTTCATAAGTTGATACTCAACCACTGAGCAACACTGGCTGGGCTAACCTCAGCATCTTTAATCAGATTAGAGAGCCAATTCCAAAAACACAAGAATAAATTCAGAAATGGTATTCTTAAAATTCTGCTCTTCTAGAGCCACTCTGGTACCAAAATCTATATTAGTTAGAATTTTCCAGAAAGACAGAACCAATAGAAAATATACATAATATAGATAAGAAGAGATTTATTGTAGGAATTTGTTCACGCAGTTAGGGATGCTGAGAAGTTCCACGATCTGCCACCTGTGAGCTGGAAAACCGAGAAAACCAGTGGTGTAATTCTGTCCCAGGCGAAGGCCTAAGAAGCGGGCAGAGGATGGCTGATGTTATAAGTCCCAGTTTGAGTCTGAAAGCATAAGCTGAAGTCCAAGGGCAGGAGAAGAAGCTCAAGCAGAGAATGAATTCATGCTCCATCCTTTTGCTCTATGTGGATCCTCAGTGGACTGGGTGATGCCCGCCCAGCTTGGGGAGGGCCTTCTGCTTTACTCACTTCACCAATTCAAATGCTAATCTCTTCTGGAAACACCCTTACAGACACACTCAGAAATAATGTGTTACCAGCTCTATGGGCATCCCTTAGCCAGTCAAGTTGACACATAAAATTAATAGTCACATAAGGCAGACTCTTAAAGGCCTTCAGATCCAGGCTAAGGATTTGATTCAGTTGACAGCCATGGGGCCAGCCCTGAAATTTTGCTTATTGTTTTTATATAACAGTAAATGATCCAAGACATGATGTCTTGGAACAAAGGCCCAAGTTTAAATCCTATCATTCTTTTTGTGAATTTGATCAAATTAATGTCTATAATAATCTGTTTCTTTATCTATAGGTAATACAAACCTCACTGGGTTTAAGAAAGTTCATGAGTATGTGTGAAGCACATAGTCATGTTTGGTACCAAGAATTTGATGTTTTAAAGTTATAAAAGCTATTTTATATATAAATATTAATTTGGTGGCAATGTATTGAGTGGATTGGAGGGAAACCAGTAGTTCAATGCTTTTCAAAATATGATTCCTGGATCAATTTTGTCAGAATTACTTAAAATACTTTGTTCAAAATGTAGTGTTTTGAGCCCAGTTCCAATTCTGGTGAATCTAAATACTGGCTGGGCCCCGTATATCATCATTTTCATGTATGTCTCAGGCGATTTTTCTACACATTTAAGTTTGAGAACCACTGTGACTGATTTGCTCTCAGTAAATGTTAGTGTTTTTTTTTTTGTGATTTTTTTTTTTGCCACTGCTGCTGCTGCACATTATTATTATTGTAACATAGTTAAATCTTAATCCAGCTCTTGAACTCTTTGCACAAATGAGGAGCATTGGAATGAATGTGTAGGCTTTAGCCAGGTAAAGAAAAGAGGAAAGTTACCCAGTGCCGGGGCTGACCAGCAGCCCCTGAACGACGGATGAACAGATTACTCAGACACAGTTTGACTGTGCAAGAGAGGGCTAAGGGGCCCCTGGCTCTAGTGGCCAGGGCAGCCTCTATTGCTGGCCTTGTTAGGCCTTCATTGGAATTTTTATCTTTTGATACCATCAGTAGGGTGAGTAATCTTGGGAGGTCACATGTTTACATTGTCCTCTAGGCAAGGGCATCCAGGGATTAAGCATAAGGATTCCAGTAAACACCCCAGGTCTCTGCATATGCACAGACTTGTTTGGAAAGGTTAAGGAATAATTAGGGGCACTGCCTTCAACACTCCCCTAAGTCTCCGTAAGTCGGAATTCCGATAAACAGGGCAGGCGGCCTTCCACACACTTCCCTTTTATCAGAATGCCCTCCTCACAAACTTTCCAACCAAGTCTCATGCTTCCCAACAATCCACCTAGAACAAAGGCCCTTAAATATGGAAGACTATGGCTTTGGCAGAGAACTGTAAGTTGTTCAGAATATGGTCATAATGAAAAGTGTGACTAGAGAGTAGTGAGAGTTGATGTTGGATGTTATATTGAAGAAGATGAAAAGGCAGTTTGAAATTTTGGTTTTAAGTGACATAGGTCAGATTTTATTTAAGAAGAATTGCTCTAGACTGGAAAGGATCAAAAAGAGGCTGCTGAGATAACCCAAGAGAAAAGCTGAAGTAAGACTTATGATGGAGGTGGTAGGAGCGAATAGATAGGGCTTGTTGATCAATACATTGTTGAGGGCCTGTGTGTGCATAGATGCAAATCAATGATGACTTCCAGGTTTTTCACAAGGGTAAATGGGTTGGATGGGACTACCATTCCCCTAGCAGAGCAGAATCAGGAATGTGAGGGAATGATGTTCTTGGATTTAGGTATATTACATTGGTGATATCTATGGTACATCAATGTGGAGGTATTTTATTAAAACCAAATGTGGGTCTGGTATTAAGAGAAGATACCTCAATTACAGAGGGAAGTCTGTAATTTCTAGTGGAGGATTAAGCTATGGATATGCAGAAAAATGATTGGGAGCATATTGTCTATTCAGGGGTCCTCAAACTATGGCCCACGGGCCACATGCGGCCCGCTGAAAACATTTATCCGGCCCGCTGGGTGTTTTTGCCGCCGCTGTGTGCATAGGAATTTGTTTACAGTTTTTTTTTAAACTATAGTCCGGTTCTCCAACGGTCTGAGGGACAGTGAACTGGCCCCCTGTTTAAAAAGTTTGAGGACCCCTGGTCTATGTCATTTGGCAAAAGCAGTTTCAAAATTAGCTAATAGAGGTAGACATCAGATTTCAGTGGCTTTATAGTTACTGGTAAATGGACAATGAGTAAGAAGCGACTATGAATGCAGACTACTTATTTTTAGGGGAAAAAAAGCTTCTTAACTTACCTATACAACTTTTCTATTAAAAGAACGGAAGTATATTAAACATGATTGATGTAAAACATCTGAATGCACATATCCAATGGCATGGAAATGGAAAAAGAAAAATGTTTCCTAGGGGATTTTGGTCCTGGGCATACATCTTCCTATAGCGAGGAGTGTCTTCCTCCTTTTATCCACACTCGCGGTGCCTTGCAGTACCCGGCAGCTGCACAGTAGAGAGCTTTACTGATTGGATGGATGGAGGATATACAAGCCCAGTCTTTTCGTTTTCTGTGTTGTTTTGTTTTGTTGTTGTTGTCCCCCTCTCCCCTCAATTTCAGATTAAATTGAAAGAAAATTAAAAGAAACCATGTTAACATATTGATACTAAGAATGATAATTTTAATTTTCAAATAGCCTGTCATTTTTCAAGTTTGTTAGGATTCTCTCTCTCTCTCTCTCTCTCTCTCTCTCTCTCTCTCTCTCTTTTTTATATCTTTTTTTTAAAAAG
>NW_005358092.1:1397684-1423454 GCF_000412655.1 Myotis brandtii
ATACATACATATACACACACACGTTCTCTTCCCTTCCTCATAATTTTCGCAGAACATTTAATCTAAATATTTTAGTATCTTGTAGAGCTTGGCAATGAATTAGGATTTTCAAATTTGAATGTTGACACTAGAAAATAAACACACAGACCTTTGGGGATGTATGTAACGCTGCTCAGAGCCCTTGTACGTTTAATGGCGATTCCACTTAGAAGGCCCAAGTGCTCTGAAGGCAGCCTCCTAGCAGCAGGGGCTGGGCCAGGAGTCAGGCCAGTGGCTTTTGGCCAAATGGTTCCTGAAAATGGGCAATATTAATGAATATTTAATGCTCCTCCTTCCTATACAGCTGCTGTCCTCTTTGTGAAGCTCTTGAATTTGGTGCTGTATTCCTTGATGGTTCCCATGGAATGTTTTTTATTCTGTATTGCATTCTCTCCATTTATCTTACCCAATGCTTTCTCTAAAGCCTCTGACATAGTATCCACTTTCTGGTTCCTGAACTAATAAAATGTATAGCAGTTGCTCTCACAGAGCTATATTTTAAAGGGTAAAATATAAAAAGAAAAGAGAGAAAGCTGTTCTCTGTGGTAGAAAAGAGTAAGTGGTAGAGGGATGTACCCTTCAGCTGATTCTGTTCAGTTAGTCGTCCCTGACCATGTGATGGTAAAGGTTTCAGGTGAACTTTATGAGGACAAGTGTTTGATCCCTCCAGGCACTTAAGTGACATGTGCATTAAGTAAGTAGCTGGTTCATTATAAGTGACCAATTCATGTTGTTACACAAGAAATATTTAGTCAATGATCTAAGCCAGACATTGTTTAAAGCACTGAGAAAATATTAACAGTAGTTCCTGCCTTCAAGGGTCTCCTAATATAGTAGGGGGAGTGACAGGCATGTCATACCAGAAAACTGATAGGTGAGATTACAGAGCTGTGTACATTATTCCACCTGTAACATTGCCTTGTACTTTTTTGTTATAGGAACAAAGGAAGGAAGCTTTAGCTGTTTCCTGTGGGTCAGGAAGTTTCTACAGGAGAATTAGTGGTGGGGCTGAGGTTGAGATGATGAGTAGGAATTCACCAGGTGGAGAAGAACATTCAAAAAGGAAGGATGAATGGACACAAAGGAATGAGGAGATTATGTAGTCTGACATGGCTGGAGCCAGGGCACTGGTGGGGAGGGGTGGTAGGAGATGAGGTTGGGAAGGTAGTGGCCAGATCATGCAGACTTTATACTCTTTTCTAATGGGTGTGGGTGCTGTGTTATAAGCCTCAGTGAAGTGGAGGATTTTAAGCAGGGGGTTCATATTTATATTTTAGAAAGACGTTTTGGAAGGAAGGTAGATTTTATTGGGCAGGTATCAGATGACTGGTGCCTTGCCCCACACTGCTTCACTGGCCTCGGAAGTGCATGGTGATGGATGGGAGCCAGTGAGTAGATGATCTTCTGGTCCCTCCTCGGTGAAAAATTGGCAATCTGCATGTTCCTGAGGAGTGGGATTGAGCCCCAGCTACCCACAGAAGGGATCTGAGTAACTCATCCTTATATTGGTTTTTGCTCCTCCCATCACTGTTCCGGTTCCCTTATTCCGGCTGCCTTGAGTGCCTCCCAAATTAACTGCCTGCTCACAGATTCCTAGTCAAGCTCTGCTTTGAAAAAGGGAGGAAGGAGGCCCAGGCCGGGACCACAGGTACCAATGAGGAAGCTCTTGTTCACATAAAGGTGATAAAGGATCAAAGCAAAACATTAACTGTCAAGATGTCAAGTAGGAGGCAAATCAAAATGTCTTGATGGCCAATTTCCCATGAAGGGGACAAGAGGGAGGGATTTCTGATGTCTCTTAAATTGCTGGTAGGGATTGGTGGTATCACTGACCAAGCTGAGAAACATAAACCATGTTCTTATTCTCCCCCTTGTCCTTCCTTTTGCCTAACTTCTACTCATCCTTCAAGTTTTCTCTTAGGCCAATGGATCCTTGAATTCATGACCGGCAGGAAGACTTCCCTTCACTCCCAGTCAGGGTTGAGTGGTCCACTTGTGCTCTCCTAGCAATTCAGATCCATCTACGTGTATCACTGTGCAGTGAAAATGGTTACGTCTGCCTCCTCAGATACACGATAAGTTCCTTCTACAGCAGAAATGGTGGCTAGGTTGAGTTTTAGATGATGAGTAGGAATTCACCAGGTGTGTGAGTGGGAAGATCATGGGCTCCACTTTTAGGAAATGCAGGCAGAAATGGTTAGTAGGAAGTTGGATTTGAGAGTCTGGAGCTCAGGAAGAGGTGTGTGCTTGGCAGTTTGTGACTCATGAAAGTACAGGAAGGAGAGGGTGCCTACATTTATTGAGTGTCTAATATCAGTGAAACGTAGCTTGGTTCCCAGACTTTCAGAGGAAAGGGCAAGGTACAGTTGAGAGTGCCATGAAAATGTCTCTGTTTCCTACATCAGACTGTTCCCATCACTCTTTTTTTTTTTTAAACTAAAAGAATATTCTCTCCTTAATTTCAAGTGCATAAAAGAAGCTGCAAAACTGTTATTTTCTGTAGCATTTGAGGTCTTCCTCCCTTACATATGTCATCAGTTTGGCTTGAATAAACTCAAAAATTCAAAATTCAATATAAAAGAAGGCTCATGAAGAAGACAAAGGTCCCATTTGAGGTAGGCAGACAGGCATGCTCACAGGTCAGGTGCACTGAGAGGCCATTGGAAGGTGCAACTGTTCAAGGACGGAGTGTGCTGGGGGACTGAGGAGACCGGCCTGGGAGTGGGGGGAGGTTTATCGGCTCTGCCAGCATAAACCATGTTCTTATTCTCCCCCTTGTCCTTCCTTTTGCCTAACTTCTACTCATCCTTCAAGTTTTCTCTTAGGCCAATGGATCCTTGAATTCATGACCGGCAGGAAGACTTCCCTTCACTCCCAGTCAGGGTTGAGTGGTCCACTTGTGCTCTCCTAGCAATTCAGATCCATCTACGTGTATCACTGTGCAGTGAAAATGCTTACACGTCTGCCTCCTCAGATACACGATAAGTTCCTTGAGGACAGGGACCAAGACTTATGTCATTTTGTATCCTCGGTGTCTGACATGTAACAGGCACTGTGAAAATTAATCATTGTTGAAAATAACTGAGAATGAACCCACGGAAACATATCAGGTAGGGGTGGGTAAAAGACACTTGAGGAGACTCAGAAGGAGCTGCTAGAGAGGAGGGAGGCAGTCATAAACTTCAACCTTTAAAAGTAATTATCATTGTATGGAAGAAACTGGTAAGTGCTATGGGAATAAGTACTATGCTTAGGAGGGTGGTTCTATTCTGCTTAGGAATGTAGGGAGCACAGTCCCTGTGGGAGGGGGCGGGAAGGGGTGTACTGCTCAGCCCTCATCCTCCAGTTTGTCTATCTGAGCAATCCTGTATTTCCCGCCGCAGACCCCGGGATCTGCTGGACCTTTACCTACTGGTGGTTTTCTCTGCTAGTACTGCATCTAGAGTACAATACAGTTTATCCAACATTTTTCTTGCATTTTCCGGGGATTTACTGCTACAAAAATTTTTTAATGTTGGAGACGTTTACAAATGTTCGAGAAATCTCAAAAAGTTGCCAGCCTCAGTAGCCGATGGCCTCCCTTTCAGTGTGTGCCCCATGCCGCCTTTTCTCAAACCTCAACACTCCCTCGTGCCCCCTTCCTCCCAGGTGATGCCAGCAGAAAGAGTGGCTTTAGCTTTCACCCTCCCCACGTCCATGTGGCCACCCGCAATGACCAGTTTTCATGGTGCCTTTTGTCTGGTCTTCTAGGAACCCTGGGCATGTTTCATTGCCCCTCCTTCATGGAACTTTTCCCACCAGCAGCTTCCACAAGCTCCTCTGGCACTGTGTGTGGTGCCCTTGCTGCCCCGTCCCCGCAGAGCTCCGAACAGCCGCCAGCTCTTCCTGTCACTGCTTCTGACTTAGAGTCTAGTGTTCATGTCCTAGTATGAGGGGAGCTGGGAAGGTTTCTCACATTTTCACTTACTACGGGGTAGGCATGTTGTGTTTCATGTGGCGGAGAGGTCCTCAAACATGAGAAGGTTAAAAAAATTAACAATTGTTATTTTTGACCTAGTGAAATTTAAGTCATTGATATAATTCCTTAAGTACCCAAGCTCGTGATGTCTGGATACCTATTAGATTTATGGGATATACTGACATCTCTAATTTTTAAAATGTTTTTTATTTATTTCAGAGAGAGGAAGGGAGAGGGAGATAGAGATAGAAGCATCAATGATGAGAGAGAATCATTGATCTGCTGCCTCCTGCACACCCCACACTGGGGATGGAGCCTGCAACCCGGGCATGTGCCCTGACCAGGAATGGAACCTTGAACTCCTGGTTCATAGGTCAATGCTCTTCTCAACCACTGAGCCACACCAGCCGGGATCTAATGTTTTTGTTTTTAAAGAAAGTGACAAACAAATGAGCTAAGAATCAGAAAAGAGCAAAAAGAACAAAAAAGCAAAAAGAAAAGTTGACAAAAAACAGAGAGGTAAAAATACCATAAAGAGTTATTGACAAGAGGACTTCAGAAGAGTAAGAAACCCTAGACCTGTTGTCTACCTACAAAAGCAATCACATAGGCTAACTTCCAGAACGTCCACTCTGGGAGAACTGAAAAAACAAACCAGAAAAGGGATACGGCAACACCATCACCTCTCACCTGGGGGTTCAGTGATTCCTAGTCTCCCCGCTGCCACTCTTGTTTCCGGTCTCAACACTGATTTCTAAAAATATACATTGGATCATGTCACTCTTTGCATTCAATCCTCCAGTATCTTCCCATTGCTCTTAGAATACCTCTAATCTCATCATGATGACCGAGAACAATTTCTCTTGACTTCCTTTATCATAACTTGCCCGCCTTTTCTTCCAGTCCTTCTTTTTCTTCTTTAACCTGTCAAGCGTGTTCTGGCTTTGGAACCTTGGCAGTGCGGGCCCCCTTGACCCTTGCGAGCCTGCTTTCCATGAAACCTCAGCTTGACTCCTTGACTCCTCAGAGACCCCATCTCTGACCTCCGTGTCCCGGGCAGCCATCTCCATCACAGGGCCTTACTTTGCTTCATCTGTGGTTTCCCACTCCTGGGATGTAAGTTGTACTGGAAAAGGACTTCTCTAGGCACATTCCCAACCATATCACCAACAGCCAAATCAGCATGAGGCACAGTGATTAAATTCCTAAAATGTGAAGTCTCTATGGCAAACTTATGAATTGAATCTATAAAGTCAAACACAATATTTGTTGAAGAAATGACTGAATTAGTAATAGCAGTTTTAAAGTATAAAGCACAATGCTAATAAATAGAAAAATCTTTAAGTAGGCAAAATGGAAAACTTGTATAGATCAGTAATAAAAAAAAAAATTTTAAAATTATCTTAAAGATTTGTTTTACTCAAATTTCAGAATAGAAAACTGTAGCCCAGCCCCACCTTTTACCATAGATGTGAAATCCTACATAAAACAGTAGCAAATTAAATTTAACAGCACACTTAAAGAATAATTTACTGTGAGAATGCAAAATTTATGACAGGAAAAGAAATGTATTAATAAACCAAACCAGTAACTCAAAAAGGGGAAAAAATTATCTTAGGTGTTGAAGAGATTTTTATGAAATTCAGAGCTCTTGCCTTATTGAGATAAGAAAAATCCTTCAAACACTAGGGATCTCAAGGTGTACATTTGGGATAGAATATATTACTCTACTAAACAACAGCTAACTTAAATGTGAAACTGTAGAGGTATTTCCATTACATATAGGGGAAAACCCCAGTAATGTCTGTAATCACTATTGTTATTCACGTTTTCTTACAAGTTCTGGTCAATGCAATTTGATAGAATAAGGAGGAAAAAACTATGGCCAATATTGTTGTCTACCTACAAAAACACCAAATAATCAAAAAAGCATTTCATTTGACATGGTTTAGTAAAGTAGTTGAATACAAATAAATATCTAAAAATTGCTTGCTTGCTTCTATACCAGCAAATTGCTGCATTCTTTACCTGTTCTGAAACAAATGGTCTGCCATAATTCAGAAGTAGAGCCAGGGCTTTTTTCACTAAGAAAAGATTATATTCTATATTAATTGTTGTTTTACTTATTTCTCACCTTGGAGGCTGAGGAAGCTGCTCTACTTAAAACTGATCTTAAAGGTAAGAGTCACTTAGATAAAGTAGGGTGTGTGTGTGTGTGTGTGTGTGTGTGTGTGTGTGTGTGTGTAGGGGTGGTGGTAACATACAATGAAATATTTTTGTGTTGTTTAAAGGGTGGCTTGCAAAAAAGAATTACTCAAGGAATCAATATTAATTGGTGCAGTTGAGTAATTGAAGACCTTTAGATGTTCCTTTTTGGAAAATAAATCATGAGAGTATTGATCGCTGGAAGTGAAGATCACACAACGCAATGGGATTGAATGGAAGAGAAAGGTGAAGTGAGGTGGCACCTGCTTCTGGAGCAAAGGCATCAGGACATTATGAGGTTAACATTCCTTACCTTTCACCAGAGCAGACATTACAGTCCAGAGGCTTCAGTTTCTAAGGAAAGAGCAACACACACGTAGGGTGCAAAATCCTGTTGCTTTCACGTCCCATGTTCTGTCCCCCCCAGTTACCGAGAGAGTTTCTGTCAGTAGGTCATCTTCTGTGGCTCCAGACACCAGTTAGCCTGTGGGCTGCTGCTGGCCTCAGGCCATGATCACATTTTCCCAGTCTTTGATGTTGTGTGTACATATTTGTTGGGATCAGGTTGCTGTCTTCCCTTGGAATGAATGATCCTTGATTAGGAGAGCATGTCATATGTACATTTTTGCTGTTGTAATATCTTTTATTTTTGTTTGTTGATTGTTTAATGACCTTACTTGAACTAGTGGAATGCTACTGTTCTACCTAACTCTACTTCCCCTTTTGCTCTTTTTAATACATTTTATTGTTCTATTTTAATTTTGCTTGTGTATTCATTTATTCTTTTTTTAAATATATTTTATTGATTTTTTACAGAGAGGAAGGAAGAGGGATAGAGTTAGAAACATCAATGAGAGAGAAACATCGATCAGCTGCCTCCTGCACACCCTCCACTGGGAATGTGCCCGCAACCAAGGTACATGCCCTTGACTGGAATCGAACCTGGGACCCTTGAGTCCTCAGGCCGATGCTCTATCCACTAAGCCAAACCGGTTAGGGCCATTTATTCTTTTAATGCACATATATTAACCATCTACCATGGAATTTAGTGGTGCTTAGGCCAAATCCAGAAAAAAACCCAACTTTGTCCTTACTGAAACACACTTTGAGCTTCATCAGTACTTTAAATCTCAATGTGGGTAAGTTTTAGATTCTTTCTTAAGAGAATAGAGAAGGGAGAGGGAATAAGAGATTTTGGCCCAGGCTGGTGTGACTCATTTGGTTCGGCATGGTCCTGTGCACCAAAAGGTTGCTGGTTTGATTTCCGGTCAGGGCACATGCCAAGGTTGCAGGCTAAATCCCTGGTGGGGGCATGCAGGAGGCAGCTGATCAATGTTCTGCTCTCACGTAGATGTTTCTCTTTCTCTCCCCTCTCCCTTCCCCAACTCTCTAAAAATCAATAAAAAGTCTTAAAAAAAAGAATAAGAGATTTTGGAATTATAAAGATAGTAAAAAGCATATAAAAAGTGTCCCAACCATCTGAGGGGATGGCTATTAACTTTGGTAAATTCGCTAATGTCAACAGAAAAAGTTGTTCTTAAATCCCACACACTTTAAAGATGATTGAGCTACAGGATCTAAATACCAGAGAAAATTTTGGCATCATCCTGTAGATGTTTACTTAGGTTGAGTTTGTAAAACTTATAAAAGGCGCATGAAATTGGAACTGATCTTTCCCAATCAGTACCCATTCTTGCCTCTCTCTGACACTAGGCTGTTGGGTTTTAGGGTGGGGCTAAGTCTTGTTCATCATTATTCCTGGTGCCCAGCACACTGCCTAGGACCGTGCTAATTTCGAATAAATATTTGTTGATTGATTTAACATAAAAAATAGTGCATAGTGGCCTAGAATGTCCACATCCCCTTTAAAATTAAACCTGAGTCCTTCTTATTGGGGGAATCCCATGAAAATAGATGCATGTAGGGTAAATTGTAACTGCTTTTACAGGAAATCAAGACTTGGGGAAATTGTTTCTTTTGACCCCAATTTTCTACCATTAAAGAAAATGAGGGAGTCATTAAAGTTTATGAGGGACATGACAGAGCCAACAAACCTCCTCAACACACCCTGTCCTTAAATGGCTGCACCTTTCAGTGACTTCACAGTGCACTTGAAATACAATCTAACCCCCTCACAGCACATGTAACCTTTGCTGGGCTGCCTCCCTCTGGTGTGCTGCTGTGCTAGAATGTGATGAAAGGAACCTTTGTCCTCATCTTTTCTCAGGGAAGATAAAATCCAATGCACTGTCAAAGCCATGATATTACCACTTTATTATACAAATGCTTACTTCTTGAAAAAGACAGCGATGGGAAATGAAACAGTGGGATATCAGAAGAAGGGGCACTTTCACAGCACCCTGGGCCTCATCTCCCCCTTCCTCAGAAGGCCTGGGAAAAGAGCTATGTCTATTACTGAATTGGCCTTGAAGAGTAGGGCCTTCATTGTGCTGAGCTGGGTTTCCCACTGAGCTGCCACTCAAAGGGCAGTGTGACTGGAAGCCAACAACCCTGTTGCCATGGCCAAACAAGCATCCAAGTACCATCTCCACTGAGAAACAGCTGTGGGAAAATGCAGCTGCTCTCACCAGCATCACCAGGGTCATCTTTACCAGCACCTTAGGACTAAAACACTAAATCTTCTTTCTGCTCCCATAACGTAGGATTAGCTCTGCTGGTGGTGGGTTAAATTTTATCAGGTAGCTAGAGGCAAAAGAGAGGACTCTGTATTGACTGATCATCCTTTCTTGAATCTAGATATGTACTGGAGGAGAACATGTGGTTCAAATTCCTGACCTGTCATTGCAAATGCAATTCCCAGTTCAGGGATGTGTTCAATTGGGATTACCCAGGAGAAAGGGGAGCAATTTTGAAACTCAAAAAAATTTAAATTAAATCATAGTCTAGTTAATGTTTTATAATTAATTACTCCATGTACAGTCACCGATAATTTCAAAATCTTAAATCCCCAATCTGAGGTAATTAGCTTTTGGTAAAGTCATTATCTGCTTTTGATTTCATTTGTGTCATCTTAACTTCTCTTTGAAGTAACAGGATCCAGGTGTCAGGCTTGGGCCTTTTTTTCTTCTTCCAGTTTTCTATTCCTTGGTCTAATAAAATGAATATTTTAGCTTTGAGCCATATACATTTTTAGAAAATGTTTCATTTTAGAATAGTCTTAGGTTTACAGAAGACTTGCAAAGATGGTACAGGGAATTCCATATATTCCATACCTGGTTTCCCCTCTTGTCAACCATTACAATGGCACATGGTCACAAATAGGAGACTAACATTGGTACATTACTATTGAACTGTTAGTTTCCCCTAATGCTCTTTTCTGTTCCAGGATCTTATCTAGGCCACTACATTACAGTAGGTGTCAAGTCTCCTCAAACTCCTTTGCTCTGTGACAATTTCTCAGTTTTCTCTTGTTTTCCATGACCTGGACAGTTTTGAGGAGTACTGGTCAGTGTGTGCTGAATTTGAGATCTGTCCCTCTATTTGGATGTGTCTAATGTTTTTATCATGATTAGACGGGGGTTATGTGTTCTTGGGAGGAAGGGCAAGAGGTAAAGTGCCCTTATAATCACAGCATATCAAGTGCACATGTTATTAACATGCCTTATCACTGTTGATGTTGACCTTGATCACCTGACTGAAGTGTTTGCCTGGTTTCTCCATTGTGTTAGTCAGGGATCTCCAGAAAAACAAAACCAATAAGATCTCTCTTTCTCTCTCCACACACTTATAGCCTATTACTCATATATAGTATAAGGTATTATTTATTTTATTATTTATTATATTAATATTGTAATTATATAAAATTTTATTTTATTTATTATTTATTATAAGATATTGACTTACATGATTATGGAGGCTAAGGAGCCTCATGAGCTGTAGTCTGCAAGCTTGAAACTCATAAAGGGAAGTGGTGTAGTTTGAAGGCCTGAGAGCCAGAGAACCAATGGTGTAGATGGTGCAGATGATGGCCCAGTTGACCAGTCAGGCAGAGAGTGAATTCAACCTTCCTCCACTTTTTTTGTTCTATTCAGGCTCTCTACAGATGGAATGATGCCCATCCACTTTGGAGAAGGTCATCTGCTTTACTCAGTCCACCATTCAAATGCTAGTCTCTTCTGCAAACACCCTCACAGACACACCCAGAAGTTATATTTAACCAGATATCTGGGCATCCTGTGATCTAGTCAAATTGTTGCATAAAATAACTCCATATCCACTGTGGAGTTACTTTTTCCCTTCTTCCGAACTCTAGTGTTTGGAAGCAAGTCACTAAGCACAGCCCATATTAAAGGAGTAAGGAGTTCAACTCCACCTCTTTGAAGAGGTAATAGCTAAAATTATTTGGAATTCTTTTTTAAAAGGCAAAAGATTTATGCGGTCTGAAGAGAAACCAGAGCATGGAATTCTTTTTTAAAAATTTATTTTTTTTATTACAGTTGACATGCAATATTATATTATTTTCAGGTGTATAATATAGTTATTAGACATTTATATACCTTATGAAGTGATCACCCTGATAAGTCTAGTACCCACTGACACTATATGAAATTCTTTTGTAAAGGATATTTGTCTCTTCTTCCCTACTTATTCATTCATTATATCAGTAAGGACTCATTCATACTTATTTCATATTTTGGGTTATAAATGAATACTATGTTATTTATTTTGTTGCTCATAGTTTGAGCTTTGACCTTGGAGCTCTTTTAGTTTGAAAACTCATCTACTTTTAAAGATACAAAATTATTGTGAAGTTTAGAATATAAATTAAAAGTCAATGGAGCAGTAGGCTAGGAGGATGCTGCATGAACATGCTCCCAGGAACAAGCTGGTATTACAACTGAAATATGGAAAAGCTCCTGGAATAATCAATGGAAAACTCACAGGAGAGAACCCTGATACCCAAGAGCTGAAGGTGGAGACCACATAGAGACTGGTAGGAGAAACGGAGGCTCAAAAGGGCTGGCTGGGCCCACAGACAGGAACTGAAGTCCCAGAGAGATATCTCAGTTGGGGGTGGGGGTGGGGTGGAGGGAGCATATCTCAACATGATAAAGGCCATATATGACAAATCTACAGCCAAACTCCTATTCAATGGGCAAAAACTCAAACCATTTCCCTTAAGAAAAGGAACAAGACAGGGATGCCTACTTTCACCAGTTCTGTTCAACATAGCACCAGAAGTGCTAGCCATAGCAATTAGACAAGAAGAAGAAATGAAAGGCATCCAAATTGGAAAAGAAGAGGTAAAACTGTCATTATTTGCGGATGACATGATACTGTACATAGAAAACTCCAAAGACTCCATAAAAAACCGACTAGACTTAATAAATAAATTTGGCAAGGTAACAGGATACAAAATCAACACCCAGAAATCTATGGCCTTTTTTTATGCACCAATGATGAACTCACATAAAGAGAAACTAAAAAACCAATCCCATTTACCATTGCAATAAACAATTAAGATACCTAGGAATAAACTTAACTAAGGAGGTAAAAGACCTATACTCAGAAAAATACAGGATGTTGAAAAAAGAGATAGAAGAAGACATAAACAAATGAAAGAATATACTGTGTTCATGGATTGGTAGAATCAACATCATCAAAATGCCCATACTACCCAAAGCAATCTATAGATTCAATGCAATCCCCATTAAGATACAAACGGAATATTTCACAGACCTAGAACAAACTGATCAAAAATTTATTTGGAATAAAAAAGACCCTGAATAGCTGCAGCAATCCCAAGAAAGAAGAACAAAGTTGGAGGCATCACAATACCAGATATCAAGCTATATTACAAAGCCACTGTTCTCAAAACTGCCTGGTATTGGCACAAGAACAGACATATAGACCAATGGAACAGAACAGAGAATCCAGAAATCGACCCAAGCTGTTATGCTCAATTAATATTTGACAAAGGAGGCAAGAGCATACAATGGAGTCAAGACAGTCTCTTCAATAAATGGTGTTGGGAAAATTGGACAGATACATGCAAAAAAATGAAACTAGATCACAGGCACAAAAATAAACTTAAAATGATAAAGGACTTAAACATAAGATGGGAAACCATAAAAATCTTAGAAGAATCCATAGGCGGCAAAATATCAGACATATGCCATAACAATATCTTTACCATATAGCTCCTAGGACAATGGAAACTAAGGAGAAAACAAACAAATGGGACTACATTAAAATTAAAAGCTTCTGCACAGCAAAAGACACCATCAACAAAACAACAAGAAAGCCCACTGTATGGAGAACATATTTGCTAATGTTACCTCCAATAAGGGTCTAATCTCCAAAATTTACAGTGAACTCATACAACTTAACAAAAGGAAGATAAACAATCCAATCAAAAAATGGGCAAAGGACCTAAAAAGACACTTCTGGAAAGTGGACATACAGAAGGCCAAGAGACATATGAAAACATGCTCAAAGTCATTAATCATCTGAGAGATGCAAATCAAAATGACAGTGAGGTACCATCTCACACCTGTCAGAATGGCTATCATCAACAAATCAACAAACAACAAGTGCTGGTGAGGATGCAAAGAAAAAGGATCCCTCTTGCACTGCTGGTGCGAATGCATACTGTTGCAACCACTGTGGAAAACAGTATGCAGTTTCCTCAAAAAAATAAAAATGGAACTCCCATTTGACCCAGTAATCCCACTTCTAGGACTATATCTCAAGAAATGAGAAACACCAATCAGAAAGGATATATGCACCTCCATGTTCAGAGCAGCACAATTTACAATAGCTAAGATTTGGAAACAGCCTAAGTGCCCATCAGCAGATGAGTGGATTAGGAAACTGTGGTACATCTACACAATGGATGCTATGCTGCTGATTTAAAGAAAGAACTCTTAATATTTGCAACAGCATGGATGGACCTGGAGAGCATCATGCTAAATGAAATAAGCCTGTCGGAGAAAGATAAATATCACATGATCTCACTCATTTGTGGAATATAATGAACAACATAAACTGATGAACAAAAATAGAGCCAGTGGGGGGAATATTTTAGAATCTAATGGAAGTAATCCTGTTACTTGTAAATTTTAAAAAATATATATATTTATTGATTTCAGAGAGAAGAAGGGAGAGGGAGAGATAGAAACATCAACAACGAGAGAGAATCATTGATCGGTTGCCTCCTGCACGCCTCCCACTAGGGATGGAGCCTGCAACCCAGGCATGTGCCCTTGACCAGAACCGAGCCCGGGACCCCTCATTCCTCAGGCTAACGCTCTCTCCATTGAGCCAAACCAGCCAGGGCTATTTGTAGATTTTTAATATTTCCTACAACTTTTGTGATATCATACTATGTTAGTACAGTTTTGATAATATTATTATACCTAAAATAATTTTTTTCTTGAAATATGAATGTTTATTGCATGTAATATTATTATATTTGAGATTGTTTTTCTTGAAATGTTAATGTTTATTGCATGCAACATTATTATATTTAAAATCGTTTTTCTTTGAAAAAAAATATATGTTCACTTCTAAAAAAAAAGAAGAAGAAGTCAATAGCCCACGGGTTAATTCTTGGGTTGGAAAAAATATATGTTCACTTCTAAAAAAAAAGAAGAAGTCAATAGCCCACGGGTTAATTCTTGGGTTGGCCTGTTTTGAGAAGGACAAACCCAGGGCAAATGACAGCAGGTGGGGTAGCTTGTCTCTGAGATGCTGCCATAATTTCCTTCCCTCCCTGGACACAAAAGCCACCTCCCCGTTGAGAGCAGAGTGTATTCCATCATTCCCCTGAAATCTGGGCTGGCCATAGTGACTTGTTTCGTCAGTGGAATGAGGCAGAAGTGACATCTGGGGCTTCTTGTCTAGGTCATGGGAATCTTTGCAGCTTCTCCTGGGCTTCCCGGAGCATCGCCCAGGAATGGTTACTCGTGGGAAGCCAGCACCATGTAAGCAGTCTGACCACCCTGAGACCACCCTTCTGGAGAAGCCCACAGTCCAGGGAGAGGCCCCGGAGAATGAGATGCCAGGTAGAGAGGGAGAGGACAGGAGACTGGGAGGTGCCAGATGGGAGAGTGACAAGACTGTCTTGGAGCGGTTCCTGCAGCCCTTCTCTCTAGCCGATGCCCATGGATCAGAGATAGATAGCCTGGATGTGCTCTTCCAGCACCAGAAGCAAAATCAAATGGTGGTTTCCAGTGCCCAAGATTTAGGGTAGTTTTGGAACTGGTAAAAGGAAATTATGCTGATACTTGTGGAAATGCCAAGGAAGAATTTATTGAAGGGGATAGGAGTCAAGACTATTGAAGTAGGGGAGGGAGACTGAACACAACTCCGAATACAGTAGGCACACATGGGGATTGTTGACCAACTGGCAGGATGAGGTAGTAGGTGGAAAATTACTAGGAATTTGGGTAGTACTAAGGTGGGGGAGCTTGCTTGGATAGTAAGGTTGGGGATTTCTCAATAAACTGTTTTAGACTCTGGGAAAACTGGACTTGACACACTGAGGACAGGGGCAAGGATGAAGCCTGCAGGTTTGTGAAGCCTGACTCAAGTTTGGTCAAGGAGGGAGTCCTTGTCTTGCACATCAATGGAGACCAGAGAGCAGGGGTGAGGGTGTCTGGAAAGCATCGCAGGTTGGCGGGAGATTCCTCGAGAGCTTCTGGGTCCTGACTCAGAAGTTACTAGAAGAGCTGGACACCTTCCCTCTGGCCCCAGGACACGTTGCTCAAAAGATAGCCATCATTTCAACACATTTCCACATTTTAAAGAAGGATCAGAAAGAGGAAACGGCAGTGATCATTTGGGGAAGGACCTCTGTGGCTGGGGTTGTGGTGTGTGTGGACACATGAGTGATGGTGTTAGAGAATGAACCCCAGGCTGTGGGAGCAGAGAGGAGGGAGTGAGACTTCATGCTGCCTACTAAGTGGGTACTGAGGAAGGCTTCATGGGGAGCTCATATCTGGGATCATGACTTTATCACATTCTTTAAAAAAAAAATCCTCACCCAAGGATATGTTTTTATTGATTTCAGAGAAAGAGAGAGAGAAACATTGATCAGTTGCCTCCCATATGTGTCCAACCAGGGATCAAGCCCCCAACCTAGGTATGTGTCCTGATTGGAAATTGAACCCTCAACCTTTAGGTTTATGGGATGATGCTCCAACCAATTGAGCTACCCAGCCAAGGCTTTATTGTGTCGTTCTGCTAGTAAATTTTTTTTTCTTTTATTTTCTTTTATTTTTTTTAATTAAATCTTTATTGTTCACTTCTGCTAGTAAATTTTTTTTTCTTTTCTTTTATTTTCTTTTATTTTCTTTTCTTTTATTTTATTTTAATTAAATCTTTATTGTTCAGGTTACATTTGTTCCTCTTTTTTCCCCCCCATAACTCCCCTCCTCCCTGTTCCCGCCCCACCCTCTGCCCTCACTCCCCACCCACTGTCCTCATCCATAGGTGCACGATTTTTGTCCAGTTTCTTCCCGCATCTCCCATTCCCCTTTCCCCCCCAAGAATAGTCAGTCCATTCCCTTTCTATGTCCCTGATTCATTATAATCACCAGTTCATTCTGTACATCAGATTATTTATTCACTTGATTCTTAGATTCACTTGTTGATAGATGCATGTTTGTTGTTCACAATTTGTATCTTTACCTTTTTCTTCTTCCTCCTCTTAAAGGATACCTTTCAGCATTTCATATAATACTGGTTTGGTGGTGATGAACTCCTTTAGCTTTTCCTTATCTGTGAAGCTCTTTATCTGACCTTCAATTCTGAATGATAGCTTTGCTGGATAAAGTAATCTTGGTTGTAGGTTCTTGCTATTCATCACTTTGAATATTTCTTGCCACTCCCTTCTGGCCTGCAAAGTTTCTGTTGAGAAATCAGCTGACAGTCGTATGGGTATTCCCTTGTAGGTAATTGAGTCTCTTTCTCTTGCTGCTTTTAAGATTCTCTCTTTGTCTTTTGCTCTTGGCATTTTAATTATGATGTGTCTTGGTGTGGTCCTCTTTGGATTCCTTTTGTTTGGGGTTCTCTGCGCTTCCTGGACTTGTAAGTCTATTTCTTTCACCAGGTAGGGGAAGTTTTCTGTCATTATTTCTTCAAATAGATTTTCAATATCTTGCTCTCTCTCTTCTTCTGGCACCCCTATAATTCGGATGTTGGTACGCTTGAAGCTGTCCCAGAGGCTCCTTACACTATCTTCATATTTTCAGATTCTTTTTTCATTTTGCTTTTCCGGTTGGGTGTTTTTTGCTTCTTCGCATTTCAAATCTTTGACTTGATTCTTGCGCTCCTCTGGTCTGCTATTGGGTGTCTGTATAATATTCTTTATTTCAGTCCGTGTATGCTTAATTTCTAGTTGGTTCTTTATCATAGCATCGAGGGTCTCATTAGTTTTCGTGACTCTCTCCTCAAGTTTATTGACAGCTTCTAGCACATTTTTGCAAGCCCTCAAAATTGCGATTTTTAGCTCTATATCCTCCATTTCTGTCATGTTTTTTTGTCTCCGCATTTTTTATGCTTTCTTGGTGCACCCCCTAGTGGTCTTTGTGCGCAGTCTTGTTCTAGTTGAGCCTTGATTGTTGTAGTTAATACTAGAGGGATTTGACCACCAGGCCGACTCTTCTGCTAGTAAATTGATTGCTTGCCTCTCTCTGTGAGTGAGAGGGACCAAAACCGTGATCCGGGATACGCACCCCAACATCCTCTGCTTGTCCCTATTTGCACTACTATACCTGATAAACTATCTGTCATCGGAGCTGTCACCTGTAATGATGTCAATCTTTCCATTGCTGTTGCTGAGACACAGATGCATTTTCTGTGAAGGTATCTTTGTAATCATGGCTGGTCCCCAATGTGATCCCTTCAGGTATGGCATGAGGCTATGGTCCAGCAGCCCCTTTGGGACTGCAGGTCACTTGGCTGTGGTGTACCAGGGACCCAGCCATGTCCTTATCCTATATAATAAAAGAATAATATGCTAATTAGACCGAACAGTGGAATGAACAGTCGCTATGACATGCACTGACCACTAGTGGACAGACGCTCAATGCAGGAGGTGCCCCCTGGTGGTCAGTGTGCTCCCACAGGGGGAGCACCGCTCAGCCAGAAGCCGGGCTCATGACTGGCGAGCACAGCGGCGGTGGTGGGAGAGGCTAAGGATGTTTGATTGCTGTGCTAAGGATGTCCGAGGCAGCACTAAGGATGTTTGAAGCCATCAGTTGGACATCCCCGGAGGGCTCCCAGACTGCAGAGGGCACAGGCCAGGCTGAGGGACCCCCCCATCCCCCTGAGTGCACAAATTTTGTACACTGGGCCTCTAGTAACCTCATAAGAGCCCACCAACAGGTGGAACCTACTATGTATGAGAGCAGTGACAAGGACCCTTATAGAGGGTGTTGGCACGTTCTCCCTCTCCCCTAATTCAGGAAGGTTCTGTTATTCCTCAGAAAATCTGGGGGTGGCCACTATGCAGTCACAACAAGGGGGTCTCTGGAAGACATTAAGGGAGATGAGATTAGCTGCCCCCAGTCTCTCATTCATCATTTTGAAGAAGAGTGGGAAGAGGGGGAAATATCTGAGAGGCTCAGAAATACTTCAGAAACTGAGCATATACCTAAAGGTAACTCTTAAAAGATTCTGTCAGACTGAATTTACAGAATCCTGGGAATTTTAGTTTCTCACCCTTCCTCCCTGCAGTGCATGGGGCTCCTGAGGAAGGGCAGCTCAGGACCGGAGAAATGCAGAGACCATTTCCTCTGCTCAGCTGGGGAGGGGTAGATGTAGGTCACTGCCACATTTGAGAGTGTTCCCAATAAATTTTTTATCCTGTGCCACAGCTACTGGGGGAAGGACCCAAAACCATTTTCTGAATTTCATGTACCTAGCCTTTCCTTAAGCATTGGCAGTATAGATGGATTTCTGTATTTTTTAGTGATAAATTTCATCTTTAATCATCACTCCCACAAAAGGGACTCACTATTGGTTTCAAGATAGTAAGCACAGAATAATGTGATGAATGGATCCCAGGGCTATAGACCTACTTTATGTGACACCAGGACTGTGGCTTGCCTAATGAGTTAGATGATATATTTATGACCCTCATGCTTCACTTTCAACCCAAATCCTAGAATATTCCATAAATATTATCTTATATCAAAGCTTGCAGAATCACTATTTCAGAAGTATTTTATTAGCCATATATTTTCTCTCTGGAATTGCTCTCATGAGGTTAGAACTATGTGTGCTGCCACACAGGGCTCACATACTAAGGGAAGCTGATGCGGGACCCTGGAGCCCCCCTGGAGGGGAGGTATGGGATTCCACTCTGGTTCAGCAACACCAGCATTCTGCATGGGAGAGATGAAGTCGGAAATAGAATTGGAAAAGACATGAGAATTGGATAGGTCCAATTCTCCTTTCTGCCTGGGGGCACACAGGGAAACAATTTACAGTGCCACCAAAGGGAGCCGCCCCTCCCCCAACCGGGAATAATGACATACTGTTTGGGTAGAGTATTAGGGTTTACAGAGCTCCTCCAGGAGGGGTTGTTTACTCCTATGTTACAATGAGGAAGGAGAGATGGACAGGTTCTGGGGACTTAGATCAAACTCTGGGCATGCTACTGGGGAACCAGGGTTCCATGTGCTTCTCCCGCCGCCCCAGAGCAACCTCTGGACAAAACAACAACCCCAAAGACTTCATGTGTTTCATGTTTCTAACTTTACAAGGAGTTGTACAACTTAGTATCTCCTTCAATCTTCACTGTAATGCTATAGCTTATGTAAGCAAGAAGCCTTTTCCTCTTCTGAGTTAAAGAATGAATGGGAGCTCAGAGAGACCAGTCTCCCAGTTTGAAGCAGGCGCTAAACTAAACCTTGGTCCTGCAGAGGAGTGAGCGTCACCCGGTGGTGGGTGAGGTTGGGGGTGAGGAGGGAGCTTCGGGTGGCATTTCACAGCCCGCTGTGTAAATGGGGCAGTGCTCTCCTCCTTCCAGATCACAGCAGTGATGGAGGACAGGGGCTTGGTGGACAAACCAATCTGCATGAGCCTTCCAATGCCACTCCGACACACACACGCCTGCGCCCCCGTGCACATCCATCCTCAGTTTGCTATGAGGGAATGATAAGATGGTTTGTTGAACAATGTTAGCAGTTAACTTGCATTGAGAGCTCTTCCATGAGCTCAACATTTGGTGTGCATTCTGTCACTCAATCCTTGCAACCTTCCTGAGATAGGTACTGTTCACGTTATGAAGGCAGAAGCTGGGGCATAGGGGGGAGGTCCCTGCTTGAGGTCACCTGTGGGTCAACAAAGCATGGATGCCTAATGCTAGAGCTTTCACCCCCCCCCCGTCCTGCCTGGCACAGTGTCTGGCACGTGGTGAGGGGTGAGGACTCAGCGGGAACATTAGTAGCTACTGCTTTTATAGCCCTGACCTCTTCCACGGAACCAGGAGGTTCTGAACATTCCCCTGGCCAATCCACTTGTGGGAGGTTAGCCTCTCAACAAAAAACTAGGAAAAACCAGACTCCAATGGGCCTGGCATTTCGTCAGCTGTCCTGATGCACACTCTGTGGAAGTTAGTTATTTTATAGAAATGGCTTAAGAGGCTTAACACTTACTACTGCACACACCAGGGCACTTTTCTGGTGGAGAGGCTTTGAGAACATCCATCTTTAATGAAGCAGACCAATATAAAAAATGTAATGAAGATAGTAAAACCAATGCAGTTTTTGTGAGAAAAATTTCTTACATGACTATTTCATTGTAGAGCACACACAGGATGTAATGAAATGAGTTTACTGAAGTCCTCATTAATTCTTTCCCTGCCCCTCTCTGTTATACCTGCCTGTAAGTCAGTGGGTTGGAGAGAAGGAACTGTAAGGAGCTCCCCACTCCTCACTTTCTCTCCCTCTCAGCTTCCTCTGTGCCAGCTTCCTCAGTGCCAGTTAGTATGCTGGTTGCTAAGTGTGAAGATGAAGGAGACAGATGTGGTTCTGCCTCATGAAGCTTACAGTCTAAAGGGTGAAGACAGTTATACAAATGAGCATAGATGTCCAATGGAGATACATGCTGCGAAGGCACAGGGTCCATGAGAGCTTTCAGCAGGGACCTTCTTAGAGGAGCTTTCTCAGGGTTGATGGGTTGTGAGCTGACCCTGAATTCATCTAGAGTGGGAACTGGGACAGGGTTGGGTGGAAGCTGGTACATAGGAAGGTGGCTGGAGCCAGGTGGACGAAGGGGCCAAGGGCAAGAGGCAGGGTAGAACAGAATCCAAGGGTCATGTCATCAGGATATATGGACTAAGTTAAGGATTTCAGACTTGATCATTCTAAGAAAAATGGGAAATTTACTGGAAGGCTGTAAGCAGAATCTCAACAACGAGAAGAGGAGTAACTGTTAGGCTGTGTGGAGCTCCTGTCCCCCTCTCCTGCTTTGGAAACTCATCCTGCTTCCTATACGGGTGGTCTTCCGTAGAGGGCCTGGGTGCAGGCAATGTGGGCCAAGGTAACCACCTATGATGAATGGTGGTCCTGTAGTGTGAGTCATCCATTCAGCAAATACCAAATCCCTTCTGGGGGTAGTGATGTAACGATAGTTCCAATGAGGAGAAATATAAGATTCCTTTTTAGGCAACAGTTGGAAAATCTCTTTTGTGGGCTCTTAGGTGTTTTCCCTATTTGTCATCCAAATAATTGGACAACCCCCCAACTCAGTGGGAACCTGTGTGAGGGCACCAAGTAGCGCTTCCAGGGGAGATGAGGAATGACTCTTGTCCCTGTAGACCAACAGTTGTTTCCGCCTGACAGAAAGAAATGTCCAGAGTGTCAGCACATAAAATATAAAGAAAAGCAGGACTAGATCAATTTCCCCTCCTGAAACATCCCTCTTCACATGCATAATACCTTCTGGAAGAAAATGAAGCAAAGCGGAGGCTAGGTTATCACAGTCAGCGATGAGAATAATTTTGTCAGTGTGGAGAGTCAAAAACTTCATAGAGAAAGTCTTTACCCAAATGCTTTACTTTTTTGCCCTATTTTGTTTTATTCAGGTTATTGGTTTAATTTCTTTTAAGGCCCTTGGCTTGTGAGTCTAAAGTCAAGGCTTTGTTTCTTGTCAGGAATTTTATATCCTGGGTTCATGTTTCTTTAAGAGTAAGTTCGAGTTGGGTCTAGTTATTTTTACTTGTATGAAAGTAGAGTGGGATGGTTGAAGGAAATGTGGAATAACCCATTTTATTAGTGATTTCAGTGATTGCCACTGATTTTGAGAGGCTCCCATCCAGGTAATGGAGATATGAAAACAACAAACATGAGAACATAATAATTCTTTACGTATATGTCCAACTATTACAAAAAGTGAGAAAAAATATTCTTTCCCCCTTTTGAAATTGTGCTTAGAGCACATTTCTCATATCCAGGTTTCAAGGATTTGGAGAGAACACAAGAATCAATTGGGCTTCTGAATGATGCCACATCCTAAAAAAATAATTTAAATGAAGTGCAGTTGAGCTCAGCACCCAGCCTTTGAATTTGGCCTCAAATCTACTAGCCAATCAGCTTCAGCAGATCCCTCTCCTTGATTATTTATTCCAAATTTAGCGGACAAATGCTTATTCTAGGAAAAACTGGCATCTGACATAGAAGTCACATTTCCTTCCCTTGGACTACATTTGAAACACTGGCACCTGAATCCAAAATGATGGCAGAGTAGGTGGATGTTACACTCACGTCCTCCCAGGACCAAACTGGAATTGCAACTAAAATATAGAGCAATCAATCTCAATAACCAACTGAAGACTAGCCAAGAGAAGTCTTATAACGAAGGGTATACAGGAAAAACTCAGCAAGACTGGTAGGAAGGGTGGAGATGCACAAAGGGCTGGCCTCACTCCCTCGGGCAGTGGCTGAGATCCCACAGGGATATCTCAGCTGCAAAAGTTCTCTCTAAGGAGTATGGGGTCTTAACCTCAAACCATGCTCCCCAGCCCAGAGCCACAGAGCCCAGAAGAGGCATCCACATAACATCTGGCTGTGAAAATCAGCGGGGATTCTGTCCACCAAGGAGAAACAGGAGGTGGCTAGAGACACAGGCACCCTTTTAAAGGGCCCACAGGCAAAATCTCCTTTGCAGCCATTCGCACTGGGCTCCTGGGTAGGGATGGTGGAGCAGACTAGAGATGCATGAGGAGAGACTGGGGTTTGTGGCTCTGAGGAGAGAGCTGAAGGGACAGCTACCAGGATCCCTGTGTGAGTCATTCTCCCACAATGAAGATATCATCATTCTTGGGAAGAATACTCTCCTCCTTACTTCATGAGCCTGGGAGAATGCAATACCCCACCACTTGGCCTCCCTTTTGTCTCACCCTGTGGAGCTTGTGCTCTGCTCAGGAGTCAGCTGACTGAGCCTGGGTATAGAAGTTTGTGCAAACTCAGGGGGTATCAGTGACTAATTTGTGTGGCTTTGGGGTGAGGCCATTCCTCCCACTTCTCAGTGACCTTGACTGGCACCTCACCTTCAAGGTAAATCAGCTAGCCCCACCCTCCTGACTCTGGGTGGGTCTACCCTACTGAGGTCTGGGAAGAATTCTGGACAGATTGAGTTGTGTGGCTCTGGGCCAGGGGACATTTTCCCCTTAAAAACCTGGCTAAGTCTTGATCTGTTTGGGCCTGATAACTCTGCTTGTGTCATGCTAAGGACTCCCTGAGACCCTACACTACCACAAAAATGTGTGAGCACCCAGCAGGTGGTAGCTGGACTTGGTATACCCTGAGACATTTGCTGAATGGCCTCAGACCCAGCCCTGGCACTGAGTTTGAACCTGTAATATCTGGTGAACACCACTCGCTCCTACCTGGTGACTCACTGAGAATCTACCTCATGAAACTTGAGTACCAGCAGAGGCTCTTTCAGCGACTGAGTCTAACAGGCAGCTAGCAGGCAGAGGCACATGGAGGCAGATCTCAGGGTGTTTTGGGACTTTTGCTGACCTGCCTCTTGGCCCAGTGCTGGTACAAGCCAGTCTTGGTGTACATCTTGGTCCTTACCACACACACCCAGGCCAGGCAGAAGCAGCCACAAACTGTGGATCACTTCATAGCTCCAAACAGGTTTCCCAGGGATAGTCACAGGCAGCATCTGACATTGGCCTGCACAAGAGTGACTCCAAAGAGGCCCCAAAACAAACACAACAAGCTTCAGACAACATCAGAGTAGGATCCAATAAGTTTCACAAGCAGCATATCCAAAGGGAGACCTCAGCAGGCACCAAACCCTGCTGAGATGACTTCTGTTTCTGTGGTCAACAACTGGAAAGCAGATTGTACACTATGATTGGGGTTTATCTTCACAGTCAGCCAGGCTGAGAATTGATTTCATGTAAAGGGTGTCCCAAAATTCATGCAAGATTTGAATTTTGCGTGAGCATTAACAACAACAACAACAACAACAACAACAAAATAAAAGCCTAATTTCACTTAGTTTATTGAACCAGGTTCTAATATCTGTTGTTCTTTGATTTCAATCCCTTCAATTTGATAAGCATTACCAAGTACCAATTATGGTCCAGGAGCAGGGACAATGAAGACCACGGCTTCGCGTATGTGACAGCAAAGCTGTGGAGGCCCTTTACCCGATGTGCTATTCCATACATAACCCTATACTATATACTTTATGAATCAATAAAAAAATTTACAATTTTAATTATAAACCTGTGTTTTCTATCAAAATTACTTCTTGTGTGAATTTTGGGACACCTTTATAAACAAGCCAATGGCAATCAAGCTCAATTACAACAGGAGAGCCCACATAACCCACATAAAGGATATTCCTGAAGCACCCAGCTCAAGTGATCTAGGAGATTGCACCCTGGGTCCCACAGAACACCTAATACATAAAGCCACTCTACCAAGACTAGAGTCATAGCAGATCTAACTAATACATATAAACAAACAGAAAGAGGCAGCCAAATTAAGGAGACAGAAACAGGCCCCAAATGAAAGAAAGAGAGAAATATCCAGGAAAGAGAGCTAAATGAAATGGAAGCAAGCAGTTCTCAGACATGGAGTTCAAAAAATGGTTATAAGGATGCTCAAGGAACTTAGTGAGAACTACAACAGCACGAAAAATGACATAAAAACCATAAAAAAAGAACCATCCAGAAATGAAGAATACAATATCTGAAATGAAGAACACACTGGAAGGAATAAACAGCAGGTTGGAAGAAGCAGAGAATCAAATCAACAATTTGGAAGACAAAATAGCAGAAAACACCCAACCAGAGCAGCAAAAAGAAAAAAGAATTTTAAAAAATGAAGGTAGTTTAAGGGAATTTTGGGACAACATGAAGTGTAACAACATCCACATTCTAAGGGTACCAGAAGGAAAGAGAGAGATAAAAGGGTTGAGAACCTATTTGAAGAAATAATGATGAAAACTTCCCTAACCTGTTGAAGAAAAAAGACACACAGTCCAGGAAGCACAGAGAATTCCAAACAAGATGAACCCAAAGAGGCCCACATCAATAGACACAATAACTAAAATGCAAAAGGTTGAAAACAAAGAGAGAATCTTAAAAGCAGCAAGAAAAAGACTATTACTTACCTACAAGGGAGCTCCCATAAGATTCTCAGCTGATTTCTCAACAGAAATATTTCAGGCCAGAAGGGATTGGCATGAAATATTCAAAGTGAGTAAATCAAGGACTTACAACCAAGACTACTTGACCCAGCAAGGCTAACGTTTAAAATTGAAGGACAAATCAAGAACTTCCCAGACAGAAAAAAGTTAAAGGAGTCCATGATGACCAAACTAGAATGACAAAAAATGTTAAAGGGTCTTATTTTAGAAGAAAAATAAGGAGGAGAAGAAAACAACAACAGAAGAACATATTAATAAAAAATAAAATGGTGGCCTAGTCAGTGCAGTTCAGTGGTTAGAGCATTGGCTAGTGGACTAAAGAGTTGGGAGCTCAATTCCTGGTCAAGGGACATGTACCGGGTTTCAGGATCAATCCCCTAATGGACAAAATAAATTAACAAACAAAATAGAAACATACTCAAAGATAGAGAGAGCAGACTGACAGCTGTCAGGAGGGGAGGGAGTTAGGGGGATGGGTGAAAAAGGTGAAGGGATTAAGCAAAAAAACAAAAGAAAAGAAAATCTCATAGACAGGATGGTGTTTACCAGAGGCAAAGGTGGAAAAGTGGGGTAGAAGATGGTAAAGCAACAGTAAATGATGATAAAAGGAGATTTGACTTGGGGTGGTGAATACACAATACAATATACAGTTTTGTATTATAGAAATGTATACCTTAAACCTATATCATTTTATTAACCTACTAGAGGCCCGGTGCACAAAATTCGTGCATGGAGGGGGGTTCCCCTCAGCCCAGCCTGCACCCTCTTCAAACCAGGATCCCTCAGGGGATGTCTGACTGCCCAGGGATTGGGCCTAAACTGGCAGTTGGACATCCCTCTCACAATCCTGGACCATTGGCTCCTAACTGCCTCCCTGCCAGCCTGATCACCCCTAACTGCCTCTGCCTGCCAGCCTGATCACC
>NW_005358092.1:1423544-1426941 GCF_000412655.1 Myotis brandtii
CTCACTAACCACCCCCCTGCCCTGGTTGCTCCACATAGCCTGCTGTTCAGTCATTTGGTTGTCCCTCACTAACCCCCCTGCTGGCCTTGTCGCCCCACACAGCCTGCCAGCCTGCTGTTCGGTCTACTGTTACTGTGATGGTGTCCCAGACAATTTGCATATTCCTCTATTATTAGTATAGATTTCACCTCAATAAATTCAATTTAAAAAGAAAGGAAAAAACTCTGGCACCCAACTGCTAGCATAGCTAGAGTGCTCTTTGGGATAAATATCTATAATATTGTTATAGTCATACTCACCTTTATTATAAGACAGCTGAGGCAGGAAGTGGACCTGCAGTTCTGGCCATGTGCCTGGAGCCTAGTAGATGAAAGGTACAAGGAACTCACACATCTTTATTATTTCTAACTTTAAAAGACAAATGCAGCCACCACTGTCCAGAGTGGAGGCCTTTTCCCAGCTCCCTAGGCCTTAAAGCAACTCTGGCACCCAGAGCTGAGTCTTGGGTTGGCCTCCACATGCCAGGACCCCAGGGTATGAGGTTCAGATTGTCCCCAAGGACAGGCTGCCTGCCGGTCTGGAGAGGACCAATTGGCAATGAGGGACAGGCACTGTCAGCTGACAGGCGGGGGCCCAAGGAACAGACCCAGAGATCCCAGCATTGCTTTCCCATCCCCACCAGGAAATAGAGAGCCTCATTGTCTCATCTCCTTTCTTCTTCCTTTAAGGTACTGAACATCTTTTTAATCTTTCTTGCTTTATAGTTCACTTGTTTTCAGTTTTTCCATGCTTTTTTTAAGGGGTAAAATATTCAGGATTGAAATGTAACATTTTAGTGCCATTTCTCTCATTCCTGAAACCTCATAACCTGGCACCTTGTGCAGATTAAATATGTGCTGGATGAATGAATGAATAAATAAATTAACTTATTAATTTATTTTTTGGGCACATAGGCAAATGCTAGAAATACCAAAACCCCTCATAATAAACAAACCCCTCAAGTGAGTAGAGAACGGAAACTGGGCTAATTAAAGGGATACGTGAAGAAATTAAAATATGAGGACTGTGTTACGTGGCAGAAGCCTCAGGAGGACAGAGCTGGAGTCTGTCTTCCTCATTCTGAATGGAAAGCAGCTCTCATGCTAGGGCTGCCTGGTCCCCTGGGCAGCTGGAACGGGCTGAGCTTCATTCTACTGGCCTGGTCCCCCGGTGATCACAGCTTCTGAGTGTCTGATCCCAGTACTCCCCTGGCCACCGAGTGACTTTTTCCAGGGGTCCTCTGGGCCACTGCTTCCTTCCTGCATTGTTTTCATAGTCCTGCTCTGCTGGTCTCTGCTGTCTGCCTTCTGTCTTTTCTTTTGCTTCCACTAGTTTTTGCTAGTTCTGTCTCAGTATTTCACATTCACACTCCCCAGGAGAATCATCACATTAGTCTATTACAGTGGTGAAAATGAAATTAATCCCCAAATCCAGAGCATGGATATTCAAACTAATTAAAACAAGCCACACTATGCCCTGTGTAAGTGTTCACCGGAGCCAGGTGAAAATAGCAACAGAAGCAAACCTCTAAGTTAACCCACAAATCCAGAGCAAGCAACCCTTTTCTCTTTCCTTCCTCATTCCCCTACTTCCCCTTTTCTCTACCTCTATTTTCTGTTTCCTTTTTCCTTCCATCTAGACAGTTACATATTCTGTAGTAGCGGCATCTGCCATATGCTACCAGAACTCCAACACCCCTTACGTTGCCTCTGGCTGATTTTCACATTATATCCCAGCCCTCTTCCCACTTCCCACTCTCTCCTGTACAAGTCCTAAATGATCCTTGTGTGTTTTTTTTTTCATTAGTCACAGCTGTTAGTCCTTCACAGTGTCTCCCCTCCCCCGCTGAGCAGACCCAGCCTTTGAGCTGGGAAAGTCAGAGGCAGGAGTGAAGGCAGGCTGGCAGTGTTGCCCAGTGGAGGGGCCAGGGCACACAGATCCCCAGGTGAGATCGAGGATCTCAACTGAGGGCACACAGCTTGGTGTGGCCCCCTGACATGGTTCCGACTTTGATTCAGTCTGTTCAGGGCCTTCAGAGGGCATGCCATGCAGGAGCAAGTCTCTAAACTGGAAACTTCTGCTTCGTTCCTGTCACCCAAAACAGCATGAGTATGATGACTTCATTTCAAGGAGGAAGGACTGATGAATGCTGTCCTGTGATTTGTCCTGGGCAGAGTCATGAAGGAGAAGTAGGTGGTGTTTGTCTTTGATGCCTGTGGGACAAGTGGTGTTCTACCAACAGCTAGCCCCTCTTCATTTGTTAACAAAATCTCAATTTTGTTCTGAGACTGGTGAATGAGGGAAGATGAAATAGCTCTAGAGGATGAATCATGATTAGTCTAAGACAGTGGTCGGCAAACTCATTAGTCAACAGAGCCAAATATCAATAGTACAACGATTGAAATTTCTTATGAGAGCCAAATTTTTTAAACTTAAACTATATAGGTAGGTACATTGTTATTAACTTAATTAGGGTACTCCTAAGGCTTAGGAAGAGCCACACTCAAGGGGCCAAAGAGCCGCATGTGGCTCTCCAGCCGCAGTTTGCCGACCACTGGTCTAAGACAATCATGAGAATCTTACTCCCTTTTGTTAGTGATTGGGTTTGGGCAGGAGTGGGGTGGGGGCATGTGACCCAGTTCTGGCAAATGGGATGTAAAGTCTGTTGGAGAATTTCGGGAAACATTTTCTATTCTGATGACAAGAGAGGTACATGAAGTGAATTTACCATTTCTTTCCTGCCTTTGTATATTATTGTGCATAATGTGATGCTTGGAAGAGTGGCAGCCATCTTGTGACCAAGAGGAGAAAAAAACAATAAGAGAAGCTGACCCAGAACCCTGATATCATCAAACCACTAGATCAAAGTGGAACTTTCTAGCTCTATACTTATTATATGTAACTAGAGGCCTGGTGCATGAAATTTATGCACTGGGGGGGGGGTAGGAGATCCCTCAGCCCAGCCTGCGCGCTCTAGCAGTCCAGGACCCCTAAGCCAGCAGTCGGACATCCTTCTCACAATCTGGGATCCCTCACTCCTTACTGCCTGTCTGCTCGCTCCTTACTGCTTGGCTCGCTGCTCCTTAGTGCTGCCACGGAGGTGGGAGAGGCTCCTGCCACCCCCTCTGCGCTTGCCAGCCGTGAGCCCAGCTTCTGGCTGAGTGGCTGCTCCCCCTGTGGGAGCGCACTGACCACCAGGGGGCAGCTCCTTCATTCATTGAATGCCCCTGGTGGTCAGTGTGCATCATAGCAACTGGTCGTTCTGGTCGTTCTCCATAATGGTCACTTAGGCTTTTATTATATAGACTAGAGGCCCGGTGCACAAAAATTTGTGCACTCGGGGGGGGGGGGGGGGGGC
>NW_005358092.1:1428162-1432252 GCF_000412655.1 Myotis brandtii
GGCCGCCATCTTGGCTGACAGTTAATTTGCATAAGGATATGCTGATTAGCCAATGGGAAGGGTAGCGGTCGTACGCTAATTACCATGTTTCTCTTTTATTAGTGTAGATAATAAACCCTTGTATCCTGTTACTTGCTGCCAAAAGTCCCTTGATGGATGTATCAGGCACCCATGTGCCTTCAGACCTTCTGTGAGAGGCCCACAGTGGATTTAGTCTGGAGAAGTTTCTTGCATACCTGGGTGAGGAAGAATGCCAGGAGAAGATGGGACAGGTTCCTTTTTAGATAACCCTTAGCCAAGAAGCAGCACTAGTCCCAGGAAATGTCAGAGCCCGCTGTAGTCCCGCTCTTATCCCAGCCTGCTAGCTCAGTCAAGTGTACCTATTTGTCTCTCAGGGAATTTGGAAAGGAAACAAATGGAGAGACCTCAGAGTCAAGGAATATGCTCTACCCTGTTCTGTGGCATTTGGCTAGGATGAGATGTGGTCGATATGGAAGATGGAACCATCCTAAAGCTATCTTGAAAGGGACTTCATCTGAGAAGGCCATGGGCAGGGACATTTGGGCAGCAGCAGAGAGTCTGCATATGTGTGTGAGTGGGGGACACATTGGTGGAAATCCAGAACCTGGGGTGGTGGGCATTGCACACATTAGGGGCCTGTGGGTGACAGAGACCCAAGAAAGGAGAGTCTCTAAAAACTAACATAAAATCCACCCCCGCCCTGAAGAAAATCAACTTTGAACACCTGCCAGGACCAGAAAACACCACCATTAGATCCCAAGGACACCTGTCAGGTGAAATGGGTCCTGTCCTTCTTTCTCTGATCCCCTTCCCAGGGGTCACTGTGTGAGTGAGAGGAGGGATGAGTAGGAGGACTCCTGGAGAAAAGGGGCCTTCCTCCCCCCCATAGCTTCCAGCTCAAAGAAGAACCAAGTTGAAGAGGAGCTGTAACTTTTCCATAAAAATGTTTAAAATTTTGAAAAATTTCACATCTTATGGAAAAATTCACATATACACAAAAGTAGAATAAATAAATGAGCACTTGTACTCATCCCCTCATTTCAACAATTATCAATATTCTGCCTTTTGTGTTTTACTTATTTTTCCCCAAAACTATGTTTCCTGGAGTATTTTAAAGCAAATCCCAGACATTGATCACTGTATTGGTAAGTACTTCAGTTTGTGTGCAATAAGGGCTTAAAAATCACACAAACATAAGCACAATGCTATTATCACATCCAACCAAACTTAATACAATTACCATAATATCTAATGTTAATAGGCAGTCCATGTTTGATTTTCCCCCCTTGGCTGAAAAAATGAATTTTTCAGTTGAGTTATTCCAATCAGGATCCAAGCAGTCTCTTCGAGTTCCACTCGTGTAATGGGTCTCTGAGGCCTTCACTTTGCTCCTGTGCCGTTTAACAGCCACTATTGATTGTTCTCAAGCTCTACCATTTGGTTGTAAAAATTTGATTTTCTAACAATATAATTACTTCAGTATTAATTAGCTGGGTTTTTCTTATCATGAAGGATTTTCCCCCATCTACTGCTTGGTTACTCTGAAGTACAGACTATATAGGAAAGGCAGACTAAATGTTAGATTCTTCCCCTTTATATATCCACCTTTAGAATAATGTGTAGTTGTCTTGGCACCTCCAAGAAAGTCAATAGGTTTTGGTGTTTTGTTTGTATGTTTGATTTTGTAATATTATGGAGCCATGAGTTTTTATATATTTGATTGTGTTCATCCTTCTTTTTGATGCTGTGATCTTTGATGATTTCCTTACCTTCAGGTTCAAGATATCTTAGGCTCATCTTGTACATTTTTTGCCCCAAATCTGACATCAGTCATTTCTATTATTTAGAGACCAAATCTGTCAGGAGAAGCATTTAATTTTAAATAATTTAGAACCTCAAATATTACATGGAATTGGACATTTTTGTTGTCATTGATCCTCATATGAGTATATTTTTCCATTGATTTTCAAAGAGAGTGGAAGGGAAGGAGGAGGAGGAGAGAGAAAGACAGAGAGAGACACACAGAGAGAGAAACATTGATATGAGAGAGATACATCACCTGGTTGCCTTCTGCACTGGCCCCGACCAGGGGCAAGGAGTGAACCCACAACCCAGGTATGTCCCCTTGACCAGGAATTGAACCTGTGACCCTTTGGGTGTGCAGGCCGATGCTCTAACCTAGCCGTGGGCAAACTACGGCCCTCGGGCCGGATCCGGCCCGTTTGAAATGAATAAAACTAAAAAAAAAAAAAAGACCGTACCCTTTTATGTAATGATGTTTACTTTGAATCTATATTAGTTCACACAAACACTCCATCCATGCTTTTGTTCCAGCCCTCCGGTCCAGTTTAAGAACCCATTGTGGCCCTCGAGTCAAAAAGTTTGCCCACCCTGCTCTAACCATTGAGCAACAGGGCTGAATTGGATATTTTTAATTATAGAGAAGTGAGACTGTACTAAAATTGACAGAAAGACTTCTATTTCCTGAGACTGATGAGAGTCATGGGACTTATCCTAACTTGGGTCTAGCTCTGGGCCAGTAAATGAACTTTTCCAGACCCAGGTTTTCCAACCTGAAGATGTTTTGAGCTGGAGAAGAACCCAGTGCTTGTGACAAGTGGAATTGTCATTCACCTGAAGAAGCAGTTGGAGTCAGCTTCTCAGGCTAAGAAAAAAGGTGAAAACTTCAATAGTAACTAAGACACTTCTGTGCTGGAATTTGCAAAGATCTGTTCACTGAACTTCGCTGCAGGGTTCGTAAAAGCTGCCACTAACTTGAACACAAGTGCAGCCAGGAGGAGTGTTTGCTAAAGAAATACACAATCCTGGAGAGGGGTTCATTTGTTTAATCTTCACCTCAAGGTAGCAAGTTTGATGACAGGACCGGGCACACTATTGTGTTTGATTAAAGAGGGCCACAGATCCTTTGCTACTCCTCTCACCAAGAGGCAGAAGCATTTCCCCCCACTTACACATTTTCTGGCCTCAAAACTCACTTGTCGGATAGAATGCAGCAAAAGTGTCACTGTGTCATTTCTTGGGAAGGCTGGAAGCCTCACAATGGTGCTCTTGGAACCCAATGCCATGCTGTAAGGAAGCCCAAGCTGACTTGCAGAGAGACGCCATGGAGGCCTTGATGGATGAAAGTCAATGTGGAGAAAGAGAGGCCTGTGAGGGGCATATGAGCTGAGGCACTCCAGCCCCTAAATCAGCGGTTCTCAACCCGTGGGTCGCGACCCCTTTGGGGGTCAAACGACCCTTTCACAGGGGTCGCCTAAGACCATTCTGCATATCAGATATTTACATTACTATTCATAACAGTAGCAAAATTACAGTTATGAAGTAGCAACGAAAATAATTTTATGGTTGGGTCACCACATGAGGAACTGTATTTAAAGGGCCAGAAGGTTGAGAACCACTGCCCTAAATGAAGGCATAGGTGTGAACAATCTGCAGTGAGACCAGCAGATGAGCCATCAGTCAGACAATAGTATCATACAGAATAGTTTTTTAAAATCATTTTTAATTTTTTAATTACAGTTGATATGCAGTATTATATTAGTTTCAAGCATACACCCCAATGATTAAACATTATAAAACTTATTAGGTGATCATCCCCCAAAATCTCGTACCCATCTGACACCATACATAATTATTAGAATATTATTGAATATATTCCCCATGCTGTACTCCACACCCCCATGATTACACTATAACTACTAACTTGCACCTCTCAATCCCCTCATCCCTTTCACTTATCCCCAAAATCCCCCCTCCCATGTGGCAACCATCAAAATATTCTCTGTATCTATAAGTCTGTTTCTGTTCTGCTTGTTCATTTATTTTGATTTTTAGATCCAATTGTTGATAGATATGTATTTATTGCCATTTTAAAATTTAAATTCTTTATTGTTGAAAGTATTATATATGTCTCCTTTTTCCTCCCATTGACCTCTCCCCAGCTGCTCTTCCCCCCGCCCCCCGCACATGCCCTCACTTCCCTACTGTCTGTGTCCATTGGTTATGCTTATATGCATGTATACAAGTCCTTTGGTTGATCTCTTACCCC
>NW_005358092.1:1434439-1451336 GCF_000412655.1 Myotis brandtii
TGTGTCCATTGGTTAGGCTTACATTTAAAGTTATTATTGATAGGTACTTGTTTGTTGCCATTTTTATTCTTTATGCCTGTGTTCCTTCTTCCCATTCTATTTCTTCTTTTTACAAAAGTCCCTTTAGCATTTGTGCATTGCTGGTTTGGTGGTAATAAACTCTCTTAACCTTTTTTTGTCTGTGAAGCTCCTGATTTCACCTTCAATTTTGATTGATAGCCTTGCTGGATAGAGTATTCTTGGATTCAGTCCCTTGCTTTGCATCACTTTGTATACTTCATTCAATTCCCTTCTGGCCTGATGTGTTTCTGTTGAGAAATCATTTGATAGTGTAATGCGAGGTTCTTTATAGGTAACTTTTTGTCTCTCTCTTGTAGTCCTTCAGATTATTTCTTTGTCATTAACATTTGTCATTGTAATTACAACGTGTCTTGGTGTGGGTTATTTTGGGTTCATCTTGTTTGGGACTCTCACTGCTTGTGTGAATTTTTTCTTCCCTAAGTCAGGGAAGTTTTCTGTCATTATTTCTTCAAATAGATTTTCTATTCTGTGCTCCTTTTCTTGACCTTCTGGCACCCTTATTATGCAGATGTTGCTTCATTTCATGTTGTCCCAAAGCTCTCTTAAACTCTTTTACTGCTTTTTATTTTATCTTTCCAATTGCTGTTCAGATTGGGTGTGTTTTACTACCCTGTCTTCTAACTCACTAATTCGGTCCTCTGCTTCTTCTAGTGTAGTTGAAACCTTCCATTGTGTTTTTTATTTTAGCTATATCATTCTTCATTTCCTCTTGATTCTTACATATGTCGATTTTCTCATCCAGCTGGTTTAGGAACTTTATGACCCTTACTCTGAATTATTTCTCTGACATATTTCTTGCCTCCATTTCATTTAGTTCTTTTTCTGACGATTCCTTTTTTCCTTTCCTTTGGGGGTTGTTTCTTTGTCTCCCCATTTTTGCTGTCTCTTTCTGGCCCTGGGCACCCTGCTTGGGGTTTGAGAGGTTGGAGACTCTATCAGGCCAATGGTCTGGAAATCGTTAGCCTAGAGGCTGGGTCTGCCTTGAGTCTCATGCCTTTATTGTCTGTTCTCTGAGTTTTATCCCCTTCTCCCACAGATCTGGTCCCTTCATTGTCTGCTTCATATGCTCAGGGTGGTGGGAGCGTGTGCACAGTTCCTCTGGTGTATGACTCCCTGTGAGGACCCTGATCCTTCTAGTATGCAATTCGCTCTGTGGCCCCAGAACCTGTGGCAGGGTGGCATCCAAGGTCCCTTTGGCAGTGCACTTGCAGCATGGTCCTATGGCCCCTGGCTGGGCACACCAGATTGCTCCAGGTTACCCTAGCAGCACTCTCCTGTGGCCTAGAGTGGGGTACATGATGGGTTGTTCTGGGTAGTCCTGGTAGGATAGTCCCAAGGGTTGGGATGGAGAGGGTGCAGTTTGCTCTGGGTCATATAGTCAGAGCTCTCTTGTGGCCTGGAGTGGGGCATGCTGGGTTACTCCAGGTCACCCTAGCAGCAAGTCCCTGGGCCTGGGGTGGAGCGGGCATGGGTAGCTCTAGGTCACACAGTCCTCACTTTCCTGTGGCCTGGAGTGAAGTGCATGCTAGGTTGCTTTGGGTTGTCCCTCCCCACCTCCCAGGGCCCAGGGTAGAGCAGGTGTGGGTTGTTCTGGGTCTCACAGTCTGCACTCTCCTGAGGCCTGGAGTGGGGTGCGCACTGGGTTGCTCTGGGTCTCCCCAGCAGCAGGTTCAGGGGCTCAGGGTGGAGCAGGCACTGGGTGCCTCTGGGTCAGAACTGTGCTGTGGCCCAGGTTGGGGGCAGAGTACAGGTGTCTCTCTGGCTTTCACTCACTGTGGCATCCTGGAGCCGGATCCTGGGAAGCTGGGTCCAGCAGGCTGGTGAGGAGGCTGGTGTGGTAGGTCACTCTGGCGAGCACTCACTGCAGATGTCTGGCAGTCTGCCTGGAGGTATTGTGCCACTCACTTCCAGGGCACAGTTGTGGTTCCACATGGGTTATGGCTGGTAAGTGGCATTCTCTAGGTGTCCTCTGCTCTTCCTTATTGAAAATTGTCTCCTCAGCTGTGTATAACCTGTTAATTCAGGGTGGTTGTTCTCCAATTTAGTTGCTTATCTGGCCTGGCCCCAGGAGGAGGTGTGTGACCCTTTTGCCTATTCAGCTGCCATTTTCTTCCCCTTCCTATTGACATTTTTCTTTCCTTCTTCTTGTTAAAGAAGACCCTTTAGTTGAGAACCATGTAGGTAAACACAGGTACTAGCCACCTCCCACAACCACATCAAAATTACAATAAAAATACGGAACAATCATCATTCAGAAATGCCTGAAATCTGGCTGAATGAAAGTCCTACAACTAGAGAAGTAAAGAAGAAAGCATGCTGAGACTGATAGGAGGGGCGGAGGCACCAACTGGCCTGAATTGGCACCTGTGTGGGCTGTTTTTTTGTTTTTTTTTAATAGGGAGGAGATCTTCTCTGTGGAGGCTGCCTGTGAGGAACAAGGGGTCCCAGCCCCACACCAGACCCCAAGCCCAGGCTCCCAGAGCTTGGAAAAGGAAGCCTCATAACTATGGGCCTCTCCGCAACTCCATGTCTCCGCGTCCCCGAGTGCCGCACCCCCACAGCAACAATGATCCCTGCGAGCAGCTCCGCGAGAAAGCCACCCTTGCTCTCTGACCCACTGCAGGACAGTCCAGCCTCTCCCTGTAGGGGTCTGGGACCTCAGAATCCTGCCCCAAACAAGCTCAGTGGATTCGAGAGCTTGTATCCCCTTCCGATTGAAAAAAACCATGCATCCAGTTGCAGCCCGCCTGGCGTGCTCCTCCGTACCTCTGTTCTTGGCGCCTCTGCACCTCCTACTCAGTCTCAATGCACTTCTTTCTTTCCTTCCAGCTGTAGAACTTCCCCTGGGCCAGCTTTCCCATGGTTCTGGATGATTGCTGTTTTGTCTTATAGTTGGTAGTTTCAGTGTTGTTGTGGGAGGCAGCACGCATAGGTCTATACCTTATGCGCCATCTTGGTTCTCCTCTGTCTTATTTTCTTGATGATGTCTTTTGAAGAGCAAAAGTTTTTAAATTTAATAAAGTCTAGCTTTTCAATTATTTATTTCATAGATTGTTTCTTTGGTGTTGGATCTAAAATGCCATTGCCATATCCAAAAGACATTTCATACAAATGAAAAGAAACAAAAAAAGCTGGTTAACAATGAGATCAAAGAAGAAACAAAAAAAAATATCTTGAGACATATGAAAATGGAAACACAAAACACAAAAATCTATGGAACATAGCAAAAGCATTTATAAGAGAGAAATTTATAGCACTACAGTCTTACCTCAAGAAACAAGAAAAATTTCAAATAAACAATCTAACGTTACACCTTAAGGAACTAGAAAAATAACAGAGAAAGCTCAAAGTTAGTAGAAGAAAGGAAATCATAAAGATCAGAACAAAAATAAACAACATAGAGTCTAAAAGAAAATACAAAAGATCAATGAAACCAAAAGCAGGTTCTTTGAAAAGATAAAACTTTAACCAGACTCATCAAGGAAAAAAAAAGAAAGAGGACCCAAATAAATAAAATCAGAAATGAAAGTGAAGAAGTGACAACTTACAACACAGAAATACAAAGAATTATCAGAAAATACTATAAAAACTTATATGCTAATAAATCAAACAATCTGGATGAAATGGATAAATTCCTAGAAACATGCAATCTTCCAAAACTGAATCAAGAAGAAACAGGAAATCTGAACAGACCAATTACAACCAAAGATATTGAAGCAGTAAAAACAAAAAAATAAACAAACAAACCAACAAAAAACAGCACTCCTAACAAACAAAGTGGCTTCACAGGTGAAGTGTAACATTCAAGTAATAAATAACACCTATCCTTCTTAAACTATTCCAAAAACTTCTCAAGGAGGGAAGACTCCCAAGCTCATTTTACAAGGCCAGCATTATCTTGATTCCAAAACCAGGTAAAGACATTACAAAGAAAGAAAATTATAGGCCAATATTCCTGATAAACATATATGCAAAAATCTTTAACAAAATATTAACAAACCAAATTCAGCAATACATTAAAAAGATCGTACGTCATAATCAAGTGGGATTTATTCAGGGATGCAAGGTTGGTTCAATATCTGCAAGCCAATTAATGTGATACACCACATAAACAAAATAAAGGATAAAAAACATGATTATAGCAATAGATGCAAATACACATTTGACAAAACCCAGTACTCATTTATGGCAAAAAGTCTCAGCAAAGTGGGAATAAAGGGAACATGCCTCAACATAATAAAGGCCATATATGACAAACCCACAGTTAACATCATACTGAACAGGAAAAAGCTAAATTCATTTTCCTTAAGATCAGGAACAAGATAGACATAGTATACCTTTTATTTCTTTTACTTGTTTTATTGCATTAAGTGGGACTTCCAGTAAAATGTTCAAAATAAGTAGTGAGACAGGACCTCCTTATCTTGTTCCTATGAGGACAGCTTCTAGTTTCTCAGCGTTAAGTATGATATTGGCTGTACACTTTTTGTAGATGTTCTTTATCAAGCTGTGGAACTTCTCTATTTCTAGGTTGCTAAGAGTTTTTTATTGCAAATGGGTATTGGTACACTTTTAATTAAAATCACTTATGATTTTTTTCTAGTGCTTTTATAATTTTATTTCTAAATTTGTGTCTATATTTTAAAAGTAGAATCTGAAAAGATTTTCAATAATGTGAAGAGGAAGAAGAGACAAAGGAGAAGGAAAAAGGAGAGAAAGGTAAAGGAGTAGAAAAAGGAAGGTTATGAGTGGGAAGGAGAAAAGAAAACTTGAGAGGAAGGATGACTAAAAGGAAATGGCAGTTGGTTAGAAAGCATGCCATACAAACTAAAGAGCACTAGGTTGGCATTTCACTGGGTTACCATGACAGCAGAATGTGGCACAAAGATTGGGGTTCTGAGGTTGAAGGTGTTTGACCATCTGTGGTGGCAGGAAGAGCACTGGTTTTGGGATGATACCCTGGACCTTCCTTCCACTGCTGAGAACTGGAGCTGGGAAGAGCTCCTGCTGACCCTCTGATAAACATGAACACATTTCAGGTGGTAATGACTGTTCTGTCTGTGTCCTGCCCCAGGAAGCCATGCTGAGGCAGACCCACACTAGACATGGGTGAGAGGGGCTATGTGGGCCTGTTGGAGGGCAGGCTGAGCACCGCTGGACAAAAATCCTGGGGAAAAATGGGTTCAGATTGTCAGTCATGGGGAAGGGAGAGTAAGGCAGGACCTACCAGGAGTCCCCTCTTCTCTTCTAGCCTGGCCCTGCTTCATCTTCTAGGGCAGCCCCCAGAGCCCCCTTTTTTTTTCTACAGGGAGAGATGCTCTAGCAGTTGGAAGGAGCTTTCCATCCCCCTCACTCCAAACTCTCTCCGCTTTTATGGCCACCACAAATGCAGTCACCTTCTCTGGTCCCCTGCCCCTTACCTAGCACCCCCTTTTCTCTTCCTTGGTTTCTTGATTTTTCTTCACATGGTACATTTCAGATTCTGACAGGCTCTATGTCCTTATTTATTTGATTTTGGTCCATCTCAACCAGAAGAAACCTCCACAGAGGTAGGTGGGGCTTTGTGTCTCTTTGTTGCTGTTCCATCCCCAGCACCTACACAGTGTCTTACTCTTAGTAGCTTTCAATAAATATTTGTTGACTAAATAAATAAATGAATGTGGGGTACTTCGTTTCTAAATTAATTCAGTCAGCCTTATATGAATTTTATAAAAATTATATTTGTTTCTTTTACCAGATTGCACAATTTAATGCCTCATATGAACTATGTTAATCCATTCAACAAGTATTTATTGAGTGGCTACTATGTGCTTTTAGGGCACTGTTGAAGACATATTTGATCTGGTCTCATGAAAGTTGCAGCTTTGCCATGAATACAGACAACTAAATGGGAAATAAAAGTTAAATGGGACGCTTATTTTATTAGGACATTCACCCTTCCACAGGATTCACATAGCGCCTGGCACTCAGGTTTTATTGAGCCAAATAGTTTTTCATCGCAAGCAATGATTTTGATGTCATATTCCTACTGAGAGATTATAGAGAACTTAATTTCATGCTTGTTTTCACAACTGTTCCCATTTCAACCTCAAAATTAAAATAGAAGTAAAAAATATTAGTCTAGTGACGTACTTAAACCAAGCTAATATAAATCTTAAATCAGCTTAACTGTTAATATGATTCGGAGCATCTGTTCTTTCTCAGAGGATCCCGTTATGGCTCAGCTGCTCAACAGCAAGTACTTGTTCTCAGCAAATGATGACAGCAGTGAAGTTCTATTTCTCTCTCTGAAATCAGGCCCAGTCCATCTATCCAAACTTTCTCCGCTAGTCTCCCTAGAATCTCCTCTTCTACAGGTTTTCAAACCTTGAGTGTACATCTCCCCATCTGCACCACTGTGACAATCGAGGCAAACAGCACAGACTGTGCCTCCAGTGCATGCTCAGCTGTCTTCCCCTCTGGGTGGCCCTGCCCAGCCTCTGGCAGCACATCTGTGGTTGACAATGAGTCTCATTTCACATTTTGGCTCTGCCATAGGCATTGTCACGGAAACAGAACACACACCCAAAGGATTTTTGTTTTGTTTGGACAAGCTGCCAGGACAGCTGAGCATTTGTTTTTTTATTTTATTTGTATTTAATTTTAAAAAATAATTCTTTATTGTTGAAAGTATTACATATGTCCCCATTTTTCCCCCATTGACCCCCTCCAGGCCACCCCCAGCCTTCAGCATCCTATTGTCTGTGTCCATGACAAGGAGCCATTCAACAACAAATATCAAAAAGAAAAGAAGAGAAAAGCTGTTTGTCTTTCTCTGTTCTTTCTGGCCTAGGACTCCTTCACAGGGCTTTCTGAAAACCCTCCACTTCTGACAACCACACTGGCTGCCACCTGAGAGTTCACAGGCATCTTTGAGAGTGATGTCAGCATCTGTCTTGTGAGAAAATGTTCTCCCGCCAGTATGTCTGCCTTATTGAGCTTCGACCAGCTGCCTGGGTGTGGGACAGTAGAGATGGGGCGATGGTCCAAGATGCAACAATGTTGCTGGGTCACCAGCATGTGGGTGGGTGGGGGTCATCCCTGCTACCTGCTTCTGCGAGAGTCAGGTGTCATTGGGGAGAATTCCCGGATGGTGGTGCAGAGTCCAGAGAGAGAAAAGAGGCAAATGGTGCCGCCAGGAGACTCCTGCTCCTCCCAGAACACTCCCACTGTGCAGGCTCCTGTTCTCCTCTCACTCCCTTCTGGAAGGTCGTCCTTTGAGCCCGTCTTTCCCGAGTCATGTGTACTCACCTTGGAAGCCTTAGGGGCTCTCAGTGCTCAAGATGGGAGTTTCGAGCATCTTGCTTACCTAGGCGACTCATTTGGCTCTGTGGTCATGGGATGTAGACAGAAGGTGAACAAAATCCATGTGTTTGTTCAGACAGAGGTCCACACACAGGGCTGCATGTAATTTCTTTTCAAACACACAGTGATCTGACTTACTTTCTATTAGTGAAATGATGAACACATCCTGGCCTGCCAGGAATTTTGCTGATGTTAAAACTGAAAATCGCCCATCTAGGGAAAACCATGTCTCTGGCAAACCAGAATGTTGGGTGCTATCTCCAGAGAGGAAACTGGGGAGATTTCCATGTGTTCTCTGAGGGTGAGGCTTGTGTTTTACTGACCTGTGTGTCCCTGAGTGGAGCAGCCAGCCTCACACATAGCAAATAGGTGCTCAGTAATGATGTCAGAGGTTTTTCCCTCTGGTGGTGCAGGTGGAGTGTGCGGACCATCCACACTGTCTCAGCAGTTGCTCTGGAATGGAGAAGCTTCATGTAGTGCTCTGCCGAGCTAGAGGTAAGTCTGAGGCTGTTGGACAGAGATCTTTCCTACATAAAAGAATCTGAGCTGTACCTGAAGATGTGGAGCAGAACCACCTGGGCCCGATCCAGCTGGGCACTCTAGGTAAGGATGGAGCTGGTTAGAGCCCTGATTTCTGCATTTCTAATAGTGGGAGTCACTACCTCTTGTGACTGGGAGGATGAAATAGTAATATGTACAAAGCACTCAGCATAGTGCTTGGCACATACATAGTAAGTTTTCAATCAACATTGACTATTATTATTATTACTAGAGGCCCAGTGCACGAAATTTGTGCATGGGGAGAGGTGTCCCCTCAGCCCAGCCTGCACCCTCTCGTAATCCGGGACCCCTTGGGGGATGTCTGACTGCCAGTTTAGGCCTCATCCCGCAGGGATCCCTGTGGGATTGGGCCTAAACTGGCAGTCAGACATCCCTCTTGCAATCCTGGACAGCTGGCTCCTAACTGCTCGCCTGCCTGCCTGCCTAATCGCCCCTAACCACTCTGCCTGCCTGCCTGATCACCCCTAACCACTCGCCTGCCTGCCTGATCCCTCCTAACTGCTTGCCTGCCTGCCTGATCGCCCCTAACAGCCTCTGCCTCTGCCTTCGCTGCCATGGCTTCATCCGGAATGACGTCCGGAAGGTCATTTGGCTGTCCGGTCTAATTAGCATATTATGCTTTTATTATTACAGATTGCTACTATTATTAGTATTGCAAACTGGGCTATTTTTAAATGGCTCTTGTATTTTATAATGTTTTAGAAATTAAATTACATGAGTGGAAAATAAAGCCTTCTAAAGGGAAATAGGTGACACTTGAAAATTGCCCACTAATTAGATTAATATTTAAAAGATTCAGTAAATGAATCAATAAACTTCAAAGGAGAAAGAATTACTTCATCTCAGTTATGTGACAAGAAGGTGGAAATATTTCATAAAGAACAATCTTGATTGGCAAGAAGATGGATGATTACACAGAATGATCCCTTAGTCTCTGAGTTTTATAGGCTTTCTCACCATTATGAAGATGTATGTGTCTCAGGAAAATAATTTGATATAGTTTAAAGGTTAATTAGTGAATTTTCTGAGTTTATAGAATTCGAGGCCAAATAAGAGAAATGGCTTGTTTTCTCTCTCACCAACCTCAGCCTGTTTCGGGAGACATCTGTGTATGGTAGCATTCATTATTCATAAGTGTTCTTTAAAACAAGAAAAAAAATTGAACATTAGCTAGGATCTTTCAGGACTAAGGAACTATTTGGGCACAACTTATTTAGAATAGTTTGTATAGTGTTTTAAAATGAGAGCACGATTGATTTATTTTAAATTTGATTTATTTTACTACAATTTTGCATCATCTCAAACATTCATTGTGGCTAAGGAAAATCAGTTCCTTTTCCAAAGTTAAAAAAAAAATCATATAAGGATGTTGCTTGGCTCATATGTCACAAAAAAGGACACATATGCCACGAAGTCAATTATCTATTTATTCTGGGATTAGACCTAAGACTGGAGCAAGAACAGATTAAAATGATCTGACTTCATTAGCTTAATTAGGGAGTTCCAAATTAGATTTTTTCAGCTAAATTCTTCAACCAAGCAGGGTGAGCAGCTGTTGCCAGGCGCCGGCCTCAGAGGTAGAGCTCCCACTGGTCTGGCGAGCCCTGGCCCTTTCAAAGCTGACCTCAGTGAGCGACTGTTAGGGAAGCCTACGGGCCACAGCCTGCAGGCCTAGCTTGCTTTGACTTAAAGAGCCACTTCACACATAGTTTCCAGGAGGGACACCACTGGCCTTTCTGTTATAATTGGGACCACATACATCATTTGCAGGGCCCACTACAAAGTATAAATGCAGGGCTCCCTGTTCTAAAATATTAACAATTTCAAGTTGCAACAGCAGGACATTACCAGGATGGAGCTGGCCCTGCTTTGCATCCTGAACCACTCCCATACTTACCATCTAAGCTATGACTACGTCTATCTCTCAGGTTCCACCATCCCCTCTACTAGGGAAGCTGAGGTCTATAGGAAGTGTGTTTCCTACACAATGCATATGTGATCGGCTTATTTACTGGGTGAGCACCTTTTATCTCGACCTACATACACACAGCATGTGACCCCTAAAAGTAGTATTCATTAGAGAAAATGAACTATCACCAACCAAAAATACCAAAAGACACACTAACCTAGGATTTGGATATCATCAAGTGACGCTGAGATAGACAGGAAGACATAAATACTATTTATAGAGTCTGGAAGCCTAAAAGTGAAGAGCTATCATCTGATAATAATAATAATCCTCTATAATAAAGAGGCAATATGTAAATTGACCGTCACACCCTCGCACAGGATGGCCGCCCCCAAGTGGTCACAAGATGGCCACCACAAGATGGCCGGCAGGGGAGGGCAGTTGGGGGTGACCAGGTCAGCAGGGGAGGGCAGTTAGGGGTAACCGGGATGGCAGGGGAGGGAAGTTGGGAGCGACCAGGTCAGCAGGGGAGGGCAGTTAGGGGCAACTGGGCTGGCAGGGGAGGGCAGTTGGGGGTGACTGGGCCAGCAGGGGAGGGCAGTTGGGGGCAATTGGGCCAGCAGGGGAGCAGTTTGGCTTTGATCAGGCTGGCAGGGGAGTGGTTAGGGGGTGATCAGGCTGGCAGGCAGAAGTGGTTAGGGGCAATCAGGCAGGCAGGCAGGTGAGCGGTTGGGAGCCAGCAGTCCTGGATTGTGAGAGGGATGTCCGACTGTTGGTCGGACATCCTCCGAGGGGTCTCAGATTGAAGAGGGGGCAGGCTGGGCTAAGGGACACCCCCCAAGTGTACGAATTTTGTGCACCGGGCCTCTAGTAATAGTAATAATAATAATTAATCCTTGAATATTAGCAAACATATACAGCAAATTGTATGACAGAAATTTTGTCAAAGATCTTTCTAAGTAACAGTGAATTCTATTATTTGGACACCATAGTGCCCAGTAAAGTAGAGACAGAATACCCAGACAAGCAAGCCTGAAGGTCATTTGTAACATTATCAAGCCAGCTATGTGATAGGGTGGCATCAAGTTCCAAACAAGTTCAGGGGCTATGGAGAAAAGATATCAACTTGTGGGGAAGCACGGGACTTGGTTGGAATGTCTGTAAGGAGGATTCTCTGAAAGGTTGGAGGCCTCTGGGGGACCTTGCTGAAGGTGGCAGCCCCTGCCTTGACTTTTCCAAACAAGTCTGACCCCCTGGGTGTTTTACTAGAATCTTTATGTTTAGACTTTAAAACGTCCTTGTTTGAAAGACATTACAGATGCAGGTGCTTTCTCAAGGATGCTTACCCTGCTAATTGTATCTAGAGGTTAATTTTAGTTCAAGCTGTTGTTACAATAAAAGCCTAAGGAGGCAGGCGAACAGGGCTATTTGCTCCTAAAGCAAACCAGCCCCTTAGCCTCTCTTTCACAGAAACGTGTGTCAGAGTAATCCATTCATCCATCACTCAGGGTCTGCTGGTCAGTCCTGGCATGAACTGACTCTCTTGATAACTTCTATGTTTAACTCTCTCCTTCTAGCTCCTTAACTATGGGCTTTCTTCTTCCATCCTCTCTGCAGCTACATTATTATCTCTTGGTCATTCATGCGCTCCCATTGCTGTGACTCTTATCTCCAAGAAGAAGGCTCAGAGAGGTCTCCCAACCCTGGTCTTCCTGAGCATTCGCTGTGCATCTCCATGTGCCTGCAAGGTACCATGACCCTCCTGTGCTAGATGCACCTGAAATTCAATTAGAAACAAAGAGCACCTCCAACTCTCCTAGTCATTAAACCTCAACACCCTTCAGTTCCCTTTTCTCTCCAACCCTTGCTCTTCATGTTCAACCAGGTAATGACACTGTGGCTCTACGTCTGCGATGCTTCTCTATGTAGTTTCTTTTCCTGTCTGGTGCCACACCTGTACTGATCTCCATGTCCCAGCTTTGCCCCCTTCAACCCACCTGCAACAGACCATAGTAGTCTCTCTTAAGTGCCAATACTCTCCTGCTCAAAAACCTTCAGTATTTCCCCCGGCCCACAGAATAAATTATTTGACTTGCATTTATAGCTCCCTAAACTAACCTTAATCTACCTTCATGCCTTCTCCTCCAGTAGCTACTCCTTTGTGTGAATCTGACCCTCCAGCCCAAACCACAACTCACAACTTCTGAGCACACTTTTCCTTCCCTATCCTCTTCCTCCCCCATATACCATATTGTGCTTAGAAAGGCCTGCTCCCCACATGTGCTCACCAAGACCCTTCTCATCCTTCATGGTCCAATGCAGCCAGGCCTGTGGCATGGAAACACTCCTCAATTGTCCCAGTCAGTGGTCCTTTCCCCCTGCGGAGGGTCTGAATTCTTCTGTGTTGTACCTCTCAATGGCACTTGTCACATCTGGTCTTATGCAGACATCTCTGTTCTAGATTTTTCAAGCTCACTAAATTAGCGATTAAATACTAGCGATTCAATGTTAAAGGAGCTATCAGAGAAGCTGTCATAGCTGTTATATCCAGCCTTACAATATTTAATGTCTAACTTAGGAGGAACCATCACTAGCGATGAGAATCCTGTCTGTTAGTACGTCACTGGGTCTGGTTGTTTTTCCTGAGCAGGATGCAAGGGTGACTTCTTTCCTGGGTTCTTGTCCAGATGGATTTGAAGAATGAAGTCATGGACAAAAGGTAGGAGATGAAAAGGGTGGACATCTATTGGAAGCAAGTACAGACTTTCACATAGGGAGGGGGTAACCCACCAAGCTCTTTTTTTGCTAAGGTTTATGAAGGCTGCAGTTCCTTGTCTCTTCATACTGCCTTCCAGTTGGCAGAATAACAGCTTCACAGCCCAAACCCACGCCATGCTCCCCTCTTTCTCTCCCCTTCAGTGGTAGAATTCTCTATCTCCTGTTTTCCTCTTTCTCCCATTTGTAGGCATTTCTCCATCCCCTATGAAAGTTTGTTTCTTTTTTCTCCCCATACCCTGTGGCTTTTCCCTATCTTCTGTGAATGGATGTCTTCCTCTCCCCTTATCCTGTGGCACCTCTTTTTTCTTTCCCTCTGTGAATATATGCCTTTTGGCAGTTTCAAGCCCTCATCTATGCAGTCCTCCCCCATGGATCCTTTCTTTCCTAACTCTCCCTAAACCTGCCTATTTTATCCCTAAAAACTCCTTTAGGAGGAACCATCACTAACAATGAGAACCGTGTCAGTTAGTATGTCATCACCTTAGTCCAAACCACCATCAGCCTTTTAACTGGCTTCACCATGTCCACCTTGTCCCCAACCTCCAACCTCCACAAGACAGCCAGGTGATATTTAAAAAATGTAAGTCAGTTCTCATCACTCGCTAGTTTATGATCTACCAAACTTTCTATAGAGGAAGAGCTTAGAATGATAATGTGCTGGAAAGGAAGACTAAGAGAATTGTCTCAATGCTATATTTGCACACCAAGAACACTGCTTTTTAATCAGAGTATAAATGGTTGAGGTTGCTTTACGATTGCTAAAGTATTCCCCAAACCACACGACTTCCAGTACCTGATTCTGAGCTAGAGTATGTTTAAGTGGGAAGAATCAGGAAGGAGGTGGTGGCCCCTGCACATCTGGGCCCTGCCTTGCTTTGGAATCTACCAGAGGGCTCTCTCTCTTGCTACCTCCTCTTCTTTCTTTTGCATTTGTTCCCCTCCTAACCCTCAGATCAGCCTGCCCCTGCCTTCCTCCCTCTTCCTTCCTGGGGGCTGCATGTCTTTTCGGGTACTTCCTCAGGCTCTATAAGGACAGGGAATTCTTGGTTAGCTGCCTCTGCCTTGTTCCTGCCTGAGGGGGAAGTGAAAACAAGCCTGGTGCTACATATAAATGAGAGGCTTGGAGGAGTCACACTCTGCAAATACAATGTTTCAGGGCTGAATGAGGGCAATTCCATTCAGGCCGGTGACAGAGCAGCATCATTTTCACAGGTGCAAGAAGAAATTCTCAGCTTACACAGAGAACCATTTCTTTAATGACTTTAAGGAATGAAAGAACAGCACCACCTACAAGAATTCCGTGCACATTGTTACTGGGAAAAACATTTCCTTCTCATGCTTCATGTTGGAGGGAGGAAGAGAAGAGAGAAGCTAATTCAAGTGCTACCCACATCCAAGCTCTGTGTCTGTCCTTAGATGAGCTGTGAGTAGCTGCTCTGCTGAGACATCCAAGACAGTAAGATTTGTGTGTGGCTACAAGGTGTTTCTATGACAATTCAGTGAACTTATTTCAGACTGAAATATTAGCTGCCCTTCCCTATCCTCATGGATCCTCACGTTTTCTCTGGATGCAGGCCTGTCAGCCACACAGAGGCTTCCTGTTTGCATTGGGGAGATGGTTTTGGATCAGTCAGAAGCCAAATGTTTAGCAGAGGTAATAAGACCAGAGCTTTGCTGGGGTGAGAAAAAAAGGACCCATCTACATTGTACACCACACTTGGCCTGGCCTCGCGGGGAGGGCAGTAGCAGCCTGTGCACCATACTCAGAGCCTGGCAACAGGATGAAGAAAAGTCAGAAAACTAGATCTGCTTTTTAAAAAACAATGGAACTGTCAAGTTTTCACTTGGAGGCTGGCGGCTATCAGCCCAAGGCAAGAAGGGCAGGAGCATCAGTTAGGAGCTGGTTGTGTGCACCTGAGTAGGGAAGGGAACTGGCATTTGCCTGTCCCATACTGGCTTTTCCTGACTCCTGACTTTTATTTTTCCAAATGGCAATATCTCCAAGGTACCTGGGCTCCAAACATTTTAATTATTTCCGAAAACTTGGAAAACCTAGCTATGCACATATAGGAAAACAAGAGTCACCCAGAGCCCTGCTATCAGATGGCCAGTGCGACTGCTTGATTAAATTTCCTCTTTCTTTTTCATAGTTGAGGCTATACTGGATATAATTTTAAGGCTGCATCTTGCTTTTTTCCTGCTTAGCTCATGTTATCATAAGCATTTTCCCATATTGTGAAAAATTCCTCATGCAATAATGTGAGGGGAAAAATGTATATTATTAGATATTGATGCAAGAATTCCTTTTAGGGAAAAGCGTGCCTTTTTTGAGGAAAAAGCTCTGGGGAGAAGCATGGGGAAAACTTTGTCAGTTGTTCCAGGGAGTGGAGGGAGCAAGACTGTGAGAGTGAGATGGAGCAGAGCTGCAGAGTCTGGACCCCTTCGCAGAGTCTCACAAAGACAGTAAATCACCGGAGTCATGAAATGCCTAGTGGAAGTGGGAGCTGGGTTTAGGCAGCCCTGGGCAGGGAAGGAAGCTCTTGGTCATCCACACAATTAATGGGACAGAATTGCATTTTCATAAATGGAGAATCAGGGCATGTTAATCAGATACCTGAGAGACCAAGGGAAGGGCCTCTTGAGGTCCCTAAGCTGGTATCAGGTTTACATTCACGACAGTCTTTTGGTGGCCTAGTGTTTCACTAAACAGCAGCATCATTTAAATAAGACTTTGAACAACTTTATGTTTGGATTATATCCTTGGACTTGAAAGCACTAGGTCAAACAGTACAAGCATTTTGAAGGAATCTGTTACATTAACACCTGTTGTCTCAAGAATGTTGCGAATTTATAGGCCTAGAGGCAGCGGTGCAAAGCCACCGCTCTGTATCCTTGGCAGCACTCACCTGCTGTTTCTCTAGGATGAGCTCCATATACCACTGCCTCCAAGAACCTTTTATCTGCTCAAGTAGAAGTAATTTGTCTTATAAACCATGTAATGTCCCACATTCACCCTTGTAAAGGCAGTGACCATATTCTGTTTTATATTACCACTAGAGGTCCGGTGCATGAAATTGGTGCACGGGGGTGGGAGTGGGGGTCCTTCAGCCCGGCCTGCACCCTCTCCAATCTGGGACCCCTCGGGGGATGTCCGACTGCCGGTTTAGGCCCGATTTCTGCCTGATTGCCCCTAACCGCTTCTGCCTGCAAGCCTGATTGCCCCCAACTTCCCACCCCTGCCAGCCTGATTGCCCACAACTGCCCTCCCCTGCCAGCCTGATCGCCCACAACTGCCCTCCGCTGCTGTGACCCGCCTCCTCCACTGGGACCCGCCTCCTGGGCGCGAGGTGGCAGAGATGCCGGGACTGGCCTCCTCCATGCCACGCAGAACTGCGGGACCCCCAGGCCTCACTGCACAGAGCGGCCGCCGGGCCCCGCCTCTGCTGTGTGCACAGCCATCTTGTGACGGCCATCTTGTGATGATGTGAGGGTGTGATGCCACCTAGGCTATTATTATTATACTAGAGGCCCGGTGCACGAAATTTGTGCACTGGGGATGGGTGGGGGGTCCCTTAGCCCAGCATGTGCCCTCTTGCAGTCCAGGACCCCTCCCTTGTTACTGCCCACCTGCTTGCTGCTTCCTACCGCTTGGCTTGCTGCTCCTTAGTGCTGCCACGAAGGCCTTGGGTCTGCTGGGTGCCGGGCCTGCGGGTTTGTGTCTCTGATACCCCCAGCAGCCCCAGCACCAAGGTGGCGGGCCTTGGGGCTGCTGGGTACAGGCCCCCCGTTGCGTGTTTGTGTCTTCTATCAGGCCCCCAGCAGCCCCAGCAGCCCCAGCACCACCTAAATAACTTAAGGGAAACTTTATTTAGTCTTCTTTTAAAAGCAATCTAGTTTAAAAATGAGTTGCAGTTAAGACAGAACAAAGAACATGGTACCTAAGAGTGAGATAGACTGACAGAGGAGAGGCTGGGCACTGGTCAGGGGCTTACATGCCAACTGTTCTCCACCTGGGAAATGATGTAAAATCGGTTTCTTTAGTTTTCTGCTTAATGGTCTTCTCCAGCACTGAGGTCAGAGGAGCCGCCTTCCAGCCCGTAGGCTGCTTCTCAGAGTCGAAAATTTCGCCATAGGCCTCTGCCTAGGACAGGACCTCTGCACCCCCAGGGTGCATAAACACACAGGGCTTCCATCAGGCTCCGCTGATCCCAGGCCAGGAGGCCT
>NW_005358092.1:1451525-1454090 GCF_000412655.1 Myotis brandtii
CTCACTGATTAGCCAATGAAAAGGGTAGCGGTCGTACGCCAATTACCATGTTTCTCTTTTATTAGTGTAGATTATTAGTATACTTATCTTCCCTTTGGAGTAGACCATAAGCAGCTTACAGGTAGAACCTGTGCCTTCTTTGCTTGCTGTGCAATAAATATTGAATGAGGGCAGAAGTCCGTATATCTTGAAAAGAGTGGGCACCTGCCACTCTAACCTTATGTCTCCTGACCCAGATTACTAAGAGAATCAGGTTCTAAGAGGTGTGTGACTAATTCAGTGAACACTGAGGTTGTCTCTGGAGAACTCTGGGAGCAGGAGAAGTGCTGGAAAGCTGTAAATGGGACACCAGTGGTGTGATGCTCAGAAATGGGCAGAAGGTGGCTGAGATGGGGCAAGATTCTAGCATGGGGCAGGGGGAGGAACTTATTTGAGAAGAGGAAGCTGTGACCACCAGGAGTCAACAGGGGCTCCATTCAGACTGATCTAATTTCTTCTGCTGCCAGGATCATGGTTGTGGCACATCAGGGAAATGCAAAGGGCAGGGAACTTCTGGAACCTCAGCAAAGTGTTGGCAATGGTTCGTATGACACGCCTGAGATGAGGTGCAAAATGGGATTAGATGCAAAGGCCAGCTGGTGAATCCATAGCTGCCTGAACAACTCTGCTGGGTAAGTTCGCAAAGTTACAGATCAGTGGCTACATTTTAATGTGGATAGAGGTTATTAATGGTGTTCCTCAAAGCTTTATTTTTATCTCTGAATAGGCCCATAGTTTTATCAGTCACTTGGAAGAATGTGTAGAAGGAGGGGAGGTAAGACATGATCAAAGGAAGGTTTGACTAAAAACTGGGAAGAGGTGTGAATATAGAGGAAGACAGAATCAGGATCCAGAAAGATCCAATGAATCAGAGTGCCAGGCCAAATTTCATAAAATAGAATTTAATTTTGGGTCTTTCAAAGCAATTGCATAAGTACAGAGTTGGGGACATCAAATTTCAGGTGGCAGAATTTCTATGGGACACTGTGTGGCAGCTAAAAATTCCCATTTGATTCACTATCCCTATCTAGAAGACAGGAGATGATGGCCCTTCCGCTCTGTGCCAGCCCAGGCATACCCTGATATATGACATTCAGTTCTGGGGACCACCAGAGAGGGACAGGATGATCCTAGACTTCCTAAGGAACAGTTGAAAGAATAAGAAGGCTAGCCTGAAGGATTGAAGACCCAGAGATACTTGAGAGTAGTTTCAGGCATCTGGAGAGGTGCCATTTGGAAGTGTGCATAAACTTATTTTTGAGAGAGGCAGTATGGTGTGTGGTTTTGAAGGCTACAATAATATGTTCATCTTCCATGTTCTTTTGTGTTATGATTTTGCTATTCTCCAATAAAGAGGTGGAGTTTAGGTGTCCTCCCCTTGAACCTAGGCTGGCCCTCCCTGGGGCTTACTTTGACCAATAGAATTTGGTGGATGTGCTTTTGTCTAACTTCTGAAGCTGGGCCTTAACAGGTATTTAACTTTTACCTTTGCTGATTGAAATGCTTGCTTTGGGGGTCCAGGTGTCATGAAAAGAAGCACAACCTAGTCATTTGGCAATAGCCACAACTTGGCTGTCCTTGCCATGGTTCCAGATGTGTGCATGAAGTGATCCTGGACATCCCAGTTCTAGCTGCCATCACCGTGCCATCCGTCAGGTCCTGAGACCTGATGCCAAGTGGAGCAGAAGATATGCACAAGCGAGCCCTGCTGAAATACCTGATCCACAGACTTCTGGGCGAATAAAATGGTCATTGTTTTAAGCCTCTAAGTTTTGGAGTGGCACGTTATCCAGTAACAAGTAACCAAAAACAATGATTGAGAAGGTAGACTGTGGAGCCAGACCACTTGGCCACCTATTAGCTACTTGCTCTTGAGCAAATCATTCAACTTCTTTGTCCCAGCTTCCTCTTCTGCAAAACAGGGAGGACCCACCTCATGTGATTACTGTGGGGATTAAATAATTTAATGGATAAGAATCACTTGGGACAATAGTTCTACTCAAGGAGTAGAACTAGAACCAAGGGATAAGAAGCTGTGAAGATACAAAATAATTTGACTCTATTTAAAAAATAATCTCGCCTGACTGGTTTGGCTCAGTGGATAGAGCGTCAGCCTTCGAACTCAAGGGTCCCAGGTTCGATTCCGGTCAAGGGCATGTACCTTGGTTGCGGGCATATCCCCAGTGGGGAGTGTGCAGGAGGCAGCTGATCAATGTTTCTCTCTCATCGATGTTTCTAACTCTCTATCCCTCTCCCTTCCTCTCTGTAAAAAATCAATAAAAAATATTAAAACAACAACAACAACAAAAAAAACCTGCTGTGGAGACGATGAACTAAAACAGTGGTTCTCAACCTGTGGGTCGCGACCCCTTTGGCGGTCGAACGACCCTTTCACAGGGGTCGCCTAAGACCATCCTGCATATCAGATATTTACATTACGATTCATAACAGTAGCAACATTACAGTTATGAAGTAGCAACGAAAATAATTTTATGATTGGGCCACAACATGAGGAACTGTATTTAA
>NW_005358092.1:1457663-1467514 GCF_000412655.1 Myotis brandtii
CGGCTGCTCTGCGCCTGCAGCCCCCTGCCCGCGTCGCCGCCCGTCCTGAAGGAGCCGGCCTCCGAGGGCCTGTCGCCCATCACCACCCTGACGGCCACCATGGACCAGCTGCAGGGCCTGGGCAGTGTGGGTGAGCAGCCGCCCGAGGCAAACAACAGCAGTCTTCAGAGAATGGGCTCCTCCGAGTCAACAGATTCAGGCGTCTGTCTGGATTCTCCTGGGCCCTTGGACAGTAAAGGAAACCTTGAAAATCCCATGAGGAGAACAAATTCCCTGCCTCCGAAGCTTTTGGGATGTAGTTCAGCTCTGAAGGGGAGCCATTCCGATTCCCTGGACCGTGATGTCTTTCAGCTGATGGACCAGGAGGAGACTAAGGAAAACCTTTCCTCCAACGAAAGAGAGAGCAGTGAGCCAGAGAACTTCATTCCACTCTTTATGCTCCAGTCACCCGTGACTGCCACTTTGTCTGATGAAGATGATGGCTTCATGGACCTTCTTGATGGAGAGAATCTGAAGAATGATGAGAAGACCTCCTCCTGCATGGCAAGCCTCTGGACGTCTCCCCTTGTCATGAGAACAACTGCAAACGTGGGCAACCAGTCCCAAGAAGCCCCGGGAGATTCTGCATCCGTCTTCAGCCTGGGTATCCCCGCAAAGGGGACCATTGAGAATATTCCGGATAACGACCCCAGAGACCTCATAGGGGACTTCTCCAAGGGTTATCTCTTCCACACAGTCGCTGGGCAGCACCAGGACCTAAAGTACATCTCTCCAGAAATTATGGCATCTGTCTTGAATGGCAAGTTTGCCAACCTCATTAAAGAGTTTGTTACCATTGACTGCCGGTACCCATACGAATATGAGGGCGGCCACATCAAGGGTGCGGTGAACCTGTACATGGAGGACGAGTTGGAAGACTTCCTGTTCAAGAAGCCCGTCTCCCCCGCCGACGGCAAGCGCGTCATCGTGGTGTTCCACTGCGAGTTTTCCTCCTCCGAGCGGCCGCGCATGTGCCGCTATGTGCGAGAGAGAGATCGGCTCAGCAACGAGTACCCCAGACTCCACTACCCTGAGCTGTACATCCTGAAGGGCGGGTACAAGGACTTCTTCCTCAAATGCCAGTCTCACTGTGAGCCCCCCAGCTACCGGCCCATGCACCATGAGGACTTTAAAGAAGACTTGAAGAAGTTTCGTACCAAGAGCCGGACCTGGGCTGAGGAAAAGAGCAAGAGAAAGATGTACAGCCACCTGAAGAAGCTCTGAGGCAGCGGCCGGTGGACAGCAGCGCCGGTGCCTGCTCCATCCCCTCCCCTCTTGGCTGCATTTGGAGAGGTGCCTGGGGCTTCCTCCGTACACTTCCGGCCACATTCCCGAGGATGGAGCCCGAGCACCCGTCCCGCATCAGGACCATCTCCCAAGGCTGTCACAGGCCCAGTTCCGAGCACCACGTCAAGTCCAGTTCTGCCTCTTGGTCCCCACAGCTGGAGGAGCCGCTGGGGCCTTACTGGGATCCTGACCCCACATGAGAGGAGGGGAGGAGGGGGAGTGAAGTAAGACCATGAAAGTGTTGCTGGTCAAACTCCAAAGACGGCCTGGGAAGGGATAACCCATGTCTTAGTTTATTCAACCTCATCAATCACTTTATTATTACTTTTAACTCCTGGAGACTTATTTAGCTTAGCTAAAAAAAAAATTTGCCGGAAGCCCCTTGACACAGTCGCTGCAGGGAAGAAACGCCCTAACCTTTGGAATAGAATGGATAGGATTAAAATCAACTGGTATAAATACAGATGTAACAGGACAATAAAGACAGAACCTGGCTAGGCTGCTGATCAACTGAACAAAAATAAATAAATAAATAAATAAATAAAACCATAAAAAAAAATCTCTAATGGAATTATCTAGCCATGGAGTAAGCTGCCTCTGGATTTGGTGAGGTCCCCTTCCCTGGGCAAATTCCAACACGAATGGGTGGCTGCTTGTAGAGTTTGGGATCGATTGTCTGACAACCTTTAGATTTCATGCTCCATCTGGCCTGTGTCTGTGATGAAGAGGCTGCTCAATGTGCTTAATACCCTTTTCTTGAATCGACTTGAGCTAGATATATAAAAAGGAAGTACTCATTGGCTAAATCATTACAATTTTGAGACTACCCAACGTATTTTATTTGTCATAATGTTTTCTCATCAGCCATGAATATTCCTGAACACATCTTTTTGAGGTCCGCATTACCACTTCTGTAAGATAAAGGGCTAGAAGCAGAAAAACAAAATGGTTTATGAATTATTGAATGGGCTGCTTACAGCATCTTTCTGCTTGTGAATTCAAGGCTGGAACAGAGCCTGAGACACTCAGCTTCCTTGCCCAGTGGTGTGGTACAAAGACAGTTCCAACTTCCCCAAATGCAAGGGCGAAAGGCACACAGCAGATCTTACTGCACTCATCTCCAGCTTCTGGGACAAAGAAACAGCCCGAGTTAGGCCCTGAATTACAGGGGTTCAGGAAAGGAGGGTTCGCCCATTCCACAGAGGACAGGAGGGCTGGAATAGAAGCCTTCGGTCTGATAGGATCTCATAAAATGTCTTGAGCCTGTTCCCAAGGGCCCTGAGAGATAACAACCCCAAATCATTTGCCAGGCCATTCTAGGGCAGGGCATAATTTAGAGAAAGAGAAGCAGGAGGTTCTGGTGAGCAAGGCTGGGGACCTTGCTCCCACACAGGCATCAAAGACAGTGACCTTGGGGCTCTCAATTAGGACAGACTGACCCAAGAAACAGGGACAGGTGGTCACTTGGCTACTCACTCTGAAACCCCACATGGGGTATTTTAATAGTGTTCTCCATCTGTCCAACCTCAGAGTTAATCCCTTCCTAATCTGAGCTGTAATAATTGGGTAATCAGACAAGACACTCCACAAAGCACAGGCCATAGTTTTGCTGTTCTTTTGGCTAGACTTTCCTTTTATTGGAGCAAAGTATAGCTGACCTAGAAATTTCCTGTTTGAGCTTCAGTCTTCCGTTAAACAAAAGCAGACACTCCTAAGAAGCATGAATGTTTAGCAAGCACAGCCCTCCTTCTCGAGGGTAATTTCAGTCACTGCTCCCTGAACATACATGAATGGGAGCTGCTAGGAGGAAACCACATGATTCTGCTTTTTGCTGCAAACAGGAAGAAAGAAAGAAAGAAAGAAAGAAAGAAAGAAAGAAAGAAAGAAAGAAAGCAAGCTTCATGGTTAGCTATGGCTAATGAGCTCACTGGTGTGTGTCCAGGAAACATCCCAGAATGGATACATCTGCTGAGATTTCCATCTTTTGAAAAAAGGCACCTTGTGGTGGAGGATGGTGAATGAAACATAAATGAAAGCCAGATCAGGGCCTGAACCTAAAGCACAAGAAGAAGGCCCCGTAGGGGTTAGGATCTGTGACAGAAGAAAGCCTGGCTATTTGGGGATTAACCCATCTTGGGGGAAAACATGGATATATTTTTCAAAGGAGAAAAAACTCACACCCAAGCTGCCAAGGCCTGATCACACTGGTCTAGCACCTGGGCTGGGTGGAGCAAAGGTGGTGTCAGCCTTCCGCTGGAGAGTTTCACGTTGAACCAAGTCTCACGCTGACAAGTCTCCATCACAGGCCAGCATCATGGTTCATTTATGACAGTGCCCAGCACACAGAAGACACTCAGTAAACGCTAATGGCCCCAGCTAAGGCAACAAGGAGGCCCATCCTAAGATACTCTGGAGGTGGCAGTAAGCAGTCAGGTCCTCAATTTAGTCTATTTCAAACATTCACTCCATGTATTTCTTTTAAACAAACAAACAAAAATGTTCTTTCCAAAGGAGAAGGCTAAAAAGGACATGAAGAGAGCTGGGGACTGGAACACCGAGGTCTTGTGATCCTCTGTGCCCTCTGTGGGAGCGGGAACATGAAGGGAAGGGAACCACGGGGATAGGAAGTGCTCTTTCCTGCTGTCTGAGCTGCAGCAGAGTCTGCTAGCTGTCTGCTCTAACCTACAAGGTGGTTTTTAAATTTTTTTAATTTGCTTAAGACAGGGTCATTTAAACTTCAAGAGCCACGCTCCCAAACTAAGCGATAAATTTAAAAGGCCGTGTACGTGTTTTTGTTATTGGCCCAGACTACGTAAGACCCCAAGACGCTGGCGAATGGAAGTTAGAGAGGAAAAAAGAGCACAGAGGGTCTTTAGGAAGGGGCTCTGCTCCTGCGCCTCTGCCTGGGTTAGCTCCAAAGGGTGGGGGGATGAGACCTCCCCTCCAGGGGCTTGAGTAGCTGAGAGCAGAAAGGACCATGCTGCCGTCTGTCTGAGCCCTTGTGTGTGTCTCCTGTGCCATCATGGCAGGGGCCGGAGCGGGGATGCTACAGCATGGGGCAGGGGCGGAGCCAGAGTGGTGTGGGAGAGCAAGGGGACTTTCTGATGTCTCTGAGACTGAAGTTGAAGTAACTGAGGAAGGGAGCCAGCAATCCAGAAGGTCTCGTGGTTCAAGGAGAGGATATGAGACCAACAGCAGCCTGCTCATGTGGCTGGAGACCACCAGGAGCAAGGAACCTGGGCGGAGGGCCTGCCTTAGCTGCACAGGGTGGTTTGTACACACTACCTGCTGGGAGGGCTGTTTAAACTTGCCGCTGCAAGTCCAGAAGCAGATACAGAATAGAGTTCCTTGAAAACGAGCAAAAGTACACCAAGGGAGTAGGTACCTGGGCTCTGGGTCATTTTTCACAGCCCCCTCCGGGCTCACACCCTTGAATTCCTGCGCCTTGCCTACTCATTGACACCTGTGGGCCCTCATCTTGGACTCGGCTCTACTTTGCATCCCTGCTAGGATTAGCTGCTCCCCACTGCTGAGTCTGGTTGCTCCCCACTGTGCACTCAGCCATGCCCAAAGCCCTGGCATCCTGTTCACATGCCCTCTGCTATCTCACCTCATGCTGGTCTGTTTTTGGCTTCCCTATGCCCACCCTGGTGCTGACAGATTGAAGAAACCCTGACCCCTCTGCAGCCTGAGAATATATTCTAAGGGTAGCTCTAGCCAAATAGCAGACCAGTGATTATGAAGCAATATGGTTCTCAGGCCACTCTGACTTACATGCAGGAAATAGAACAACAATATCCACAGTGATTCTTTTGCTGTATCTTATCTGCTACATGGGAATTCTGACACCACCTTTACGTTCCTCCCGGGCAATCCTGAGAGATATGTATGCCAAGATCTAGTCCTCTTGGCGACCACCATTTTCTTTCTTGTTTACTCTGGCTGGCAGTGATACTGTCCTCTCATTGCTGGTAACCTGGAAGTGCCATCCATGACCTTGAAACCTGCTGAGGGCCCACACTTGCTGGAGCAAGTTTGAACCCACCAACATTCATGTCTGTGCCAGGGGCACTAGTGACTGCATTGAAGGGATGAAGGTGAAGTGCTATCTCCATTGCTGGCAATGATGCTTGTTGGGGGTTTAATTGTGTCCCCAAAAGATGTCACATCTTAACCCCTGGTACCTGTGAATGTGACCTTATTTGAAGATAGGGTCTTTGTGGATGTGTCTAAGATGTAAATTAAGACAAGGTGATGCTGGAATGGAGTGGGCCCTCAAGCCCATATGACTGTTGTCCTTATAAGATAGACACGTGGGGGAGAGCACCAGGTGAAGACGGTGGCAGAGTTGGAATGATGCATGCAGAGACTGAGCATTGCTGGCAGGAACCAGAAGCTGGCAGGGAGGCATGGAGACTGCCCGGTGCCAGCCCTGCCAGCTGCTGCATGGCCTGCGCCACCCCCTCCCCAACCCCTCCCCGATCCTCCAGCATTACAGAGAAATGCTCATCCTGCTTTTATTTGGTCCTTTATTGACCACCCCCTTTCCCTAGGATTCAGGTTCACACTCATGGGGGCCAGGCCAAGGTGACATCTTATGAGTGGTGACACCTGCTGGACCAGAACAGCTCATGTCCTGAGCTTCCCAGTCGCTCCAGAGCCAGCATGGAACTGTCTCTCTGAGATGAGCTCTCCCCTCAGCAGCCTCAGCTGTGCCCCAGGGTTAACATGTAAACTTACAAGTCTTGTTGAGCTTTTTACACTTGCATGTTACTAATTAGAAATTAATTTCTCCTGTGAAGAAAACATATACCCACAACAGCTCTTAGCCCACGGAGAAGCTGAGGGTCAGGAAAAATCAGGAATCAAAATCTGCAAAAGAAAACAGAAACTTCAATTTAGCTCAGGGCTGATTGCGCTTAGACCTCTCTGGTCCTCACCCTGCCCACCCTGGGCTAGAGCCTTCCCAGGAAGGAGGGTATAGGAAAGTGCCATAGCAGTGACACCCCCCCCCCCCCCCGCTAGGCTCCCTGCACATGCACATCTGTCCACTTTACCTTATGGTCTCAGCTTGTACGGCCCACAGCATCCCTCAAAGGCAAGACAGGCCTCAGATATGTGGACAGAGTGGACTTGGGAGTGAGGGTCAAGGTTAGCAAAGCTGGGGCTCTTCCTGACTGTCCTCATAACAGGGACCCTGGGTTAGAGGACATTTGAGGGTCCTCACTGGCATCACAGTGTCTACAGCTCGCCTTGGATGATAATCATGGCCAGGAGGGTGGAGATGGGCTGGAACAGGGAGCTGGCCTTATTGATTGGGCTGGGGTCCAGAGCAGGTGAAGAGAGCTGGAGACAGGAAGTGTTCATCCCAATTCAAGCATCCTTTCCAAACTTCACTGATTGAGCATTATCCCCTTAAAGACCTCAGGCAAATTTCAGGAAAGCCAGCAGCCTCCTTTATGGCGATGCTGTGACACAGGGAATTCCACAGCAGCAGCCACACCATGGCTCCAAGGGCAGCTGCTCACCAAGCCTTTTCCACATTATGTTCTGAGTGGTTTCCCTCAGCTAGAACATTCCACTCAGTGAGCTTAGGACAAAGGCAGGGGCCACTCTGGCTGAAGACACCCTGGAAAAGGAATCGATGATGATAAGCTCTCTATGATTCCTCCTGTTTCTCTCTTTTTTTTTTTTCTTGCTTTGATTATCCTCCTCCAGAGACACTAGCTACCCAGAGAGAAAGGCCCGACGGAACAACAAACCCTCCCTCGTGCCAAAAGAGAAAAGCAGGCACATGTCTCCAGCAGGGCCCACTTGCTGTTTGCATCTGTGACGCATCCTGTCATTTCAGAACAGCTTTTTCCTGAAACAGTTCCCCTCAGCCCCTTTCTCTAGCCATTTCTTCTCAAATTTTCTGTTCACTGTTTAAATTGGGGCAGGGTGGGGCAGTGGCAGGGGAGGGGAGAAGAAGGAAAGATGAAACTGTAACCCAAAACAGGAGACATTTCTGGTAAAATTTTCTTCACTGTCATGATCTGTCTTTCAGGGAAAAGAAATCACCATTTTGTGCAAACACAATCGGCTTCCCCACGCTTGACAGTGAAGAGCAACTTAAGGTGCAGGTAAACCTTTGCACTGGTTTCTAACAATAGCCTTTTAAATCAATCTGCCACCCAAAGTTTGACTGGGGCCCTCCTCCCTTGTCCTCCCTCCCCCCACCCCCAGGGTGGGGCTGAGAGGTACTGTCAGCTAAGGTCCTTGTAAACTGGCCTTTCTATGATGGTCTCTATAAAAAGGACCTTGGGTTGGAGGACAAGGGAGGGTCCCCACTCACATGACAGTTTCTAAAGCCCCCCTGCCCAGTGCCTCCAAGTCTTGATGGTTCCAGGAATCCTCACATTCTTCTACCTCAGGGCCAGTGACTTACAGTTGCCACCGGCACCTTCCCCAGAATGAAGACTGCTTTGTCCAGTTCTCTTTGTTTGGATGTCTATGTCCCAGGGGAATGATATTCATCCCAAAGTCCTCGCCAGCTTTCTCCCCAGGGGGCTCAAGGATTCTCATGCAAATGGCCTGTCCTGCTAGGTCAGAGCTCCCAGTGGATGAGCAGGTTCACCTCCCAGCTCTCTGCTCTGGGCCTGAGAAGGGGAGATATTTATAGACTCCTGAATCTTCCTGGATCCCAGTCATAAACTCTTCCAGATGACACAGTTATGTAGTAACCCACATAGCTAAGCAATTGTATGGTGTGTATAAAAGAATTGAAAAAAATTTTCAACTGTCCTCAAAAGGTTGTGGAGAGATAACAAATGAATTTCTCTTTATAGTTCCTAACACCTGTTCTCTCCCCAAGGCAGTGAGGCACCTGATTCCTCATGGTAAGTGGTCAACTAGAATTGGGGAGAGCCTCTCTCTGGTCTTAGCCTCACACCCTGTCTGGGAGGTGCCGGTTAAGAGTGGAAGAGAGCTGATGGGATTACAAGGCTGGGAATAAAAACCTCTCCTGAACCTAAACTCACTGATTTCTTAATTTTATGAAACAGTGTTCTTGATAAACATCAGCAGGAAAGGGCAAGTATATAGGTAATAACCCCAAGGCCAAAATTCAAACCAACTGTTCCATGCAATGGTCGACAGATTATTAGCAAAACTGCAGCCTCAACTGACATAGCAACTAGGGTTTCTGGGTGTAATGCAAGTAGCACACAAACATGAAGTTCAAGATGATTCAGAAAAATATTGATATCTGTATCTATGTAACATTATGTATCCTATAGAATAAAAGCCCAATATGCAAATCGACCGAATGGTGGAACTACCGGTGCAATGACTGGTGGCTATGATGCGCATTGACCACCAGGGGGCAGATGCTCAATGCAGGAGCTGCCCCTATCCTGTAGGCCCCAGGCCAGCCTAGGTGGGTGTCAGCGAGGGTGGGGGGCCCCCAATCGCCCCACCAGTCACCCCACAGATCAGCCCTGATCGCCAGCCAGGCCTTAGGACCCTATCCATGCACGAATTTCGTGCACTGAGCCTCTAGTTATTAAATAATATTTAATAAATAGTAATACATAATATTATTGCACTTTAAAAATATCCAACATATAGAAATTATATATATGTACATGCTTCTTCATATACATGTATGTTTGCTAATAAGCCCTCAGCTAGGATCATGAAGTCTGGTGTCAGGTTTACAATTTAGCAGTCACTCTCTAAGTCAGAGCACAGAAGAGATTCCCAGATTGGGCGGTTCCCTGGAATAGTTTTCCTTTTCCCAGATCCAGTAGCTGCAGAGACTCATGGGCACTTAGGGACTCTGCGCAGCGGGAAGGCAGCTGCAGAACAGACATGGGGTATTGAAGGAGGTGGCAGGAGCAAGGTCAAAAGTAACACCCGTGACCTGCTGGATGGAAAAGGGTAGATTCTGGATTCCAAGCACCACCCCTGGAGTGGACCTGAGACTCCATCTTCATCACTCCATTGCGACCACATGCAGACTGGGCAGGGGATTCTGTGACCTCAGCCCCAGTAGCAGGAGTCTGGGATAAAAGCCAGGCTTGTCCCAAAGGACCAGTCAACTTCCATCCTCAGAACTGTTGCACTTTCCTTGCAGAGAGCTGCTAATGGGTATTTGATGGCTTGTTTTTGCAGCAAGAATCAGGACAGCAACAACAATAAGATTTCAACATCGACCTGGAGATTGTGCTCTGCACGGGACAAGACAAAGATGTAAAGCTCCATGTCTGCTGGGCTCCGTACCCGAATGTTAAGGACACACATGAAGGGCTTGGGAAAGGCACAAAGATTCATGAAGTCCAGGATAGGTGATAAGAAGACTAAGCATCTTGTGTTGGTTGGATTTTTAAAATTTATTTTTTGTCCATTTGGGGGGGCATTTTGTGAAAGAGTAAATGTGGAGGCAGAATCTGAAGGTGGGTAAGCCTGGATGGGATTTGAATTCCATAATTACGACTCTAATTTCTGCAGTCAGCTCAAGGCTCTGTTGCCTGCTCTTGCACACA
>NW_005358092.1:1467862-1468083 GCF_000412655.1 Myotis brandtii
TGATTGTGCTGCCGGAACTCCGGCCTCCGAGCAGCCGTCGGGGAAGATTAACAAAGCTGCTTTCAAATTATTCAAGAAGAGGAAATCGGGTGGCACCATGCCCAGCATATTTGGGGTCAAAAACAAAGGGGATGGGAAAGGCGCGGGTCCGCCGGGCATGGTGAGGAGCAGGACCCACGACGGACTAGCCGAGGTGGTGGTGCTGGAGGGCGGCAGAAAGG
>NW_005358092.1:1468637-1482971 GCF_000412655.1 Myotis brandtii
GGCAGGTGCGGACGGCCGAGGATACCTCCAGGACAGGTGACGTTCCGATAAAGACCGTCCCCCTTGTCGACTCCGACTGTGGCAGCGGCCGGGCGTCTGCCGTCCCTGACCCTTCCTCTGTTGATCCGCCCTCAGACCCATCGACCGATCGTATTTGTTTGATGTTTTCTGACGTGACTTCACTGAAAAGCTTTGACTCTCTTACAGGCTGTGGAGATATTATTGCAGACCAAGAGGACGAGGCAGGGCCCAGCTGTGACAAGCATGCCCCGGGGACAGGCAAGCCAGGTGTGTCTAAAAAGAACCCCAGCGTGGTGGCCTACCAAGGAGGCGGGGAGGAGATGGCGAGCCCGGATGGGGTGGATGACACCTATCTGCAGGAATTCTGGGACATGCTCTCCCAGACTGAGGACCAAGGACAAGGGCCCCCCGAGGGACTGGCTAAGGCCGCCTCAGCACTGGACGCCAAGGGGGCTCCCGAGACCTCCAAAGACACCCGGGGGGTCGAAGTGGCCAAGGACGTGTCCTCGGTCAAGCGCAGGAGGCTCAACCGCATTCCCATTGAGTCGCAGCCCAAGGAGGAGCCCAAGCACCTGCAGAAGGAGCAGCAAGAAGGCGTCCCCAACAGTGACGAGGGCTACTGGGATTCCACCACCCCAGGCCCCGAGGAAGACGGCACGGGCAGCGGGAAGAAGGCGGGCATCTCCAGGGATAGCTACAGCGGCGATGCGCTCTACGATCTCTACGCGGATCCGGATGGAAGCCCGGCAGCCCTTCCTGCCAACGAGGAGGCGTCCTGTGTGTCTAGGTTAAAGCCCGTGTCCCCAGGCACCATCACCTGTCCACTGCGAACACCAGGCAGTTTGCTGAAGGACTCTAAAATCCCCATCAGCGTCAAGCACCTCGCCAACCTTCCGTCCAGCCATCCCGTGGTGCACCAGCAACCAGCCAGGAGCGAGGTGCCCAGAACAAAAATCCCAGTGTCCAAAGTGCTCGTCCGCAGGGTCAGCAACCGAGGCTTGGCTGGGACCACCATCCGGGCAGCGGCCTGCCACGACAGTGCCAAAAAGTTGTGAGGTCTCTGAGGCCAAGATGGATGGACCACATGTCAAGGAATACAACTTTCCCTGGTAACCACTGAAATAAGTTTTGCTTTTCCTAAAGAAAGGCTTTGAGGACCGTCTCTGCTACAGAGCCTGGACGAGGGTCTTTGTCCCCGCTGGGGCAGGAGACACTAGAGAGGGGATCCACACTGCACATGGGAGTCTCCTCCCCAAGATAAGTCCCTGGGAATTATTTTCAGCACTTTTTTTTTCTTTTTAAAAATATGTTTTCTGTCTTTTTTCTTTAATGCACTGAATACTTGGAAGTCATCTTTACTTGCCTTTTCAGAAAGAGGACCTAACCAAACCGAAGTAAGTGTCAGGCCATGATGTTTGGCCATGCCAGGGTCCAGAGGTCTGGAGGAGCCACTGCAAGAACCAGAAGAGTCCTCCTCTTCCATGATCCTTCCCTTCCCCTTCCCCTTCCCCTTCCCCTTCCCCTTCCTCTTCCCCTTCCAGGGGGTGGGGTGGGGGGCGGGCAGGGAAGACCCTTTGCTGTATGGAAAACACCTAGGAAGCTGGGAAGAAAAAAACACCCCAAAACAACCAGAACAGGTATTACCTGATGAGCAGAGGGCATCATTGATTGGCAGAAAATTTTCCTAGTTTCAGTTGCTAGGTATGCAAATAGGTAAATATCTGCCACTGGGTCAAAGAAAGAAGAGTTTTGGTTTGATCATCTGTTTGGGGAGAAAAATGCTCAGCAGAGCAGGTTTTTTCCTTTTTGTTGTTTTCCCACCCCACGCAGAAATCAGGACTGGGGAAAGATTTCGTTCCATGCCAACAGACCCAACATTGCAGCATTTATAAACTGTCACTTTTCATGTGTAGATAATGCATATTTTACCGTTTATCCAGCTGTTAACATTTTATAATCTGTTCGTAACCTCAAGTTTAAAACCTGGTTTTATAGCTAAATATGGTAACTGTCCCCAAACCATTGATATTCTTTTATGTGCCGTAACCTGCAGCAATTCTGTTTTTGTTTTATATGGGTTCTCTGGCTTTCAGTGCACAAACAAACAAACAAAACTATTGTGTTGCTGTTCCAGAGCATTGGTTCTGCCTTGTCTTGGTAAGAGTCTGTTTCTTACACAAAATCTTGATTTTTCAGAGATTTTACCTTTGTTATAAAAAATTTTGGATTCAACCGTCCCTCAATATGGGGATTCTAAAGTGAGGAACACACAACAAACAACAATAGAAAAATATAGTTTTTCATATCATTAGACTTCTGCTTTATAGACTTAAGACTGAGACAGGTTATGTTCAGAATATAACACTGGCAAGCGTATATATCATAAACACTTTATGCCAAGATTTTTTGAAAAGTGGCTTACTTTGTGTACATTCTCTATTATTTGAGATGAAATATTTATTTCAGAAAGGGTTCCCATATGCCTCGGTAGTTTGAATTATAAACTGAAGCAGTTCCTAGAATGCTGTTAGGGTCTAATGATTCTACAACAGTGTCTGAAATGCACTTCAGAGCGTTTAATCAAGAGACCAGAGTTTCTGCTAGGAAGTGACTCACGGTGTCAGGAAGATAGACATATTCAAGGGAAACTACACATGTAAATGACATCAACACTTCTATATAACTTTCGTTTTTCCAGAGATTGCCTAAGTAATGAACTGATATTACATGTTTTTTAAGTTTGTTTTGTGTAAAGGAAAGAATAAGATAAGTATACGAAAGCCTATTTGAATAATATGAATGAAGTAACAAAATAAATAGTCATCAAAGGAAAACAAATTTGAGGCAGTTTTAAAATCTCCATTTTACATCTGCAGTGATTTGGTTAGAAGAGGTGGTAGAGATTTGCCAAATTTTTTGTTAGATTACTGGCTTTTATTGCATTGTGTCAGATTCTTAGTGTTATTTCAAAGTAATGTTTCATTTTCTTGTGCTATAGATGAGGTCCTATACTCAGGCATAGCCTTAAGAACTCTGAATACATCATTAGGAATTCATAAAGCAACTCACACTCACACGTGCTAATGCACTCAACTGTGCACAAACTAACAGACAAAGGCATCGACTGTAAAATTGGAAGTTGAAGTATTTGAAATGTTTTCTGTCTTGAGAAATGAATTTAAATTTGACTTAATGCTGATAGTACTATTTAGGCTCAAAAAACATTCATTTTCCCCTAGTGAATGGAAAGAACATAAATTTTATTCCTAACTGTAAATTGAAGCATCTTTATTTTCTTTCTGTGAATTTTCTTGCAAGGATTATATTTCTTCAGTGAGAATCCATGGCAAAGTTATGATTGTTCATTTGTTCAGTTGTACAGGAAAGTTGGGAGTACCTGAAGTATTGATGAGAATACTGTAATAGTAAAGGCAATCTATCTATTTATTTTGTAAGCACTGGAACAAACTATTTTTACTTTCACAGATTTGGGGCTTATTTCTGTATTTACACTGCTATTCTGTGTCTTCTTTATATAAGTAAAGGAAAATGGCAGCAAAGTGTATTTCCTCTGACCTGTCCATTAACCATTTATACAAGATTGAAAACATGTTTTCTACTCTTTTTTCCATTTTTTCTCTATATCTTTAAGAATTCCACGTACACCAGTCAAATGAAGGATTCAGGCAATGAATTAAATGCCTTCAGTCACTTGATGGGAAATCAGGACCAGTGTAGGAAGAGTGTGTTCTTAACCTTTTCCAACCGTAGACAAGGGGTCAGAGCTGTTTGTTTGTGTTTTTGTTTGTTTGGTGCCAAGGGCTACTTTTATCCATTCATGTTCATAGAGAGTGGACTTTTAAAAAGAATTTTAACAGATTTCCATTTCAATGATTATTAATGCATTGTCTAATTTGGCCATATTTCCTGATTTTTTTTAAAGGAAAGGATTGGATATGGGCTGATGACACCTTTCCCTAGTATGATTCTGAGATGCTTGGTTGACTAAGTCCCTGTGGTGAAAGAGCTAGCCAAATTAGAAAACAAAAAGTCAAATCAATTGTTGGCTCTGAATTTATTGGTCAGTGTAATAGCTCTGCACAAAGACGGCCTGATTTTGGTATCTACATTACACAGACGTTACTTGAACCACTGTTCGTGGTGCTATTGGTGGTTGATGCTTTTATTCTCCCATTAGCACCAATAAGGAGAAATTTTACTGCAGCATTTTGAATAATTACAAGAGAAAGTAGATCTTTATTATTTCATCTAACAACAACAATGGAATATAGGACATTAAGGATTTTTTTTGGATACCTTTCCCACAAATTATCTGCCTACTTAAATACAAAGTGTTTAACATCTATGAAGGTGACAACTTATTGAGTTTAAAGGGTTTACTAATTAATTGCAGAACTAGTTTTCAAGTATTTGCATTTAAATGAAAATTCAAATAGCCCTTTCCCCACATAGTTATCAAGGTAAAAGGATATATTAGATATCAAGATCTCTTTGAACTTTCTAAGAGTTTTCATTATTGATATCTTAGATTAATTTTCAGAGACTCTTTATCTTTAACTTTGTAGGGAGAGGTTGAGTAATGGAACTTTCTGTCTTCTCCCTTTGTTTCCATCATGTTTGCTTCATGCCCTCAGATAACAGTAATGGGATCTTTCTCATTATTTAGCGCCTTTTGACATTTGCGTTGTGGAACTCATTTCCTGGGTTTAGTTATTCTAGATTTCTCTCCTGATGATGATTATCTGGACTTGGCCCCTGTGCTTGACTGCTACTGAGACATGTTCTAGTACATTCACATATACTTTGCTACCCTTATTGTCATGAAGTTAATTTAGGAATTGTTATACTCTTAAAAATAAGGAAGAAAAAACATCACAGTCACCTCCTATCACCATTGAGGATGGCCAATTCAAAGTTCCTGGATGAAATGAGAGGAGGCACCCAAATACTTCAGTCTAATCCTGTTTCCCTTACCCTTCTCCAGGCAGACCAAGGTGTGAATAACAGTTCTTATTTAGGGATTTTCAATTCGTTACATGAAAAAATTTATGAAACGGTTTGAAACCAAAAGGCTAGTATGGCAGACTATTGTTTAAAATATATATATTGATTTCAGAGAGGAAGGGAGAGGGAGAGAGAGATAGAAACATCTATGATAAGAGAGATTCATTGACTGGCTGGCTGCCTCCTGCACACTTCCTACTGGGGGTGGAGCCCGCATCCCAGGCATGTGCCCTTGACGGGAATGAAATAGGGACCCTTCAGTCCACAGGCCAATGCTCTAGCCACTGAGTCAAACCAGCTAGGGTGAGACTGGTATTTTAATATAGCCAGTGTGGGCAATAAGAAGCAAACATTTTCCTTCATACAAAAAAGCAATGTAACATTGTCAGGTGATATGCAAATGTGGTCCCTCCCCAGGGCAGTCATTGATTCTGCTACCCCTTCCTGCTCTGAAGATTTTCTGATGGCTGCCATGGATTGCTTCTCAAAGTCTTTTCACTGTGATAATGGTTTAAAGGAGATAGTTTGTTGCAACGATAACCATGTAAATGGAATATTATTATCTCATTGCAGATAATGTTTTTAAGGAGTGACTCAGAATGGTAGTTCGATGATTATGGAAGGGAGTTTCTTCTCGAACTGAAAAAGGAAAGATTAAAATAGTCACAAAGCCTGAAACTGGGCATATTTTATGATGGATATTTACTTTAATTCAATGCAACACATATTCATGGGCATATACTGCAGCAAATACTTAATAAAAATCCATTGGAATTCACACGTAACTATACTGTAATTGGACATATCCATTAAAAATGCCTTTATTTTGGTTTAACATTTTTTTAATTTTCTTTTTTTGTATTTGTTGCCTATAGTTGGTGGGGTGGAGCAGAATGGGGTGCGGTTGAACAAGGGTGGTATGGATTAAGCCACATAGTAGTTACAACAATGATTAACAGTTGTTGAGTACTTACTGAGTGCCAGTGACCGCTAGGAGCTTTAAAAGTCATTATTTAGGCCTCTTAAGAGCCATATAGGTTAGGTAATATTATCTCCCTTATATGAGATCTTTAGTTCATCCTTTTTGTTTGTTTCTATCCCAGTCCATCTCCCCTCCCCCAATTTCTTCTAGTCTCTGGGACAGGGATCTAAATTCTTTAGTGATTTATGATAATACCAGAGCTGAGAACTGCTTAGTGTCATTACCAACTTACTTTCAATAGGAAAAAAGCTAACCCATGTCAAGAGGCTGGAAATTGGTTTTGTGTCTGAGATGATGGTGCTCAGGTCACTGATAGGGAAACCTGCCCCGTGGTGCAGTCTGTCTTCCTTTGGAGATATCCTCTCCTGGACAGAAGTATGGACAGAAATCTTTTCTGTTGTCATGGTGACACTTCTTCCCTGACAGGATGTCAGTCATTCCAAGCATGTTTCATTTGTTCTGAATGTTCTCTGTTTAGATAATAACTAGCTGGATAATCCCTTGATAAAATTCTGAACTTCAGAGATAAACTGGCTTTTTCAAAAGTAGTGCATCCTACCTTCTGTCTACAGCCATTGAATCCTAGCCTATATTTTCTGATTCATTCATTTAATTAATAAATATTGCATATTTATTTTCCATCACTGTGAACTTGAACATTTTATATTAAAATAACTAACATACTGTGCTGGGATGGTGCTCTGTGCTTTTCTTCCCATTGTGATCTCCAGTGCTCACAAGAAACAGGCAAGTGAGTATTGGCTCCATTCTACAGAGGAAGAAAACCATGCTCACAAAGGTGAAATATCTTGTTCACGTCACCCACGTAATAGGTAGTGGGCAGGATCTGAACCAGAAATCTAACTCTATAGCTCATGCTTTAATTATAAATCTTTTTTTATTCACATGATTCAGTTTTTGTATAACTTAAGTAAGAAACTGAGCAAAGTTCTGAACTGCAAGAGCCAAGCCAGATATTTATGATTGTTGATACCATTAAAATAATGTCTGTTTTAGCTAAAAGTGAACTTGTTATTTAAAAAAAAATTACTTGATGGCTGTATACATGCAGCCATCAGGTTTTTTCACACCTGGGCTAGCCTACTTTTGGATTATATTCACCAATTAGAGTTACATACTAGCAGACCTACATACAGCTGTTATGATATAATTGCTTTGTCAATAATAAAGCAAAAAATAATTTCAGTAGTGAACCTGGCAGGTTGCAACCTGAGTTTTCTTCTGCTCTGATTCTATTAAGATGCCACTCTCAGTATTTAGGGAAAATTTGTTTGAAATTGCATCACAGTGATAATCAATGAGGTTATTTTACTAATATAAGGGCTACCTACACTTGGTAAAAAAAAATAGACCTCATTTTAATGAGATGCAGTGGAAGATTTCAGTAACAGGTGGTTGGTTATTCTATTGTGTAGTGAACTGGGGTAATTTTTGGAAATTATTTAATAATTTGGTAGAGTTTCTGCTTCATGGGAGAAGATAACATTTTTTTAAACAAAATAGAACTCAGGTTACTTGTTATTAGAGACATTTAACTTGCTCAGATACACACATGGATCATTTAATAAACTCAAACAGAAATACTAAAAATATCTGGTCAAATTGCAGATGGGCATAGTGTAGACACACAGTAAATACTCGTTAACATGTCATGAAATGGCTCTAGATAGCCTATAGGAATTACCACCCTCCTCCCCCAACTACACAATTATTTTTAAATAAAGGAGGAGAAAGTTAACAACCCAATACTTAAGGTTTTTATTGCTCCCAGGGTAAATTTAACTGAACATAGATGATCTGATTGATAGTGGTAGTTTTATAAAGAATATCAGGGAAATGGTTTTAATGTTATAGGCAAGGTAAATTCCTGTCATTTTTACTTGACTCCAGCTATCTACCAGGCTCATTGCTAACTTCAGGTTTTGTCCAACTTGTTTATGTGAAATAGCTCAATGTAATATGGGGAATTGCAGGTTATTTGAAAATAATGACAAAGAAAACCCAAATGAGAAACTCCATTCTATAATTAGTTTTCCCAAAAGTCAGGCATGTCTTTGAAGACAAGCTTTTGGCTATATTATTTTTGTGCACAGGAGGAAAAATTGTTAGTAGGTTTATAGATATTATTTTTATAATAGAATGTTAAATTCCCCTCAACATCCAACATTGTCTCCTAGAATTACTCTGTTTTTAAAACTTGTTTTAAAAAAAGATTCTAAATAGCAGTAGAGTCTTTTCTCCTTTCTCCATTCCAATGATTTAATGGGATAAATGAACCAATGTTTATATTTTTAAACTTGTAAATATTTTATTTTGAGTATTTTGTATATTTGTTGATATAATTCCATTTTGTGCATATGTATCATTGTGCATGTTTCTGTTTTTGATAGTCACTCTTTTAATGAATGTAAGAAGCTTGGACTAATAGCACTTTTCTTGTCTCATTCAAACATCCTAAAATGAAAATACTACACTGCCATTTTACCTGTTGTGTTTAATTCAGTCAATAAATTTTGTTGCTTCTTTACATTTAAAGTGAATTCTATTTGTTGTTATTCTTTTTCAGAATGAATTTTATTTACAGCCTTTTTGATATTTAGAATTTATACTAATGATGGTGGTGATGACAATGTGATGTGATGTGATGTGATGTGATGTGAGGTGTGTGATTGGAGGAAAGACCAATGGGAGGAAAGACCATATTTCTTTCCACACTTTGTAAACAAGTGAAAAAGTATTGTTGGGTTTGGGCAGTTGCCTTTTGAAAAGCATGTTCATTATTCTGACTCTGATCTGGTTTCTGAGCCTTTTACTCAGAAAATGTTCCATTCCTTATAATCCTGCGTGAGGCTGGCTAAGCTGCCCGTGACTGTCAGGGAGCAGCCAGTGGGAGTCTTTCCAAGGGGTTGTTTTCTATTTTTCATTTGATTTTGGTTTTGGGGGTATCTTTTTACTTCATATGTATAATACTTCAAAATCTATAGTATGTTGAAACTCAGTGTGAAGAATAATGAGGTTGTGGCTTTTTATGTTTGAAAAATCCGAATTGAAGACCACATAAATTATTTTGAGGTATACCTCCCTTAAAATAGGCTTGTTCACAAATATATCCAGAGACATTGAAGCATGCAACAGACTGGCATATTTCAGAGGGAAAGGAGGTGGGAAGGGATTAACCAAATAACTTATATGCATATATACATAGCTCACGGACAGACCACAGTGTGGGGAAGGCTTGGAAAGGGGGTGGGAGCAGGATGGAGGGAGACAATGTCGGGGGGAAGGGGACATCTGTAATACTTTCAACAATAAAGATTAAAAAAATAAAAAAAATAGGCTTGTTCCCACTGCAGTTGCTTACATTGCTCTTAAACATCAACAAAATTTATATTTATCTGTAGGACATAATGAGGATAGATGTCCAAAGGGAGATTTAATTAGTACAGTAAATAATTTCAATAAATATACATTAGTAGAACCACAAATAGTGAGATAGGAAACCCACAAAACCTCTCCTATTATTCTGCTACCTCTCCCCCATTCTCCCAGCCCCTTCATCTTCCTTCCTCTTCTCTTTTCCTAGAACTAACATGGAAGGAACCTCAGAAATAACTGAACCCAATCTTGCTTTAATGAAGTGATGAGGAAACTGAAGCTCAGAGATGCTGAGAGACTTACCCTACAGTCTTTGAAGCCGTAAGGTGCGGCAAAAAAAGACCAAGTTTGAGACCCAAAAAGAGTCTGGATTTGAATTCTGGTTTGGACACTTACTGGCCCTGTGAATCCAGGCAATTTCCTTAACTTCTGTGAGCCACAGTTCCCTACTCTATAAAATGAGGATGAGATTGCATTTATAAGGTAGTTGTACTATTATTAATTTTCAGAAAGATAAGTGTTTAAAATAGCATGTTTTTTGTATATGTTCATTTAGCTTCTTTTGTCTTAAAGAAGGCATCTATAAAAATTAAAACTTCATGGGTTGGAGTTGAAATATTCTTGAACAGAGAACTTGATGTAAGGTTGAGATGAATACTGACTTTTTGGATTGGGGGGAGTTGCAAAACATGCCTTGCTCATTTCTTGCTTGCAATGGATGCTTAGGTAAAAACAGGGGAACAAATGGGAGTAGAGGAGGTCTTCAGTGTGTTATTCTGAGAGACATTATTCTAAAATTAAAAGTCTTCATACAATTAAGAGAGCCTAGGGCAGCGGTTCTCAACCTGTGGGTCGTGATCCTTTGGGGGTAGAATGACTCTTTCACAGGGGTCGCCTAAGACCATCGGAAAACACATATATAATTAGATATTGTTTTTGTGATTAATCACTAAGCTTTAATTATGTTCAATTTGTAACAATGAAAATACATCCTGCATATCAGATATTTACATTACGATTCATAACAGTAGCAAAATTACAGTTATGAAGTAGCAACGAAAATAATTTTATGGTTGGGGGTCACCACAACATGAGGAACTGTATTAAAGGGTTGCGGCATTAGGAAGGTTGAGAACCACTGGCCTAGGGGGAAAGCCTCGCCTTGGTGAGAGAAGTAAAGGATAGTAGGTGAGTTGGTTGGGTAGTTAGTTAGCAGTTAATAGAGCAATGGTGACCAAACATAGTGCTGGTCAATCAGAATGAAGTTTACACTCCCCCAGACACTAAACAATGGGCTATGGGAGATAGCACAACCATAATTGAAGGCAGATAGCTGGGTGGTTTAGAACAGTGGAGAGGAATCATTGGTGCATGTAACCTGAAAAAGAAAAAGTAACTATATGGGCTTGAGAGATAGAGAACAATTTAAGCGAGAGGGCAATTTCTTCTGCCATTGCAAGCAAGGAATGAGCAAAGCTTGTGCTCTGAATGGGCCTAATTTCCTAAACATTTCTTACAGAGTGAGCATCCCTCTGCCCTAAGTGGGATAGGGTATTCTGGAACTTAACGATAGCACCGTTTTCATATTATGGGGCACTCACACTCAAAGCAGTCTCATCCAGTGCTAGTCAGAGAAACACCAGTGACTCTGACATTGACGAGTTGTGGGCCGCTCTGGGCATACTGGTGGATGGATGTCAGTCTCTAATGTGAGACCTCACAGGGGAGGTTTAAGTATATACACAATTTTTAACTTCTATGCTGTTTTCACTGTATGGACAACTTTAAGCTGAAGGTTTAGGATTTTAAGGAAGAAACTGAGAACCAAAAGGGAGTGAAAACATGTGTCTCCCATGAAAGAGTTTAATGTCATAAATCTAAACAGAGAGAACAAAGCAATGAAAAACTGTCCTTGACTTTTTCCCATCCACCTGTGCCGTGTACTGCAGACTCCTGCAGCTCTTGGACATGTTAGGTGCTTATGAATCAGCAGGGATGTTGGGTGACAAGTGGTGGTTGGAGAAATGGATATTCCCAAGAAAGAACAGAAGCATGGACGAAGACTGGGGTCCAAGGCTGCAGACACACCCTGACCTCCTCATTATTCCCAGGTGGAAGCAGCAAAGTTTGTATTATGTTTCATCAGGGAATTGGTCCCTTTTACGATCAGCCCCTATATGGTTTTTCTGGCTTCTAGGTCTATGATTTGAGAGGTTAGTTTCCTTCTCAACTCCTAAGATTTTTATACTCCCCATGACCTGGGTAAAAGTGGCCTTTTTAGAAGTAATTGAGAGAACTTGATGGCTGCTCTCAGTGCCAGAAGCTGCCTCTGTGTTGGAATTGTTGTGAGGGGACATAGGCACTTTTTGGAGGACTCTGGTTCTCTTGGACAGCTCAAGGATGAGAATCAGGTTCTCTGGTGGTCCCAGGTCCTATGTCATATTCTTGTTGCATCTTTCCATGTGATGAAAAACTCATATCCGTTATATGTGACAGTAAATGGAATCATGTTATTTGGTTCAACTCAACAAATATCAAGTAATGTGTCAGGCTCTGTTCTAAGCATGGTAGGTATGAGTGAGTGAGATGTAACACTGGCCCCTTTAAGGCCACTTAAACTTCCCAATAAACTCCCTGCATACACATCGACTGGTTGCCTCCCATACTCGCCCGACCAGGGCTGGGGATCGAACCTGCAACCCAGGTATGTGCCCTTGACCAGAAATGGAACCCGCCACACTTTGGTGCATGAACTGATGCTCTAATTACTGAACATACTGGCCAGGGCAATTATTTCCATTTTTTTAATGAAAGAGTGAGGCTTAGGGATCTTACGTGTTTCTGGCAATACATAGAATTAGATGGGATTGAAATATTTTTTTGGTACAGTACACTTAAAAATGCCAGACAAAATTAACTTTCACTTTTTAAATTGTATTAATGAGCCATCAAAGAAGGGAGACCAGAAGTCTCGGAATTGATGTCTGGAGGCCTAATACTCTGAGTTCCATGGTCCAATAATGGGCTGGGGACCGTACTGCAGATAGTTAAACCCACAATCAGACTAGAGGACTGTTTTGTAGATCTTTTGAAAGATCAAGCAGGCACAATCTCAGTAAGGATAAAGATTTGAGCAACACATTTGGACCCATATATAACCCTGGACCAAACAATTAGAGAATACACATTCTTTTCAAGTACAAATAAAACAATTATGAAAATGGACTACATGCAAAGCCATGAAATCTTAACACATTTCAAAAAAATCAGTTCCATGCAGAATATGCTCTCTTACTACTGTCATATACCAGTAGAACAAAAATCGACCCAATAAATTAAAGATCTAATTGGTTTTCTTAAACAATTCACAAATACAGCAGCATCCAGGCTAGTAAATATACAGAAACACTGAGGTATGAAAAGAAAGGCTTTCATAGGTAGGAACTTGGAGGGACAAGAAAGTTAAGAGTGGATTGATTACCTCAGGCAAGGACACTTTTCCTTAAGGGAAATCAGGGGTTTTTTATCAGGCAGATTATCTGACTAGTGCTGCCCAGGAGGTTTCAGACTGATCAGTTTAAAATTCCACTCCTGGGAGAGGCTGGAACTGCAATTAGGTTAAGCATTAAGTCTTGCTGAGGCTTAGCACAGTGACTCCATTTTGGGTCTGTTGTTTCTTTTTAACACTAAAATACAACGATATTAGAACTTAGTAGTAAAAGGCTAACTAAAACCACTCCATACATTTGGAAAATTTTTTATAAAAACACTATATGTTAAAACATGAATTTATAGCTAAAGGCTACTTTGAAGAAATTTCACATCCTAAAATGCTTAGATTAGTAAAGATAAATGGATGAATTAAGAATCTATTTTAATCAAATTAAGAAGTTAGAAAAAGGATAACAGAATAAACCCAAAGAAAGTATACATGAGGAGTAATAAAGATTAGAATAGAAAGTAATGAGAATGAAAACGAAGATACTTTACAGTGGATCAAATAAGACAAAAATTGATTCTTTTGGAAAAACATCTAAGGATATGTATTAATAAATAGAGAAGATACAAGTAAGGTTTAGAATGAAAAGGTGGGCATAACTGCAGTTGCAGCAGAGATAAAGAGAAAGAACTCTATAAAGTTATTCCAATAAATTTTAAAATTTAGACTAAATATACAAATTCCAAATATTATATAAATTTCCAAAAGTGACTTGAGAAGAAATATATAACCTGAAGAGTCCTCAAACTATTAAAAACATGAATTGGTAGTTAAAACCCTCCCTCTCACTCCAGACAAAACAAAACAGTAAAACCAGATGGCAGAACCAATGTCTTATCAAACATCTAATGATCAGGTGAGTCCAACCTAACACGACCTCTTTAAGAGAAAGATGAGCCATTTCTCAATGCATGTGGCTGAGGGAAATTGCAGACACATCTTTGCCATGGAATTTAACGTTTCCGTACAGGCTGTTAGAAAACAGAATCTAGCAGCTGTGAGAGTGGACACAGCGCCCTGTGCTCTCGACCCCACAGACCTTGCCCTGTGTGTGTCTTCATTTGGCTAGCCCTGATTTGTATCTTTTTAATAATTGTAATTGTAAGTGTGCACTTTCCTGAGTTCTCTGAGTCATCCTAGTGAATTATTAAACCTGACGGAGTCTTGGGAACCCCCAAGTTTGTAGCCAGTTAGCCAGCCGTGCAGGTGACCTGGGGACTCCAGAACTTGTGGTCTGCATCTGAAATGACACCTGTTAGAGCAGTGGTTCTCAACCTGTGGGTCGCGACCCCTTTGGGGGTCGAAAGACCCTTTCACAGGGGCCGCCTAAGACCATCAGAAAACACATATTGAATATATAATTACATATTGTTTTTGTGATTAATCACTATGCTTTAATTATGTTCAATTT
>NW_005358092.1:1484429-1494576 GCF_000412655.1 Myotis brandtii
GGGAGGCCAAGCATCTTTCTCTGTATTTTTGGCCATTCGGTTTCTTTCTCTGTATGCTGCCTGCCCGCATTTCCCCTGGGTTTCCCTAGCTCCTAAATGACTGCACTCTCACACCTTCCCCGGACAGGCCAACCCAGGGGCTTTCCTAGACTGGCCTTTCCCTAGTAGAAATATGGTGCCAGCTGTTAGAGCAATTTTCCACCCTTGCTAGCTAAGTAATTAAATAAGAGGAAACAATAAAGAAATGAAGGTGAGGAGCTTTGCCCAGGTCTCCAGGGAGCCCTTTAGAGCCTGCTCAGGTGCTGCTGATCATGACCCAGACCCACCACTTTCTCTGAGGTTCGGCCTGGGGTTGACTGGCGCTACCTCTCCAGCTGCCTCCACCCCACCCTTCACCAGTGACTGGAGAGGGATCCAAAAGCCCTGCTCCCCAGGCTGAAGGCGGGACAGACTTTGCAGTGGACTATATGCTCCAGAGCTCCCCTGATCAAGCTGAGGGGAGACTCCCCCAAACCACATCCTGGCTTCACTCCCCTCTGGCCTTTCCTTCATCCTTTACTCCCATGTGGGATGTTCCCAGGAGCCCTTCTGTAATAACACACTTGCTGGGGAGGCCCCACCGCGGCCCTGCTTCTAGAGGACCCAACCTGAGACGCAGGGCAAAGACAGACTTTTCCTGAGGTTGAGATTTCCTGGGCAAGATTTGGGGGAGGAGGAGCGGGGGAGGGTGATGAGGAAGGTGAATAATGTGAATGTGGGGACTGTCTAATTTGAAAGTAACAGGGAAAGAAGAGATGTGCAGGTTCTGCCTCAGGAGGCATAATAAAGCCGCTGAGAAAGACCACGGGTGGTGGTTTCCCGCACCCACCAACGCAGTGGGGACCCTCTCTGAGGGACCTGGGAATGTTGTGGTCATGTCCTTGGCCTTTGCTTTCTGAGATGTGGTTACTGACAGCTGCCCACAGACGGGGCGCTCTGCCTTGAGTGTCCGTGATAGTCTGCAGAGACATGTTCCCCGCAGTTTGTGTTCATAGGCTCTGCCTTCCCGCCTCCACTCACCTGGAGATCTGATCAGCAAAGGTGGCTTATCTCTAACAGGCAGATCACATGTCACAGTACGTCATGATAGATTTCCTCTTTTATATTGGTTAATTAAAAGAGACAATGAAGGCAAACAGCTTAGCACCATATCTGGCTCACAGTAAGTGCTCAATAAATGTTGGCTATTATTATCTATTGTACCTTGAGAGCCAGTTAGAGATGACACTGATGAATTAATAGTAATTAATAATATTCCTAGGTATGTAAAACCCAATATGCCAGGAGTTTCAAGCACATTTACACATATGATCGCCTGATGTTCACAGGAACCCTGGAAGATAAATGGGGCAGGGCAGAATTGTGGGAACTAGAATTCCAGGACTTTTGAGCTGGAGGGACCTTGGAATTATGTACTCCAACCCTGTCATTTTACAAACAAGGAAACTGAAGTCCAAAGAGGAGAAATGATGTTCTTGAGAGTACATGCCTGGTTCTCTTTTCCCGTGATGGCTGGGATGGAGAAAGGCCGGAAGGAGATGTGAAACCACTTTCCAGGCTTTTCCTATAACCCCAAATACGGTGTCCACAATTCTGAAAAGGGTCTTATTAGTTAAGGCAAGTTCAGAGGAGGAGGGAAAGATAAGACTTGAGAGAGATGGAGCAGACAGTAATGATAACTTGATGACTAACTAGATCTGAAAGAAGAGACAGATGACTCAAAAATTTCTAATTTGGTGAAAGGTAGATGGTGATTAATTGAAACAGGAAATGTTGAATATAAAAAGAAAATTTTGAAAATGAGTTAATTTGAGGAATGTTGAGTTGTGATGTTTTCAGGACCTTGAGAAAAATACTCCCTTAAATTAGGAAACTTTGGGTGGAGATAGTATTACCATGTCATAATCTCTTTTCCTCTGTCGTAGGAACATGTTTTAAGAAACTGATTTTCAGGTAGTCACCCACTCAAACCTGTGTGCCTTTCCTGGAAAATAAACTGTACCCAGGAGGAGACAGTACACCACCAACAGAATTGCTTAAAAATTATGCTTGCACTATGGCTGGTGTTGCTCAGTGATCAGAGTGTCGGCCCATGTACTGAAGAGTCTTGTGTTTGATTACCGGTTAAGGATAACATACCTGGGTTGCAGGTTCAATCCCTGGCCCCTGTTGGGCTTGCAAGAGGCAACCAATCAAAATGTGTCTCTCACATCAATGTTTCTCTTTCTCTCTCTCCCTCCTTTTCTCTCTTCCACTCTCAAAAAATCAATGGAAAATAATATCCTTGGGTGAGGATTAGCAAAAAAATAATGCTTGCTTGAAATGAGAATTAGATGTGACCATTGAACCTTCCTTAAATGAGATAAAGGAATAATTGAATATCCCAATTAAATATTCCCAGGATTAAGAATTTTGTCCCTAGAGAAGCAATACTAAATACACTTTTAAAAAAATATTCTCTTTTTGGACAAAAGTGTCTGTGTCCATCATTTTGACAAAGTGAGCTGGATTGATTAATCAACAGTGAACAGTTCCATTTCACCAGAAGACCAGAAGCAATAGCCTCCTACTAAAAAATCTCTTTCAAGTGACTATATCTTTCAGTGACTTGAAATTTCTATTTCATTGGATAAAAATAAAGTAAGATTTATCCCAGAGAAGAGGGTCCTAAGTCAAGGCAGTGGCTGGAATCACAGTAGCTGAGGTTTTCCCAGTGGGATCTGGAACAGAAGGCAGGAGACAGAGTTCTGGTGTAACGGACAGCTCTCAACGTTGCCTCCCAGGATCCGTGTTTCCTCCTTTGTGTAACAACATACTGTTTCCTTTGAGGAGCACATCCGCTCCCACCCCTCTGTTCAACTTGTTCATGTAGAGACACAGGGCTGGGCATACCTCTCAGAGCACTGTGACCCCTGGTCGCAATGGTTGATTCAAGAAGGAGCACCTAACTGATCCAATGAGACGTCGCTCCAGGCCTTCTGCTAAAACTGTTTGGGAAGAGGGGTTTTTGACTGCTGGGGTTACTGGCCTGGTATGAATATGAAGTGGGAATTGCTGCTGGGTGGCTGCAGGGAGATCTTGCCCGAGAGATAGTCAGTGGGAAGCAGAGTTGAGAGAATGGGAGAGACCTGAGTGAGCAAATTCTGATGCCCAAGCCTTTGGACACAGTGTGACAATGCTGGCTCTGTTTTTGAACTTTCTCTCTTCTGCTAAAGGCAATTTCTATTGTGATCTGACACTTAAACAAAAAAGGATCTGACTAAAGTACTTGGGAGCATTAACTTTTAAAATGTGGACTTAAAACATGGTTAAACTTCAGTCTGAATTTTGCATTTGCACACACGTCGGCACATGGTGATATAGGAGACTGGTTAGCCTACCACTTGCATGTTCAGCCCTTTCTGCAGTGCAGAGTTGGGGAGGTAGAAACTACAGTTCCCATTCTCCTTGGAAGCTAGGATTCTGGATGAAATTTAGGTTCTGCCAGCAAGATGAGCTGTGAGAGACTTTGGTTAGAAACCGGGTCACCTGGAGGCAGTGAACCTCAGTTGAGATTTGATCTGGGATGGAGCTACAAGAAGAGAGGAGAGTGGGGTGCAGGGCACCCGTTGGCTGGCACAGTTCCTGCTAGAGCTGGTATAGTTTTTGTGCCAGCAGCTTGGTGGTGCCTTTTAATTTAGCAGATGCAGAGCGGTTCTCTGGTGTGATGTAAAGTTCCTGGAAGTTTCATTCTTTTAGCCATTATCTATCTGTACCCCAAGGAGAGCCCTTTCTTATTAAACCAGGTGGAGTGTAGTCTAACAACCTTGACCGATCCCATGTGAAGTACATGCTTCTAGGGCAGTCATGGTGAACCTATGACACGCGTGTTAGAGGTGACACGAGAACTCGAAGTACATGCTTCTAGAGAAACAAACCATGGGCTTTTTCCAATTTTAGACAAGTTTTGTAATCCAAAAAAAAGCAGCAGATTGCTGCTTTACTGGATGGAGAGCGGAAGAAGAATCACTGAAAAGGAGCAGTAAGATATATGAGGGAAGTGCTCGAAGAGCCATTTTGTGGAGGACAAACAAACCATGGGCTTTGTCCAATTTTCGACAAGTTTTGTAATCCAAAAAAAGCAGCACATTGCTGCCTTACTGGATGGAGAGCGGAAGAAGAATCACTGAAAAGGAGCAGTAAGATATATGAGGGAAGTGCTCGAAGAGCCATTTTGTGGAGGACAATTCAGCAGAATAAACTAGAGGGAGTGAAAGGCTGAAATTAGGCCACTGCACTTGGCAGTGTCAGGGAAGTGGAGGGCAGAATCCTAATGGAGGCATAAGGAGTGAGTGGACTGATGAGACTGTCTGGGGAGGATAGAATCCTTCTGAAGCAAACACACTGTGAAGGAGGGACAGAAAAGGATGACATTGATTTCCAGGAAGAAGGGAGATTTCTCTCTCTCTCTCTTGTTTCTTTCTCTCTCTTTCTCTCCTCCTTCCTTCATGAGAGGCTTATCTATCTTTATGGCTGAGGATAGGGAGCCAGGGGAGCAGGACAGATGGAAGAGGAAGTTCTTGAGAAAGCTAAGTCCCAGAAGAGGGCTGAGGAGACAGGATCCAGAGCAGAGGTGGTCCAGCTCCCCGTGGACAGGAGGAAGTACAGATCTGAGGATATTCGCACAATGATGGCGGTGCAGATGGATGAGAAATGACAGAGAAGTCATGGACTTTGTGCCCGAGGGTCTCTTTTTCTCTATGCAGTAGGAGGCAGGCCATCTGCAGGTGGCGAGCAGGAGTGGGACAGGGTCTGTGGAGCCTGCAGAAGAACTGCAGGGAACAGAGGACACTGGATCAGGCTTGTCCATAGGAGGTGACTGGAGACCCTGCTCAAATGGACTTGGACTGAAAAGGAAAGCCACTGGCTCAAGCAGTGAAAATTCCAAGGTCAGGGCTGCATCCAGGAGTTCAAATGATGCCATCAGCACTCTTTCCCTCTCTTTCCCTCTCTCTGTTATGTTGGCTCTAATTCTCAGGTACCCCTGCTCAGTCCCTGGCAACAATGGAATCATCCTCCTGAGATGAAGTACAGAGACAAACATTTCCTCCTGGAGGTCATGCCTTAGTCCTGGCATTGACCTAGACTAGACTAATTTGGGTCTTAAGCTCATCCTTTAACCAATCACCAAGCCCAGGGATTTGAATTACTCTGATTGGCCAGGATATATGATCGACTTTGAGCCAATTATTGTGGCTTGGGAATTTCAGAGAACCAGACCTGGGTCACATGTTTTCACCCTAAAGACTGTGCTGGCACAATACTCAGACCAAATTTCCCCTTGTGGGGTGGGGTGGGGAGAGAAGATGAGGAAATTGATGTAGGCGTGGCAAGGGAAGTCAATTTGAACTAAGGCATGGCTTTAGGACAAGAAAGGCTCACTCATATGCTCTCAGTAAAGGAGAAAGGGAAGCCTTCTGCCACCAGGGCCAGAGTGAGGGAGGAACTGAAGGTGACTGGCAGTTTGAAAAAGCCCCCTGGTGACTGAGAAGAGACAGTGAAATATGAATTAAAGAATTGTAAGGAGGGCCCTGAGGTTAGGAAGTACCAACACCTGGCTGAGTCTATCAGCACTTAGTAGCCAGCCCTGGAGTGTGAGGGAATACGCAGAAATGCTAGTAGAAATATACCCGCTGCAGACAGAGTTATAGCCAGGATGCAAAGTGTTCTCTATCAGTGACAGCACATGATTCATGGGAAATTCCTGACCTACCCTCAAAGGCACTCGTTGGGCCTACATAGATCATAGGCTAGGAGCAGACATTGTTCAGAGCTTCCTGTGCAGGCAAATTTACTCTTGGGAGAAATAAAATGTCATGCTTTGGAATGACCCTCCAACAAGGAGGAACTGTGAGATGTGTGTCTGCTTGGATTTGAAATGCTTGTAACGTCATGCTTTGGAATGACCCTCCAACAAGGAGGAACAAGTGAGGGACTGTGAGATGTGTGTCTGCTTGGATTTGAAATGCTTGTCTTAATCACATGTAACTAAGCCAGTACTTAAATAGCTGGGCCACCAGTGAATTCACATGTGATTTGCACAAAATCTGCTTTCAGTTTTAATTTTATGTTGCTCCCCTTAGGGTATTCTTCACAGCAGCAATAATACTTCTTGATTCTGGATCTCCTCCTCACTGTCAGTCTCAATTTTTCTCATTTATACCCTACAATTACCAAAATCTTCTCTGCCACAGATCTACAGTTGAGCCAAGAAACATTGAGCCTGGTGGTGAAATGGGGCAGTGAGGGTTCCAGTAATCCCCGTGGGACGACTTTGAGAATCTGACATCAGAATATAGAGATGAAGTTAAGTATGTATCATAAGAAGGCAAGAGAGTGATGTTTTATGGTTGACCCTTGAAAAATGTGGGTTTGAACTTCATCAGTTCATGTACAAGCTGATTTTTTAAATAAATACTGAAAATGTGTTTTCTCTTCCTTGTGATTTTCTTAACATTTTCTTTTCTCTAGCTTACTTTATTGTAAGAATACAGTACATAATACATATAACATACAAATTATGTGTTAATCAACTGTTTGTGTTATTGTTAAGGCTTCCAGTCAACAGTAGGCTATTAGTAGCTAAGTTTTTGGGGAGACAAAAGTTATATATAAATTTTTTAACCTCATGGGGAGTCAGTGCCTCTTACTCCCATGTTGTCCACGGTTAAGCATATATACTCCAAGCAAGTATATGCATGTTTCCTAACTAATATGGTAGGCCACACCGTGTATTGTCTAACAGGCATTTTGCAAAAACGTCCAAGCAGCTCTCTTTACCTCTAGCCCTTCTCCTTCATGGCCAGTCTATGTGTCTGGTGGAGTAATCTTTTCAGAGCACAGCCCTGATAAGGCTGCCCTCTGCTCATACACTCTTAAAGCCTAAAAAGTTCAGTATCCTGCGCATGGTATTTTAGACCCTTCAAAATCTGTCCTCAAGCTTCTCTCTCATCATTTAAAAATTTTGTTTAAATATTAAATATTTCAATACACAGAAAAGTTCAAAGAAGAATGTAATAGACATCCAGGTGCCCACTACAAGATATGACTGTTAATTGGTTTGCCATATTTGTTTTATATCTTGGTTTAGAGAAAATCTTACAGATATAGAGGAAGCTCCCTGCCACCCTACATCCTCTCATGAAGTTCAAATAATGCCATGGCCACTGTATTCCTCTCTGCCACCCTAGGAATCAATATCTTGAAGTTGTTCTGTGTCCTTTCCATCCATGTTTAGAGTTTTTTGTTAATTATTATGTATCTATAGATACTATATAGTACTATTCAAGGCTATTTAAACTTATATCAATTAAATCATACTATATGTATCATATTCCTGCTTGCTTTTTTAATTTAAATGTTTCTTTGAGGTTTACCCATGTTAATAATGTATATCTAATTCATTCATTTCAACTGCTGTATTATCTTCTCATGTATGGATATATCAAGTATATTTATCCATGCTCTTAGTGATGAACATTTATTTTGTTTCTATTGATGCTGTAACAGAGCTTTTATGCATGCTTCCTTCTGCGCATATGTGATTTTCTCTAGGGCATGGTTTTTCAAAATTATGTTCAATTAACATATTTTGAAAATAATACAGATTAGTGCAGAAAGTAATGAAACAGAAAACACAAATGTTGTTATTATTCAACAAATCCCTCAAGAAACTGCCATCATGAGGCACAACAGATAATTTTCTCTCAGGTTTCACAGTCAAGAAACACTGAGCAACTCTTTTTTTTTCTGTGAACCTTTAATAATTGGGGTGTGCTTTTTGTTTTGGCTGCTAAGATGCCTGGCACCAAAATTGTAGCCTGCACTGGGAACTCTATAGCACTGTAGGGTATGCATTCTGCGTTCTAACCTCTCGCTGGCTTATTTCTTTTTCCTCAGCTTTCTCACCTCAACTACTCTGTGTGTGTGTGAGCGCTTCCCTGGAGCATTGTAGAGTGCAGCATAAATGAATTAATGAATAAATAAACATTATTATAGCAAGACAGCAAGACTAGGAAAGGTAGAATGGGCAGATCAAGTAATCTGTACCCATTACAAAATACCACATTAAAGATAATTTTTGCCAGGACACATTTCTCTTTCATAAATAATATCCTATATAATAAAAGGCTAATATGCAAATCGACCAAACGGTGGAGCAACAGGTTACTATGATGTGCACTGACCACCAGGGGTCAGACACTCAAAGCAGGAGCTGCCCCCTGGTGGTCAGTGCGCTCCCACAGGGGGAGCACTGCTCAGCCAGAAGCAGGGCTCACAGCTGGCGAGTGCAGCAGCGGTGGCAGGAGCCCCTTCTGCCTCTGCGGCAGCGCTAAGGATGTCTAACTGACAGCTTAGGCAAGGAGTGGGCCTAGGCTGTCAGTCGGACATTCCCTGAGGGCTCTCAGATTGTGAGAGGGTGCATGCTGGGCTGAGGGACTCCCTACCTCTGAGTGCACAAATTTTGTGCACCGGGCCTCTAGTGGTTTATAATTTCATAGCTCTGGCATTTTCTACTAGAGGACTAAGCTCAACCTCATATCTAACCATCTCAAAGAGTACAGTTTAGATTTTCATGTTCCCTTGCCTTGACTGGAATGTTAACATATAGAAAGGATAGTTAATGGGCTTGCTAATATCCAGTGGTTAGAGGCAGGAACAACAAAAACTGCCATAACTAATATATCTGAAAGAAATTGAAACCATTCGTTAATGGATCCCTGTCTTTGAAAAACATAATAAAAAGTTGAGACTTGTGAATGCCATAATTTCTTGTATGTAAGTCATATGCAAATTACCTCTACTGTGCCGACAGTGACAAAGAGCAGTTATTGTGTCTCACATGGTCACCTAACCAAAAATATGTGGTATAAGTCACTCTTTAATAGTATTTTGGGATCTAAGCCATTCTTTGGCTTTGAGTGAGTGGGACTTTTAAATGTCTTGCCCTAATTAACCTTTTGTGTTATATGTTGGAATCTTTTTTCCACTTAAATTTAATAATGTCTTCTGATATTGAGCTACTTCATTATTTGTTGTTGTTATATGGACACTATCTGTCCTATAATGGAGAAGGTAATTTAAGCACTATTTCCTCCCTCTGACCTACTTTTTGCTTTGGTTCTATTTTACACACAGGATGCTTTGGCAGTTTTTAATGACTAGGCAGGTCAAAATAGTTTCTGGGGAAAACATTTTTATTTTTTTAGTGATTCTTTTTTAAAATTATTTTTATTGCTTTCAGAGAGAAAGGAAGAGGGAGAGAGAGATAGAAACATCAATGATCAGAGAGAGCCATTAATTGGCTGTCTCCTGCGCACCCCCTACTGGGGATCGAACCTGAAACCTGGGCATGTGCCCGACCAGGAATCAAATTGGTGACTTCTTGGTGCATGGGATGATGCTCAACCAACTGAGCCACACTGGTCAGGATGCTATTATTTCTTTAAAGAGTAGATGATAAACATGAAATATAGAACATGCTATTTTATTATTATTACTAGAGGCCTGGTGCATGAAATTCGTGCATGGGGGGGGGGTGCCCTCAGCCAGACCTGCATCCTCTCCAATACGGGAGCCCTCATGGGATGTCCTACTGACGGCTTGGGCCCACTCCCCATGGTTCTCTGCTCTCTGTGGGGCCTATCTGCTCCTCACCACGGCTATGGGCAAGCAGGCCCTGCTGGGTGCTGCCTGCAGGCCACGTTTGCCTGCTTGTGGGTCACTGTGGTGACAGGGCCAAGTAGGCCCTTCTGGGTGCTGCCAGTGGGCACAGCACACTTGCCTGTTTGCGGGTCGCTGCGCGTCCGCCAAGCAGGCCCTACTGGGTGCTGCCTGTGGGCCGCGCTTGCCTGCTGGGGTCATGTTGCTGGGGTGATGCTGCCAGTGTCCTGCCCCGGCCGCTATGGGCTCCACCATCTTTGTTGCAGAGTGACAGTTAATTTGCATATTACTTTTTTATTAGATAGGATTTCTTTGCTTTTTAAAAAATTAAATCTTTATTGTTCAGATCATTACAGTTATTCCTCTTTTTTACCCCCATAGCTCCCCTCCACCCGGTTCCCACCCC
>NW_005358092.1:1495849-1506168 GCF_000412655.1 Myotis brandtii
GGAGATCTACCAAAGAACTTGTATACATATATGCATAACCCATCACAGACAATAGGGTGGTGAAGACCAGGGGCGGGGGTTGGGGGCAGTCTAGAAGGGATCAATGGGGGAGAAAAGGGAACATATGTAATACTTTCAACAATAAAGTTGAAGAAAAAAAGATACAGAACTGTTCTATCACGACAGATCCCTTATGCCCCCTTGGCATCATGCCCGTGCCCCTCTCCTCACTCCCAACCCCTGGAAACCACTAATATGTTCTCCACCTTTATAACTTTATCCTTTAGAGAATGTTATATAAATGGAGTCACACAACAACATAATTCCCTTGATATCCATCGAAGTTGTTATATACAAAGACAGTTTTTCCTTTTAATTGCTAAGTTGTATTCTAAATAAACACATTGCTTTTCTAATAAATTAAGAAAACCCTAAGACATAAAATTCAAAGAAGCACCACAAATGTTGAAGATAATACCTCTTTACTCTTATAAAAGAGGGGTGAAAGTTAGGCTTCACCATTACTAGTCTTTGGTAAGTTCTCCATTTAAAGCTCCCTTTACTCACCATTGACCGGGAGCTGTGTCCTCCTGGAATCAGAGCACATCTGTGCTGGGGGAGGAGGCAGTCCTAGCGTTGCTTCAGTTAATTAGCCAGGGATTTTCTGTCTGGCAAGATCAGGCTCTGGTATTTTGGGGGGCCTTTGTTAAAGTCCCTAAGGCCATTCACTCTCCATAATGATGTGGTCAGTTACAAATGAATTATAGGTGATTTGTCCAACAAATTTCTCATTGTTCACAGGGTAGTTCAATTGTTTGAGACTTATTTAATCTCTTTTAAAAAGACATGCCCAACTGCACAGAGAACTTAGTAGATGGTATTGCAGTATTGGTTGTAGTTTTAGGCAAAAACAATTCTTTTAACAATGGCTCCCAGCATCACAAACTTTGTGAAAGGAGCCATTCATTCACTGAGCACATATTATGTGCTAGATACTATTTTAGCTACTGGAGAAATAATGGTGACCACCCCCCCCCCTCCCAAAAAAAATGACATGGTTACTGATATTCAATGAAGCTGATATTCTAATGGTGGAGACCAATTAATTAAATAATCACAGTTAAATGGAAAGTTAGAACTGAGATAAGTGAAATAGAGAAAATTTTCATTGACCTTGCCAATTGTGTTGCAAAATGCAAAAGCACTTTGTTTCTGTAATTAAGTTATTATCTTGTTTATACTACTAATCGATTAAACAAGCTTTTTATGAAAAAATTATGCTGCAGAACGTAAACTTCAGTTCATTATACTGTATGTTCAAATGATCATGAGAGGAATTTAAGTTTTTCACCCTGGCTGCTCAGTGGTTAGAGGGTTGATTCCTGGTCAAGAGTGCTTACCTGGTTACAGGTTCGATCCCCGGCCCAAGTCGGCGGGCATGTACAGCAGGCAACCAATGGTTGTTTCTCTCTCATATTGATGTATCTTGTTTTCCTCCCTTACTCCCTCCTCTCCACTCTCTCTCTCAAAAAAAAAAAATTAATAATAGAGAAAAATATCCTTGGGGTGAGGATTAACAAAAAAAATTAAAAAATAAAATAAAAAAGAGTTTTGAATGACTGAGGTCTTACTGCAGTTCAGTTGTTTCAGCAGAGCTGGGAGTTGGGGGTGGGGGTGGGGGGAGACTTTGGGATTTTATTGAGTTTGGACTAGAGTTTATGAAAGCATGGATTGCCTCAAGGTGTTGACATTCTTTAACTTAGAAAATATGGACAGAAATGACACCCATTCAGTCAGAGCTTTTTGATGAAAGATATTCTATTTTCCTATTTCAAGACCTAGGAAAAAATCCACTGCTATCATTTAACAATCAAGTTTCCTTTCCTTGAACTTCTTTATTCGTATTTTATTCCCAAGAAGTAACAGCACTGGATATAAAAACATATTGCTGTGATGTGCTTCATTTCCAAGACACTGAAAAACCTGACTGTGGGGGATTTTCATTCATTGCTGACGGGAATGCAAAAAACAGTACATCCCCTTTGGCAGACACTTTGGTGGTTTCTTTCAAAACTAAACATACTCTTACCAGCAAATGAGCTCCTTGCTGATTATGTTGCAAAATGCCAAAGCTCTTTACCTTAAGGAGTTGAAAACTTATGTCCACACAAAAACCTGCACTCTTTGCTTTTTAAAAAATACTTTATTTTGAAGTAATTATAGGTTCAGAGGAAGTTACAAAAATAGTAGAGAAGTTTCATGTACACTTCACCCAGCTCCCCCAATGGTAAAATCTTATTTATTTAGAGTACATTCAAAATCAGGAAATTGATATTTGCACCATCAATGGTCCTTATTGAAACTTCCTCAGTTTTATAAGCAGTCATATACATGCATGTGTGTATTGCTCTGTGTAGTTTATACACATGTGTAGATTCATGTAACTACCACCATAATCAAGATACAGATCCAAAAAGAAGGATCTCTTACCCTTTGAGACAGCATGGAGGGATCCGGAGAGTATTATGCTAAGGGAAATAAGCCAAGCAGAGAAAGACAAGTATCTCGTTCATATGTGGAATCTAATGAACAAAATAAACTGATGAACAAAATAGATCCAGAGACATAGAACAGATTGTTGAATCTCAGAGGGAAGGCAGCAGGGAAAAAAGAGTTTTGAATGACTGAGGTCTTACTGCAGTTCAGTTGTTTCAGCAGAGCTGGGAGTTGGGGGTGGGGGTGGGGGGAGACTTTGGGATTTTATTGAGTTTGGACTAGAGTTTATGAAAGCATGGATTGCCTCAAGGTGTTGACATTCTTTAACTTAGAAAATATGGACAGAAATGACACCCATTCAGTCAGAGCTTTTTGATGAAAGATATTCTATTTTCCTATTTCAAGACCTAGGAAAAAATCCACTGCTATCATTTAACAATCAAGTTTCCTTTCCTTGAACTTCTTTATTCGTATTTTATTCCCAAGAAGTAACAGCACTGGATATAAAAACATATTGCTGTGATGTGCTTCATTTCCAAGACACTGAAAAACCTGACTGTGGGGGATTTTCATTCATTGCTGACGGGAATGCAAAAAACAGTACATCCCCTTTGGCAGACACTTTGGTGGTTTCTTTCAAAACTAAACATACTCTTACCAGCAAATGAGCTCCTTGCTGATTATGTTGCAAAATGCCAAAGCTCTTTACCTTAAGGAGTTGAAAACTTATGTCCACACAAAAACCTGCACAGGAATGTTTATAGAAGCTTTATTTTTGACTGTCAAAACTTGGAAGCAACCAAGATGTCCTTTGATGAGTGGATAGATAAATAAAATGGTACATCCAGACAATGGACTATTATTCAGTGATTAAAAAATAAAGAACTATCAAGCCATGAAAAGACAAGGAGACAGAAGTGTCGAACAGACCGTCCAACTTTAGTTGTTTGAGACTTATTTAATCTCTTTTAAAAAGACATGCCCAACTGCACAGAGAACTTAGTAGATGGTATTGCAGCATTGGTTGTAGTTTTAGGCAAAAACAATTTTAACAATGGCTCCCAGCATCACAAACTTTGTGAAAGGAGCCATTCATATGTAATACTTTAAACAATAAAGAATTAAAAAAAAGACAAGGAGGAAACTTAAATGCATATTAATAAGTGAAAGAAGTCAATCTGAAAAGGCTACATTATTGTATGATTCCAACCATATGACATTCTGGAAAAGGCAAAAGTATGGAGACAATAAAAGGATCAGTGGTTGCCAGCCGTTGGAGAGGGGGTTTGGTGGGGAGGGATGAATAGGTGGAACACAGAGGCTTTTTAGGGCAGTGGAAATACTCTGCATGATACTATACTGGTGCACACATGTCATTGTACTTCTGCCCCAAACCATAGAATATGCAACCTCAAGAGTGAGCCCTACTGTAAACCATGGACTTTGGTGATTATGATGTGTCAATGTAGGTTCATAGATTGTAAAAATGTACCACTCTGGTGGGGGTGTTGATAGTGGGGGAGGCTGTGCATGTGTGCGGGCAGGGGTATTTTAGTACTCTCTGTACTTCCTGCTCAGTTTTGTTGTGAAATTAAAACTGATCTAAAAGTAAAGTTTATTGATTTTTTTAAAAAAAAGCTTTAAAAAAATGGATGTGGGTTTAATGAACCAGAACTTGATCATGCAAATATTAGCAATCAGATAGGTATTCTACTAACATTGTCCATGTGACCATTAACAAATTTGTGCAGGAACGTTTGTTGGTGGGGCCTTCAGCTCACTCCCTGAACTCGAATGCCCCTTGCTTGCCATCAGCAAGATTTGCTGGTGTGGCAGTGGTGCATCCCTCTGCTTTTATGCTCTGAAAGCAGCATTGTGTATGTTCAGCTTCCGTGCCTGTTGGCAATTTTCCCTAATTGTTTACAGTGCTCTAATTTTTACACTCACTTTAAAGGATCTTTGTGTGTGCTGATTGCAGAAGGTAATATTTCTGGCATCAGTAACCATGGTAATGAATTATTCTCCTCTCAGAATTGGTGCCAGCTGCACTCCCGTCTAGATAGTAGCACCCCGGGGTTTTGCTAATGAGCGACTTTTCATTTGCTACAGGAGGACACTTCCAAGTCCTCACATGTTTGCTTGTGTTTTGTTAAAGGCTATTCCTTGAGAACAACATTAGAAAAAAAGAAATCCTATTTGGTAAAACCTTGATGTCAAAAGGAAAGCATTCCCAGTTCCGGAAAGTAGAGCATGCAGAACGAAAGCCTTTGAAGGATCTATGGGGAGGCCGTCCCGCCCCCTCCGGCCCTTCCTTTTGCCCCAAGCATCCTTCGCGGTTCTCTCAGGCGTGCACGGAGAGCTTTCCATCAGCATTCTCCTTTGGCTACTGGAGAAGGAGTTTAAATATTTCAAAGATTTATGTTATGAATAATTTAAGGAGAAATAAAAAAAGCTCCTAAACTCTCTTTGAGTTATGTAATGGGAGCTTTGAAATATGCTAGCATTTTGCCTTATCAGATGTAGCTGTTCTTTGTGGGAAGATTGAAGTGGAAATGTAAGCCCTTTATGCCACTGGCTAATGATGGGACCAGGAGAGGGAAGTGGAAATGTAAGCCATTGTTGCCCTTTATGCCACTGGCTAATGATGGGACCAGGAGAGAGAGAACTGCTTAACCTTGCAAGAGATAAGCGCCTGCAATAATGGACCCTCTTTCCATCCACTGCTATGTCCACGAACAATTAACAGGATACCCTCACCGGCTTTTTAAACATTTGAATCTCAAACCACTGCTACATCTAGCCTGGGTGGCATTTTGAAAAGAGCTAAGGAAAACTGATATCCACAGTCCTGCTGAGTTTCCTTTTCTTCCTGCTCACTTAGATGTGGACACCTGATCATCTGATTCAGGTGTGGACACGGACTTTTATAATATTCACCGGCAGCAGTAACAGGCTTCTGAGAGGCAGCATATCATGTGCACAGTGGTACTGCCGTGTGGTGCTTTCCATGCCATTCCATGTGCTTTCCGTGTGTTACCTTATCTGTATAATGACCCTATGATGTAGATATTAGTTCCATCTGACAGGTGACTGGGGAAGCACAAAGAGGTTAAACAACTGGTCCAAGGTTACCTGGGTAGTAAATGGCAGGGCCAGAATTCCCATCCCGGAAGTCTCAGGGTAAAGCTCTTGATATTATCTATACGGACCAGGTCAGCAAGGGGGCCAAGGGCTGAGTGGGCCTGGAGGCTGGGCACGGGCTCTCGGGGCTCCCGGGTTTATACCTATATGCATCTACATCTACATCTCTAGCTCTATCTACATCCATACCTATATCTCAGCACTCTACCATGTGAGGAAGCACACAGAAAGCCTCAGCTCTGCCACTGCCACTTGTCCCACATAAATGTCTTTATCTTACTGCGTCTCAGCTTCCTTCTCCATGAAATGGAGATAATTGCACCTGCTTCACAGAGTGCTTGGGAGGTTCAAGTGAGATTAAGCATATAAAACCTTTTTAGAGATTCTACACTGCTATGGAAGTGGCTGTTTGAACATGATGGTGATGATGGTTACCGGAAGGTGAATTATTATTCTTTCCACCTGGCCATTGGATTCTGGAATATAGCTGTGATAATAAAAGATTTAACATATTGGTTACTAGTAGCTAAGTCCAAAAAACAAATCTCCATTTAAAGCAGGTGATTATATATCACCGATTATATACATCCCTAAAGAATATTAAAATAAGTGACAATTAAGTTATTCAAGTTTCTCAGAATTGTGTGATTACGAACTCATTTTAAAATATCATTCCTGTTGAATTGGCTTGTAAGCTTAAAACACAAAGTTCTAGAACAGGCATAAGGCAGACACATTCAAAATAGGGTCTGGCTCTGTCATTCTTATTTTTTAAAAATATCCATTCTTTTCAGAGAGATTAACATAATATGTCACCTAAGAAAACCAACAATAAATCCCTTTGCATATTATTTTAAACCACTCAAGAGTAAGAACAGGAAGCAACTGGCCAGCAAAGAGAGGTCGTGGTGGGAACTGATGAAGGCCAGGACAGTGGCAATTAAGTCAGTTATGTTTGGGATGCTATAGCATGGCTATAGCACAGGAACTTTAAAAGGTATAACACGAAATGGAATAAATGTTACCGAATACAAGTTTTAAAGCTTACTTAGCAAGTTTGAGAGAGAAAGGAAGAAGCAAGAGGGAGAAAAGGAAGGAGGTTGAGAGACTGAGAGAAATGGTAGACTTTCACAGTTAAGGCTCAACAAAGGTCTAAATTTAGTCCAATAACAGAAGGTTCATTTTTCTTTCTTCCAGAAATGATAACCTGACTCTGATGTTCTCTATGGACATTTTCCGGGTAGAAAAGAGTTGCAATAATCTTTAGTATAATTACATAACTCTCTCAAGTGAACTAAAATAACCATTTGCTTTAAATGGAGATTTGTTTTTCGAATTTAGCTACCAGTAACCAATATGTTAAATCTTTTATTATTATAACTGTATTCCAGAATCCAACTGGTGGAAAAGTATGGAGACTGGTCTTTCCAACAGTCAATCACATTCCTGGCATTGCCCTTCAAGAGAGCACGCCTTCAAAGGTTGGTTTTAGTGTTGTGTTCATGCATCATAAACGCTTCTTCTCCTGAGGAGCAGAGCACACCTCCATGGCGCTGGCGAGGAGCAGCCCTGGCAGTGAAGCGTTTTTGCACACATTTATCCCACTTCAAAACTTGTGAATGTCTTGGGAGGGATCCATGAATATATCCTCAGAAAGGCAGATGGTGAATGAAGGAGCGAGACTGTTGCAGTAGAAAATGAGTTCGCTTATTAAGAAATCAGTGACTTGATAGAACATGGCAAGTTTCCGTGGAATACAACATGGAGTCTGAGTCAAAGAGGAGAAGGATTTCCCAGCAGCTTGCTCTGAAGTCAGGATTTGTCTTTGGAGCATCAAAGGATTTCAGACAGATGACTTCAGACTGCAGGACCCCAGAAAAAGCATGCAGAGGTTAATTTGGCACGAGATGTCTTCACCCTTCAGGTGGTCCTTCAGAGCAGCTCCCTCATAGCTCATTTGCACCTTTCCCCTCCTTCTACTCTTGTCTTCACCTTAGACCATATCTTCTTTCCAACTCTTCCCTAGGCTATGCCTTTGCAGATCTAGACTCTCCAGCTCTATCCTAAGCTCTCTCTCCTTTCCAGATCTAGACTGGCACTGCTAAAACTGTTAGGTGCATAGGAATCACTTGGAGATCTTGCTAAAACGCATATTCTAATTCTGTAGGTCTGGGGTGGGACCTCGATTCTGCACTTCTAACAAGCTCCTAGGTTTTACCAACTTTGCGAAGAAGTCAGGAACTTAAGAACACGCTGCCTTAACATCCTATTCCAAATTGTTTCATATCATATCTTGTATTTAGTTTTAAGATTCCTGAGCCCCTTATGAAGCCATCCTCCCTCCCCACTGCCCAGCCCTCTGGACAGCAGCTGTGGAGTGTTCCAGCTCTTACCGGCTCTCTCTGCCTCCTCCTGTTCTAGATGAATCAGGGATATATCTCCTTCCATGGGAGTCTTCTAGTAGGTAGTCCAGTATGAATAGGTTCAAAATCATTCTCCTATGTCAGGACACTGTGAGGAGAGGCCTTTTTTTTTTTTTTTTATCTTTCAGAATAACACAACAAAACGGAACCTTATGCTACAGGCCATTGTATTTGCCTATGGACTTTTCTGCTTTTCTTTTGAGACAACAGTCTCATAAAGGCGAGGACATCTTGTTCACTCTTGGCGCCCTGCCACCTTGCTCTGCTGGACACCTGCGTACAGTCAGTCCTCAATAAATGTGTGAAGAGGATGTGAATGAATATCTACACCTCGTGAGCAATTTGGACACATTCCACAACCACACTTTTGTTCCAAGATGCCGAAGCCACAGATATCCCATTAATTTATGAGGATGTCACAGTTTTCTTGGCTAAAATCCTCCCCCAAACCCAGGAATATAGAACCATTAGGCCTGTCTGTATGTTGGCACCAACTAACCAGCTTGCAGGCATCCCAGCCACAAAGAGCAGAAAGGAGTGTTATTATAAGAAAAATCTGTACATTTATATTTTAAAATGGGAAAATAACAATTACTTAGAGCACAGTAATATCACACCGCCTTCCCAAGTTCCAATGCAAGCAGCCCCCAGTATCCTTTCTTCTTGTATTAGGGCTGAGGACACTGTTAGGGGAGGCATTCTTAGGTGGTCTTCATCCCCACTCTGACCCCACACAGCTCCAGGAATCAGCTATCACATCAGTGAACCTCTCCCTTTATTAGTATCACTTATTTATTTATTGATCTGTCCTTTCAACAAACATTCACTTCAGCCTGCTCCTTGGCTGACAAGTGAGAGCAAACAGTATAGTAGATTGAAGTTATAGCCAGAAGAAAGGATGAGAATAATAAAAAAAAGTCAGACATGTGTGCTGTGTGTTGGGAAGTTTGGGAAGAACAGAAATGAGGTCTGGTATAAACCCTGCTCCCCAGCCAGCCCCTGGGGGAATTGCCTTCCAGAAGACCAGCCTTTAGGTATGGCCTTCTACCCCAAGTTGAGAGAATGATAATGATGATGTCAACCAAAGGTCAGGGGCAGTCACAGGGCAGTGGCTCAGTGGTTGAGCTTCGACCCATGAACCAGGAGGTCACAGTTTGATTCCCGGTCAGGGCACCACCGGCTAAAGCCAGGACAAGACCTGGAGCCTGTGAAGTCCCAGTGGGAATCCTATATGGCTTCGACTTCCAAATCAATCATGAACCTCTGCTAGTGACAGCTCTGTGCTGAGAGTGAAGCTTTCACGAGGAGATGGACAGAACAGGGGCCTAAAGAGAATCTGTTGCAAGGGAAATGCAACCGGATTGAGATGTCACTGACAAATACCCCATAGAGCCCTAAACTCAATGAAACATTTGACTTTGGGGAAAAAAAATGAAAAACAACAACACATAAATATGGTCAAAATGAGAATGCAGAGTAACATAAAAATCACAAAAGACTCTACCCACATACTCTGTACACCTAGTGAAGAATGTAGACTCTTTTAGTGGAGGATACAGGAGGTTTATGGGGAATAATAGAAGTTTTACTCACAGAATGATCCTGTAGTGGTACATTACTCAATTTACCTCGTGATTTTAAATAGATTGTCTTCCTTCATGCCTACTGAGGCCCCAGGAGGAACACAGGGAAGGTTTATTTTAAATGAACCCATGTAAAACCAATGGCAGTTTTTTCTCAAACTATGGCCCACACACTATCCACATCACAATCACATGGTGAGCACGTGTTTAAAAATCGGGTTCCTGATCTGTCAGCCTTCCCACTGATCCCTCCACTCTCACTAAGGCAGGGTGCCTATCCATTGCACACTAGGGTTTCTAAGAGGCTTATCACAACTCAAATCCTATTGTTTTCTTTAGATGGCTTTTTGAAGGGCACATGAGTCAAAGATTAGTGTGTGTTAAAAGAACCCATTGGGCCCAGCCAGTGTGGCTCAGTGGTTGAGCATTGACCCATGAGCCAGGAGGTCATGATTCGATTCAAAGTCAGGGCACATGTCCAGGTTGTGGGCTCGATCCCCAGTGTGGGGCATGTAGGAGGCAGCCAATCAATGATTCTCTTTCATCATTGATGTTTCTATCTCTCTCCTCCCTTCCTCTCCAAAATTAATCAATCAATCAATACACACACACACACACACACACACACACACACACACACACACACTAGAGGCCCAGTGCATGGATTCATGCACCA
>NW_005358092.1:1506260-1511806 GCF_000412655.1 Myotis brandtii
GTGCCTGGCCAGCCTGGGTGAGGGGCTGAGGGCTGTTTTCAGGCTGTCCATGCCCCCTGGCAACCCAAGCTCCCAGCCTCTCCTTTTTTTCTTTTTTCTTTTTTTTCTGGGATTTATTTGTCTTCTATAATTGAAACTTTGTAGCCTTGAGCAGAGCCCAGGCCGGCCAGGGCAGGCGGGAAGCTTGGCTTCCTCCATCGCCAGGTGCAACCCAAACTTCCTGCTCGCTCCAGCTCAGTGGCCTCCGCCATGTTAGTTGGTTTAATTTGCATACTCACTCCTGATTGGCTGATGGGCGTGGCTTGTGGGCATGGCTTGAGCATAGTGGAGGGACTGTTAATTTGCATGTTTCACTTTTACTATATAGGATATATATATATTAGAGGCCCGATGCATGAAATTTGTGCAAGAGTAGGCCTTCCTTCCTCCAGCTGCCAGCACCGGCTTCCCTCTGGCACCCAGAACCTGGGCTTCCCTCTGGCCGCTGGTAGGCATCCAGGACCTGGGCTTCCTTTACAGCCCTGGCTTCGTCCAGAAGGTCTTCAGGTCTAATTAGCATATTATGCTTTATATATATCCATATACCCATTGGTTCAGAATGACCCAGCAGTCTTGGTCATTGGGAACCTTAGAACCTGTCCCTACTTCCATCTTTTACTACAAAGTAAAAGAGGCTGGTTGTGCATAGAATTTAAGCTGTAAGTTTGTAGTGTAACTTGCACTTTACTTATGAAACCTGCATATTATATGTTTTGATGAGGACCCTTCTCACTCATGATGTTGCATTCTTGGTGGAGGAAGTGCAATGTGAAAGCCTTTCAATGCCCACTCTGGTGCTAATGGGTGACAGAGGTGGGAAGGAGCAGCCCAGCCCTCTCTTGTCCTTCCCTGCTGGCTGGCTCCTGGGTGGGACAGCATGCTCTGCAGGGCTCCTCCACACTGCAGGTTTTGCCAGGGCCTGGCCGGGAGAGGCCCTTTGCAGGCCAGCCCTCCCTGGACAGCATGGGAACGGCTCCCTCATCCTGGGGACAGGTGTAGGAATCCCAGACTTCCACAGGCATAAGCCACATTTCCAGTAATAACTTAGTCTGCAATATAGGGAATATTTTGGTATCCATTGGCCTTACTTTCTCTATTTAATTAAATGTTTGGGTTTTTTTCTACTATACATTTTCCAGAGCTAAGATGAAACAATAGGTTGCCACACTAAGTCATTTGAAAGGCCCCAAATGTGTATCTGCTTTAATAAATGTAGTTAAACAGGAATTGCTTTAGCTGGGCAAGACTTGTTCTCCCATTTATATGCTGTTATTAAAGCAGCAGAACTGTGGAAGCCCTGAGCCTCCCTCCTGTTTATAGAACATCCAGCAATAGTCCTGGTAAGAAAGAAGTCCAAGAATCCAGGCCAAAGATGACAGCCATGCTTTGGACCATTCTTGTGCAGTGCTATGTGTGTGGTGGTCTGAGATCCAGCTCCCTCTTAACCCCTCCTCCTCCTTTCCTTTCTTTCTGTAACTTCTTTTATTTGGTCTCAACCTAAAAAGTGATTTAGTCTCCTAATTTTGCTAACAAACTCAGGACATTTAAGTACCTGATAGGGATGTGATATATGATGAATGACAGAGTCAATAATATCCCCAGAACCAAGGCAAGTACTATGTTCTAATTTTCCAAGCACAGAATGTGTTTGAATTGTTTTCCTCACTCTGGGGGTCTGTCATGCTCGGCCTGAAACCCCACTGGGAAGTCAGAGACTCTAGGCTGCATTGTCTAAGCTTCACAGGATGTAAAATCCAGGAAATCATTCATTTCAACACACATCTGAGTTTATGCTTGTGCATATGCCAGATACTGAGTGGGATAGGCTCATATTCTGGTTGGAGAATTAGAGTAGGGCACGAAGCATGAATAATAATGGAGGGAACAGAGCATGATCGGCAAGCAACAGGAGTAAAAAGAGAATTATGACAATAAATACTGTGCGACTTAGAGGGAAGGATTCTGCCAACTAGTGTTTTGAGAAAGATTTTCAGAACTGGCCTTGTGGAGTGGGTGTAATGAAGGTAGGCCAATAGGAAAGAGAAGGCAGTCCCCTGCCACCTGCCTTGTTGTCCTCAACACAGACCTAGTAAGTGTCTTCTGACTTTCCCAACATGTCAGGTGTGAGCTCTGTTCAGAGGACTGTGACTACTGCATTTTTGACTGTGAGTCTGGAGGGCCACATTCTCAGCCATGATAAACTGATGGAAGCCCGTCCCTTCAGAGTGTCCAGCAAGGCCGCATTGTGTGGCTAGATTCTGTGTGTGTCTGCAAGGTGGCAGCCCGCCTGCCCACTGCCTTGAAGAGCTCACGTTCTAGTCATGCCATCCCCGAGTAGGGTTTGTATAGTTTTCTCTCTGTTATATTTCATTGGTTGAAAAAAGCTCCATGCCTTTGATCCGTTCCTTTTTTTTGATTTTTCTCAAGTTTAGGTCTGTCATCTCTTTGCTGACCCTTCTCTTTTGAATTTATTACCTAGAACAGTGGTAGGCAAACTGTGGCTCGCGAGCCACGTGCAGCTCTTTAGCCCCTTGAGTGTGGCTCTTCCACAAAATGCCACGTTCGGGCATGTGTACAGTGCGATTGAAACTTCGTGGCCCATGCGCAGAAGTCGGTTTTCGGCCTGGGCGAGTCTATTTTGAAGAAGTACTGTTGATATTTGGCTCTGTTGACTAATGAGTTTGCCGACCACTGACTAGAATATATTCTTTCCTCTTATTTTATTCACTTATTTTGAGTGATCTTAGCCAATGTTAGTATCTCAAGCTTTATTTCTAAATTGAATTACAGTCATGTTTCTGTATTTGTTCATCCCAAAGGACATCTTCAGGCATTTCAAATCTAAAAATGTAACTCATTTTCCTCTCTCTAAAAAAAATCTCCTAATCTCTTTTATGTTTCACCTTCTTTATCCAACTTGTCCCTATTATGACAGAGTATCTCAGATTTGTTCTCAAAATTGACCCCAACTCCTTATTCTGTGTGATTACCAGACCACCTCCCAGGACAGCAGCCTTTGAACTCAACTCACTATCACAGATCTCAGCCGGGAATCAAGCATGACCTTCTAGTTCATAGGTCGATGCTCAGCCACTGAGCCATGCCAGCCGGGCAGAGTTTCCATTATTAACATCTCAAACACCAATGGCAAATAGTAACTTGAGAGTTCTAAATTGCTGAGCCATATCATATAAGAAAGTAGCAATTTAAAAAAACACAAAAAACCCCAGCATGGTGTAACTTAAAGGAAAAATCTAGTCCAACACCCTTATTTTCAGGTGAAAGGCCCCATCACTAGTTCCAGAGCCCATTAGTTGCAGAGTTGGGTTTTGAATCCTTAGTTTGGACTTTCTCTGCTATGCTATTGCTTTCCCTGAAGAAGCTAGCTGGAAAATGATCTATTTTATGATTTCTAAATATATATCTAGACTTTCCCATAAGCCCGTGGCTTTCTAAGTTTTTTTTTTTGTTTTTGTTTTTTTAAATTAAATCTTTATTGTTCTATCTATTTTATGATTTCTAAATATATATCTAGACATTCCCATGGTGTTCCGGCTTTCTAAGTTTTGCTTACAAACTGCACTTAATAAATGTTGCTGAAATAAGATCATCAGCATTTATAGAAACAGCCTGTCCCGACCTGAAAGAATTAAGCCTGACATAGGACTTGTGCTATTGGGAGAGTTCATCTGGAGCATTGAATCGAAAGTGGAAAACTTTCCTGAGGAGCGGGTGAGACCAAGTGATGTCATCAGGCAGTTGAAAGACAGATGCCTCCTGGGCTACAGGGGCCGGTGCTCAGTCCTGCTGCAGAGATGGCAGGAAGTGGGTTGAGCAGTGGGCAGTTGCCCTAAGCAAGACAGAGCTGGGGCCGCAGGGTGGCAGCTCATCTATGACAAAGAATGCAGGTGACATCTGCGAAGACACGGGCCTGGTGTCATGCCCCACATACTGAGATTGCTCAGGGATGCAGCGAGCACTAATGGCATTGGATTGAAATACAGAGCCCGCCAAGCCTGACCCAGTAATGAGGGCATGAAGCCAACAGGGAAGAGCTAAGCAAAAAGCTGCAAACTTTTAAGAAAAATGAGAGAAATGGGGCCACATGCGAATGGCAGTGCTGGGTTTTCTAGAAGACAGATGAGGCTCTCATTTGGAGCATTGGCGAAACAGAGGCACAGAAATAAAAATAACTCACAGAAGACCTGATTTGGCAATAAAAATATGTAAAAAGGCTGTTTTGATTTCAGCATACACGTACTTTGTGTCTTGTGTGGTTGGGGAATTTTCCCTCTATGTTTTCAGTGCTTAGGGCCTGTAAGAACTTAACATGTGCCTGGCTGAGGGCTTCCAGCAAGAGAAGGCAAAAAAGTAAAACCGCTTTAGGCTTCTGAGGGACTCAGAAGGACTGCCCTGCCCCCTCCCGTCCTGCACTGAATTAAACTGAAACAATGCCCCAGTTTTGGCCAGGACTCACTGTCCCTGCTTTTTCATACCTGTCTCCCCTTTCTCTAGCCTCAAGGCTCATGGTCATGGCTCAGAAGGAAGGGTTTGACCACGTGCTTTGCCTCATGATTTCCTTTCCATTGCTTTCTATACTGTTTGGAGAAAATGACGTTTGTGACCTATTTAAAATCATGGTTGTCTTTTATATATATATCCTAATTGCAGGATATGTTTTTAAATTATTATTATTGACTAGAGGCCCATTGCATGAAGAGATTTGTGCAATAGGCTTCCCTTCCCCTGGCTGCCAGCACCAGTTTTCCTCCGGCACCCGAGACCCAGGCCTTCGCTCGGGCCAGAGCCTTCAGTCTTCAATCCGCGGCTTCGCCCCTATGTATGCAAATTAACCGCCATCTTTGTTGGGTTAATTTCCATACTCTCCTGATTGGCTGATGAGCGTAGCTGATGGACGGTTAATTTACATGTTTGTCTATTATTAGGTAAGATTTTAGAGAGAGAAACATTGATGTGAGAAACATTGATGGGTTGCGTCCTGTACAGCCCCAACGGGGATCAAACCCACAACCTAGGTATGTGCCATGACCTAGAATCAAACTCGCAACTTTTTGGTGTATGAGACAACACTCCAACCAACAGAGCCACCCAGACAGTGTTGGTGTCCTTTCTTATCTCTTCATCTCTCACTGCTTTAATTCATCTTCATACAGATTGTTCCCAAATACCATCTGTAGCCTGACCCTTCATATCCAAATATCTGCTGATCAATTCCATTTATATCTTCCAGTCACTTTAAATAATTATGTTTTAAAGTGAATGTGCCATCTTCTCCATCGAACTAGCTCTGCTCATGACTCTATTTTCATCACAGGCACCCCCATTTCCTAGTCTTCTAGGTTTATAACCATAGTTTTTTGCCCTACAGATTCTTCCTTCCATTGTCTTCTCACATCTGTGTTTTCTTTTCTTTTTTTTTGAACATTTAAGTTATATTTATTTATTTATTTATTATTTATTTATTTATTTTTTATTGCTTAAAGCCT
>NW_005358092.1:1519073-1520695 GCF_000412655.1 Myotis brandtii
TACAGCTGCTGTTCCTCAGACAGAGGGTGTGGTGATCAGGAGGCTGCGGTGATCAGGGGGCTGCTGTTGCTTGGATTTGCAGCTGAGTAAATTCGCCACTTCGGGATGGGTGTTATTAGTTTCAGCTGCTTACTCTGTTTGCTCCAGGACAAGACCTGGGACGCGTCTGCCTATATCGCCGCCATCTTGCTTCTCCTTAAGTTATATTTAGATTCTGTGTTTTCTTTTCTACAAACAAAATTGCCTAGAAAACTCAGGCCCTCACATTAGTTCATGTTCAGCAAAGAACAGCATTAGTCAATACATGTCTGTTGGGAGAAACAATGAAGAGTCTGGGTTCTGCAAGCCTTCGGTAAATGATAAGTACCTGGGAGGCAGGGACAATGCCTCCATTACCCACGGTGTCCCACAAGGGGACTGGCACAGAGTGATCCCTCTGAGCAGGCGGACGGAATGCGAGTTAGAAGGCAAAGACGTTGAAAGACTCCTACCTAGTCTTCCTTCCAGCCTCTGCCTGCTAATCCAGCCTATTAAACTTGCATAAATATTTTATATTTTAGGTTTCTCCCTTCTTCAAAAATTTCAGTTTTCCAAGGAAAACCTCCGTTGTGTGTCATTCAAGGACTGATGTATTTGGGTTTAAGTCAGAGGAGAAAGGAGCAAGTGTGTGCTCTTTGTGCACTATGTACATGTGTGTGTGGTTGGAATTAGGGTGAGACCAGATGGCATGAGGAGATGGGATGAGGATAGAGATAAACTTTGCCATCCCATATACTTGCCCCCTTGGAACACAGGTCATTGGGGATCTGAACCTTGAGAATGATGACTTGATTGATCAAGAAGCATTTCTCTGTTTATTTCCAGGTCAAGTTCTTTCTTGTGCAACCTCCTATGATGGGATTTATACCCAGTACTTACCTTGTTGGAGGACCTGCTATTAGTAATGACTGAGGCTTTACAAGGTGGATTGGTGACTATGGGCTGGGCCTCTGAGAATGTGTCCTGTGTTGTCACTGAGTTAAGAGGCACCAAAGAGAAGAGAGGGACAGTCATTTGAGCACTGGAGCAGGCATAGAGTGCTTTACCTGGTGAGTGCTCCTGGAATGGGCTCTGAACCTGCACAGAGGGAGGAAGACAAAGCACCACTGACAATGACTATGATGATGAGGATGAAAATGTTGATGGTGATTTTGACAACAGAACCCTATCAAGCAATTTGACATCATGAGAACTGCCGTAGATGATCAATACTCCAATCCTGTAATTATCAGGCTGCCTTCATGCTGGGCGTCCAAGCAGCACTGAGGCACAGAGCATGTTCCCCCTTGTGGTGGATGAGTGGTGGCGAATTATTCCAGCTACTGTACATGGAAACAGAAGCAGAGGCAGGTCAGGGGGCCTGGGGAAATGGTTTTCTTGGCTCTGACCCTATTAATGATTTAAATGACCAAAGGGAAGGTGAAAGATAGAATGGAGTTTTTATATCAAGATGGTTCTACTCATTACCTGCTTGCAGGCATTTATAAGACAGAGCAGAAATGATGCCTTCCATTCTATAATCAGTCCTTTATGTTTTACCTTTCACTTCCTTTCCTTTCATTTCATTTCCGGAAGCCAAGTGT
>NW_005358092.1:1520793-1539449 GCF_000412655.1 Myotis brandtii
AGCAGTATTGACTTTTTCAATAATTTGAGTTTTAAACCATCTCGTCAATATTGCGGAGACTGGAACCTCCAGGAGATGGCAGCACTAAAACATTATCACCCCATAGTCACAGACTGTGAGGAGCAAACATTCACATTTTGAGCAAACACATGCTTCTTATTAGAACTTGTATTATTACTCACCAGCAGTAAAAATATTCACTAAATGTAGAATAGTAATAACAGAATGAGCCTTTCATTCAATATTTGGATCATAAAATGAGAGAAATAGGGGAAACCATTTCCCCCCAACCTCTAATCCAAGTGCTGTGTGTTTATATCCCAGTTTCCAGAAAATAATTACTGCACATGCTGTTGAAATTCATTGCTTCAACAAGGAATAATATCTATTTCTTGGAAATTTGTTTTTGCTCTAAGAACTGGAAAACTGAAATTTTAGAAATCTCTTATCTAATGTAGACTTTTGGTAAGAGGGGTTCTCAATATTTGAGGTGTCTCAAAAAGGGCACCAGTTTTTTTCTCAGACAAGGGAAGATTGAATTTAGTTGTTTTAGTGATAGTTCAAAAGTTAATTTTATTCCTAGAAAGACTTCATTTAGATGGATTGCTACTCTTCTTGTTAATGTAAATAGACTGATGTATCAACCTAATCCTATCTAATAAAGAGGGAATATGCTAATTGACCCTCACGCCATCACAAACGATGATGGCGCCCACAACCAATAAGGAGGAAATATGCTAATTGACTGCCCCACCCTCAGAGATGGCGGCGCCCACAGCCACAAGATGGCCAGCAGGGGAGGGCAGTTGGGGGCGACCAGGCCAGCAGGGAAAGGCAGTTGGGGGTGATCGAGCCAGCAGGGGAGTGGTTAGGTGTCGATCAGGCTGACAGGGGAGTGGTTAGGGGGTGATTAGGCTGGCTTGCAGAGTGGTTAGGGGCAATCAGGCAGGCAGGCAAGTGAGTGGTTGGGAGCCAGCAGTCCCGGATTGTGAAAGGGATGTCCGACTGAGTTAAGAGGCGCCAAAGGGGTCCCCGGCAGTCGGACATCCCCCAAGGGGTCCCAGATTGGAGAGGGTGCAGGCTGGGCTGAGGGACACCCTCCTCCAGTGCACAAATTTCGTGCACTGGGCCTCTAGTTACTATTGAAAAAGAAATGCAAAGCTTCTTTTTAAAAATTTTTCCCAGCTTTATTGAGATATAATTGACATACAACTTTTTAAGGTGCACAACTTGATACACTTACATATTGCAAAGTGATCACCACCATTGCACTTAGCTAGCACCTCCGTCCCTTCTCATAATTTCCATTTCTCTTTTTTTGTGGTGAGAACTTTTAAGATCTACTCTCTTAACAACAACCTATGTATATAATACAGTATTGTTAACTATAGTCACCATGTTAGTACCATGCTGTACATTAGATCCTAAAACTTTTAAATCTTATAGCTGGAAGTTTGTATGCTTGACCAACATCTCCCCATTTCCCCCACTGCCAAGCCCAAGTTTCTTAAGTAATATGTCTATATAAGTATGTATATATGTAAATGTATATAGTTTTCTACTTTAAGAGATATATTACCTGTCATAAATCTCTGATATATAGATATAGATCACAATTCACATAATAAAAAGGTTCTTTTAAGCTTAGTTTCATTTTTATGAAGACTGTAGATGACTTGTATTTGAGAGGTCTGTTTGAGCTAAGTGGTATTGTTAAAAGCAAGCCAGTCTATGTCTAGCCATTTGTAGCTGGCAAATCCTAAAACTGATTGTGAAACACAGGGCACCTTGCCTTGTAGATTGTCCAGTGATGGAAAGTGCATTTGGGATGAATGCCAGTTCATTTGGGTGAACCTGAAATTCCTTTGAGGGCCATAGTGCTGAGCATCAGTTGTTCTGAGAATGGAATATGCTGATTCTTACCGTCAACAATCCTCTGCTAATTTGTTCTCATACAACTAAGAAAAATTGTTTTTGCATTTCTTTCAACTCAGTTGCAGAGAACCCAAGTCCTAGTCCCACCAGCAGAACTTCTGGGCATCATGCTTAAATGACACACAGGAGAAAAGGGATGACACAAGGTCTAGGAGCTTTAACCAAGCTCACATTCAATCTTTGCCTCATTTTTATTGTCTGTGAAATCAGGGCTGTGGATGACATGGTTTCTAAGGGCTCTTTCAGTTATAACATTCCAGTGTTTCTTTTTCTGGAGGTATTGGGAGAGGATTAAGGATTTACCCCTGCCCCTTACTTCTGCCCCACTCTGCCAGAAGTAGGAGAGAACATTCCCTTTGTTTCAACACAGTCAGATAAGCCAGCTAAAGAGACATCACACCAAGGAAACCAGTACTTCCACTGGCTCCCTGAAACCTAAGTTCTTACTTTTAATGTATAGCTTTTACCACTAGCTTCATAAATCTCAGATACCTACAAAGGTAAATATTGTGTTTTCTGTAACTATATTCAGAAAAGCAATTCTCTATATCTGTGTGTATTGCTCCTGGCAGGATGCCAGTGTCAGCTCATTCCTGTGTAATTAATCTGTGACATCTTAGTTTCAAGACTTAGCCAAAGTCATTACTAATAGCTTTTAGATGACAGATTTGGAATTTTATTCTCTTGTCCTTCAGTGGAAAAATTAGGACAGAACTGTGATGGTGGATTTTGATGCCTTTATGGTAATTCTGGGAGAGCTTAAAACAATATTAAGACAAAAAGTTGGAATATGTATATGTATTGTTTTAGATTTGTTTAATGAACACAGATTGATTGAATTTGTTTGGGAGATAAAGTGATTTCTTTTTTATTGCTGTCAAATTTCATTAAACTGAGGATCGTGTATAAAAGCACCAAATCAATGCATGGACCACAATCACTCAACAACCATTAATACCATTTGTATAGAATGTACTTGAAGGCTGATTATTTAAGTAATCCCAGGAATATCTAGATTATTTACATGATAACAGCACACATTAGGAGACTAAAAACAGATGGTATTAAATAAATGTTGGCTGGTTTCACTCAGGATTTTCTTAAACTAATGTCTAATGAGGCCTGATACCCTTGAAGACGAATCATCCTATGGGAAAATGAAAGTGGCCCACACAGCCCATTTTATTATATCTGGTCTGCTTTCCTTTAATTTCAGGTATAGGAGCTCAAAGACCAATGTCTCCAGCAGTTTAAGTCTCAAAGCTGTTTTTGGAAACTCTAAAAGACAAGGGAAATATTGCATAGGTACTAAGTGTTCATTAGATTTGCTAACATCATGAGGTCTTTAGAGGAAATAAAATGTGTTTTACTACTGCAAGAGATGGACATATCTCAGTAGTTAGGAAAACTAGATAATAGTTGTTTTATTTTCACAGGAAGTTCTGCACCAAAAGAGCGTTATCTACTTGATTGATAGCTGACATGTCTCTTGATAATTTCCAAACAGCGGGGTCTCAGTATTTGTGAGGTGGTTGAAGAGACGGTGACTCAAGGTGACTCAAAATGGAAACAATAGAAATAGAAATGCTGGGCACAGAGATCCTGGTACTTGGGTGCCCGTTGATTATGACAGATGCAAATTCAATAAACATTTAACAAAGAGTATTTATTTAAATAAGAAAACAAATGCCTTTTTGTTTGTGAGATTGTTCAAAATAAATGTCAAGGGAATGTAAGTAATATTCTCGTCTATAGCTTATAGTTACTTCCAGTGAGTCGTTTTCACTCTTTGGGGTATCAATATTGAGCGGCTTTATTTTCCCAGTAACAGCCAGTAGCTGTTCTCTTCTCTCTAAGAGGAAACTTGCTTAAGTAGTTGGATTATATAACCCTTTAGCATTTTCAGTTATTAGAATAGCATCGTTCTACAAATAACTAGTTTTGTTTATTTTTTTATAAACCACATATTAATTTTTTTTATTTAGGAAAACTTTACACAGTGTGATGCATGTATCTTAAGTTCAGGATTCAATGACTTTCAACAAATGTATATACCAGTGTAGGATGCAGGATAAATACACAAAAATCAATTGTATTTCTATATACTAGCAATCAACTACAAATGAAATTAAGAAAACAATTCCTTTTACAATAGTATAAGAAAGAACAATATATATAGGAATACATTTACAAAACAGTGCAAGACTTATACACTGAAAACTACAAAACATTGTGAGAAGAATTTAAAGAAGACCTAAATGAAAGAAAAAGCATTCCATGTTAATGGACTGGATGACTTAGCATTGTCAAATGGCTATATTCCACCAATTGACCTACAGATTTAACATGACTCCTTTCAAAATCCCAGCTGCTTTTTTTGCAGAAATTGATCATGTAGAAAACGATCCCAAAGTTTAAATAGAAATGCAATGGACCCTCAATAGTCAAAAAATCTTGAAAGAGAACAAAGTTGGAGGACTCACACTTCCCAATTTCAAAGCTTACTTTAAACTTCCAATAATTAAGACAATATAGGGCAGGACATCAAAATTACAACTAAATAACAGAACAACCATCATTCAGAATGGCCTGAATCTGATCTGGATGAATGGAAGTCCTACAACTAGGGATTTAAACAAGAAGCCACATGGAGACTGGTAGGAAGGGTGGAGACATAGAATGGACTGGTCCTATACCTACATGTGGTGGATAAAAATTTGGAGGGTTATCTCAGCTGTGAAGGTACCCCCTGAGGAACAAGGGGTCCCAGCCCAACACCAGGCCTCCCGGCCCAGGGTTCCAAAGCCAGGAAGAGAAGTCCCCGTAACTTCTGGCTGTAAAAACCAGCGGGGATTGTGGCTGAGTGAGACAGAGGGCTGTTGGAGTCCCAGGCATTCCTCCTAAAGGGCCTGTGCACAGACTTACTCAGACTTATTCCCTCAAGCTCCAAGGCTGGGGCAGCAGTTTGAAAGGGTTCAGGGACATACTGCGAGGAACTGAACTGTCTGTCATCAGGGCAAGAACTGGGGGCAGCTTTCTCCCAGACAGAAGTGTTGGCAGAGGCCATTGTTCCTTTTCTGAGATTGATACCCCCACAGAGTCAGCAGGTGAGCACCATATCTGACTTTCTATCCTGATTAAACCTGGACCCAGTTGCCCTATTTTCCTCAAGATTGAGGAATATTTAAAAAAATGGGTGTGTGTGTTGATAATAACCATTCTGGCATGTGTGAGGGGATACTTCATAGTCCTTTTAATTTGCATCTCTGATTATTAGTGACTTTGAGCATTTTTTCATATGTCTCATGGCCATCTGTATGTCTTCTTTGGAGAAGTGTCTATTTAGGTCCTCTGCCCATTTTTTTATTCGATTGTTTGTCTTTCCTTTGTCAAGTTGTATGAGTTCATGAGTTCTTATATTTTGGAAATTAACCCCTTATCAGATGTATCATTGGCAAATATGTTCTCTCACACAGTTGGATCAGTTTTCATTTTGTTGATGGTTTCTTTTGCTGTGCAAAAGCTTTTTATTTTGTTTATGTGTTTATTTTTTCCCTTTGTTTCCCTTGCCCTAGGGCCTAGGAGATGTATTGGCAAACATTTTGCTACTATCAAGAAGTCAATAAATGACAAGTGCTGGTGTGGATGTGGGGGAAAAGGAACCCTAGTACACTGTTGGTGGGAATGCAGACTGGTGCAGCTACTATGGAAAACAGTATGGAGTTTCCTCAGAAAATTAAAAATGGAATAGCCATTTGGCTCAGTGATCCCACTTCTAGGAATATATACTAAGAATCCCAAAACGCCAATCAGAAAAAATATAGGCATTCCTTTGTTCATAGCAATGCTATTTACAATAGCTAAGATCTGGAAACAGCCTAAGTGCCCATAAGTAGATGAATGAATAAAAGAGCTGTGGTACATTTATACCATGGAATGCTATGCAGCAGTAAAAAAGAAGGATCTCTTACCCTTTGAGACAGCATGGATGGACCTGGAGATTACTATGCTAGGTGAAATAAGCCAGTCAGAGCAAGACAAGTATCACATGATCTCACTCATTTATGAAATCTAATGAATCAAGTAAATTGATGAAGAAAATTGGTCCAGAGACCTATTCATGCATGGAACAGATTGACAGATCTCAGAGGAGAGAGGCATGGTTGGGACAGGAAGAAATTAACCAAAGAACTTATATGCATATATGCATAACCCATGGACAGAAAATATTTGGTGAAGGCCTGGAGAGGGGGTGGGAATGGGAGGGACATCTGTAATACATTCAACAATAAAGATACAATTTTTAAAAAGTAAATGGACTAAAATACCAACACCAAAAAAAAATCATATTGCTACTAAGGGGGTGGGATTGTAACCACACAAAAACTTAATTTCTTTAATGTGACCTTTTCTCCTTCTTTTTCTTTTGATTCAAACTGGCCTCATCCAGCACCCTGACTCACCTGCCTCCTCTCTTGCATGTCCACTCCCTTAATCATTAAGTCCTCAGGACAATGAGGTTCTGGTCAGCATCAAATCATCTCAGGAATAAAGTCTTGGGACCTGTTGACCAGAGACAGAGTTTCAGGCAAACTAGAGATAATAACATCTTAGCCTCAGTTATGTTTCAGCTCCAGAATGAACTCAGCAATCACACCCTTGAGAAACCAGATGAAGTGACAATATAGCTGACATCAGGGACCAGATGCAATGGTCAACTACCCACTACCCTAGTGCCAGCTAGTCAGTAGAGACCATGACCCTAACCACAACCTTAACTCCCTTAGCCCCCTATATAACCCATCCTCTGGAAGCCATCAAGGAGCCAGTTCTTTGAGCATTAGCTCACCTGTGACTGGGCGTGGCACCATCTCCTCAACTAATAAATCCTTCCTTTCTTGACTGCAAACTCCTGTTGGTGTCTTACTGGGCTTTGATTCACACTGTCAAACAGACCTTTTTAGTCAGGCAAACTAACAGAAATTTTACCTTGTAACTGAGATTTAGTCTCCTAAAATAACAATTTAAAGCAGATTACCTGAATTACCAACAATGGGGAGCTGAACCCAGCAAGTGGTGCCAGCAATTCTGGCATAGGATATTGTCAGTGTATTGCTGAGTGACTGGGAGAAAGAAGATATTTTATATCTTAAATCTATGGCCCATGTTGTCTAAAAGAAACAAGATCACAGCAAGAAGATGAGAAATTTAAAATATAAATTTTTTTCAATTGCAAAGATATTAATAATGACATGAAAAGGACTGCTAAAATATATTAATTATCCATTTAAAGATGATTGCTACTCAGAAATAAAATGGAGCAAACTCCTAATACACAACATAGATGAATCTCAAAAACATTATGCTCAGCAAAAGAAGCTAGACAGAAAGAAATACATATTATAGGATTCCATTTTTATGAAACCCAATAATAGTCAACACTAATCTATGGGGCTAGAAACCAAAATAGTGGCTGCCTCTGGGTGAGGATGGGGAGAGACTAGAAATGAACATGAAGGAATTTTCTAATGTGAGAGGAATGTGCTGTACCTCTATTAAGGTGGTAATTACAGGGGTGTATACAATTGTCAAAGGTTATCAAACTGTACATTTAATATTTGTGTGCCTTACTGTATGCATAGTTGGTGACCAATAAATGGTAGCTAGCCCGGTACACAGCTAGGGGGTCGCGTGCATTGCATTTTTCTTAACCTTACAAGGATAGAGTCTTGGCTCTAAAGACTCCTGGAGTGCATCTGGAATGATCTCACAGGATCTCGATGTTCTGTTCTCTCATGCAAGCTGTCTCCTTAGAATGTGGTCCTTCTGCGTGGGGCTTGGACAGAGGTGGAAATGAAATTTTCTCTTTCTTGGACTATTTCAAAAGCCTCCTAAGTGGTTTACATACAACCTCCCTGTCAAACTGCCCCCTTTTAAATCCACAGGTGTTAAGCTACCTCCCACTCCTCTTCAAAGAGTTCCCACAACAGATTTATAAAGAAAGAAAATCACATGAAAATCAGAAGGCAGAAAAAAGATTTTTAAAAAGCAAATGAACACTTAGCCCAAGAAAGAGCAGATTAATTCAAAGAGAAAAGGGGAGAGAAGAATTAGGACATGAGCTTTTAAATTTGTGAAACTCTTTTCTTCTCAAGTTCTTTCTTTCTGAATTTTCCCCATTCTCCTCTCCCTTTACATGTACATGTACTTTTTATACATTTTTTTTCTTTAAGGTAGCAAAAGATTCTGCAATGAATGCTTCTTTCAAAAAAAACTTTATTAACTTTTCTTGGTTTATATGACTCAAGAAAACACTAGAGTCATGGAAATATATTACACATATTGAATTAAGTCACAAATGGGATATTTTTGGGTAAAATTTGGGTTTCATAAAACTTTGTATTAGAACACTCAAAATGTATTAAACTAATATCAATATATTATATTCTCTAGAGACATTTTAATGAATTCTTTTAGATCTTATTGGTGACCTCATTAAAATCTTATGAAAAGTATAAACTCTTTGGAAAAAATATACTTATGCACATTCTCAAAAATGTTACTTACAGCTTTAGTAGGCTCACAAAACTCCTGAAGTTTATTTATTGACACCTAAGATCCTATAATCAAATTCCCTGTTCAAGGATGATCTAACTTCTACCAAGGAATATATAATACACACTGTCAACTTTACAAATATTATCTCAATAAAAGACATTAGCATTTAAACATAAAATTTTTATGAAAGAACTCAGAGTTCTCTGCAAACAGCTTTCCACACACATTAAAAAGCTTGGAATAGTATGTGGCAGATGGTAAGCAATCAATTATGTATTTATCTGGGCCACCTCCTGAGTTAATGCAAGCAATAGCAATGACGACCACCATCACCATTACTAAGTGTCTCTGTGCTAGTCCCCGTGCTAAACACTTTGCAAATATTGTCAGTAACCCATAGAGCAATCTTGTAAAGTGGGTATTTTAAATTGGTTTTTATTTTATCAGAGTAATGTATGCACATAGCTTAAAAATTCAAATATGGAAACTCAAGATAAAAGACAGCAGTTCCCTGCCCCTACCTTTCCCCATTTCCATTATTTTCAGAGAGAACCATGGTCAACTTCTTCAGTTGATTTCTTCTGAACAGTGAACCTATATTGTCTTATTTTTATTTGTCAATTTAAACATGATTTCTAGATTTCCCATACTTCTTATTCATCACCATATTCTCTGCCTTTCCTTCCTTTCAAAATAGTTATAGTTTTAAATTAAATCTACCTTAAGTGTTCACATTATTGTGCTTATGCAACTATTATTAACAGTTCAGTATTTAGTGTACCATGATGATTTCCTGTCTTACTTTTGGTTTTCTGAAAGTCAATAATCCTCTGGCTTATTACTCACTGAATAATGTTGCTCATACCTTCTAATAATCAATCGCTCCCATGACCATGAAGTTCCACTGTTTCTTGGCTACATCCCTCTCAGGACTTCACCTCTTCATGTAGGGTGCCTGCTGTCCAGGCTGCTGCAGCATTTTCAGCCCTTGTCATATGTGCATTCCTTGTTCCCTGGATCTCCTGTCCTCCTCTGTCTTGTTTTGGTCCCTTGTTTGCAGGAGCCCATCCTCCAGTAATTCTCTCACTGAAAGTTGGAGCAGAGGCAGAGTCATGACATCCAGTGCCCCACTCTCCCGTCTCTAAGGCCCTCTGCCTGCCTCTGCACCTGGGGATCAGCCATCATCTGCACCCCTCCAGGGAGAGTCTCTTTGCTGCTCTTCTCCTTGAATATCCTGGCCTCTGTATCTCACTTTTATCTCTTTTCCAGTCCACTTCCTCATTTTAGTAGAAGATATCTTTAAGGCGGTTATTATCTGTATTTATTTTAGAAAAAGGGATCCCTAGCCAATTTGGCTCAGTGGATAGAGCATCAGCCTACAGACTGAAGGGTGTCAGGTTCAATCGAGTCAAGGGCACGTACCTTGGTTGCAGGCTCAATCCTGTGTGTGTGTGTGTGTGTGTGTGTATGTGTATGTGTGACCAATTGATGTGTCTCTTTCACATAGATGTTTCTCTGTCTCTCCCCCTCCCTTCCACTCTCTTTAAAAATCAATGGAAAATTATCCTCAGGTGAGGATTAACAAACAACAACAAAAAATTAGAAAAAGGGAAACCAAGGCTGAAAAACCAAAGGAATGCCTCAAGTCTCAAGTGGTAAGTGATCCACTGGGCTTCAAACCAGATCCTTTCACTGACCTAAGCTCCTGCGTTTTCTGCAGAATTTGTGTCCACTGAGAGAGAAGAGTGATGGCCTCTGCCCAGGCAGCCCGATGGGGGTGGAGAGCTGGACATTGGGGCAGGTGCCTGGATCAGTGACATAGGCTTTGGGGACTCTTAGGTGCCTTGGAAAAGAGGATTGTAGTAGAATCAAGTTTCAATTCACAGATTCAAAGATGAGGACACCTTCCTGCTTTGGATCAGCCCACAGCATCAACTTTCCCTGTTACCGATTCATCCATCACTGTTGTGGATCTGTAGAGTGCAACAAGTGGAAGTCTACAGGAGGAATTGTTAAAGGAACATAGGCAAGTTACAATGGCAACACTATTTTTATGTAACTTTCTTTTATTTTTTAAAGAAAGAAAGCTGAAGAGGAGACAAGACATTGACATATTGCTGGAGGCAAAGACCAACAAGTAGTTAACATATAAATGTGAGAAGTCTGTCAGAAGGGATGGACTTTGGTATTCAGCAAGGGCTGAGAATCAGCATTGTATTACCCTGCTGCTGGCTGAATGGCTGAAGGCAATCCCCTAACCTGATAATCCTTTAATTGTTTACCAAACCTTACCATCAAAATGTCTGTTTGCTTTGCTAAAGGGCAAATGTGTATTCTAGTAAATAAAAAGCTATGGGTCTGGAGATTTGAGAAGCCTTTCCACTAGAGAAGGGCCTCCACCTGGCTCCCCATGCCTTCTAAATTTATATTTCTTGTCTAGTATATCCATTTGTGTGTGGCCCCTTCTCCAGATCCTGAATCCTTGCTGCAAAAGGTTGCGGCAACATATAGGTTACTAAAAAACAAAGGCACAAATCTACCAAAGGTTTAACTGAAGGTACTAAGGAAAATGTAGACATCCTATTGTGTATCGTAATCTTGTATATTTACATCTATCCATGTTAGTATATTTTTTTCTCTTGTGATTTTTATGACTATGTGAACACAAATGGGGTGTACCTCAACCAGGAAATTTAGAGAAAAAAATAATAGACAAATGGGATTTGTAACAGTTGGAGGATGAAGAAGGCATGACTGTGTGTGTGCTATCATTTGATGCCCACTTTCATCCACCCACAAGACTTGTGCCCTTCTTCATTAGAATCCATTTCCTCCCACTCCCTGGGACACCAGAAAACCCCCTCCAAACAATCCAATTAAGAGATTGGCAAAAGACCTGAATAGACACTTCTCCAAAGAGGGCATTCAAATGGCCAATAGACATATGAAAAGATGCTCAACATCACTAATCATCAGAGAAATGCAAATTAAGACCACATTGAGATATCACCTCATACCTATCAGAATGGCTGGCATCAATAAATTAACAAACAAGTGTTGGTGAGGATGTGGAGAAAAGGGAACCCTTGTGCACTGTTGATGGGAATGCAAATTAGTGCAGCCACTGTGAAAAGCAGTATGGAGTTATTTCAAAAAATTAAAAATGGAACTGCCTTCTGACCCAGCAATTCCACTTCTGCAAGTATATCTAAAAAACCCTGAAATACTAATTCAAAAAATATATATGCATCCCTATGTTCATTGCAGCTTTATTTACAATAGCCATGATTGGAAGCAGCTCAAGTGCCCACAATAGATAAGTGGCTAAAAAAGCTGTGGTACTTTTATACAATGAAATACTACTCAGAGGTTAAAAAAAAAACCAAAGAAGAAAATCTTACCTTTTGGGACAGCATTGATGGACCTGGAGAGTATTATGCTAAGTGAAATAAGCCAGTCAGAGAAAGACAAATACCATATGATTTCACTTATATGTGGAATCTAATGAACAAAACAAACTAATAAATGAAGTGGAGACAGACTCGTAGATACAGATAATAGACTGACTGCTGTCAGAAGGGGAGGTTTTGAGGGCTGGGTGAAGGGATTAAACAAACATAAAAAAGAAAGACTCCTGGACACAGACAATGGTATGGTGACTGCCAGAGGGAAGAGGTGGGGAGAGGTGGAAGAAGGTAAAGGGAGGATAAATGGTGATGGACAGAGACTTGATGTGAGGCGGTGAACACACAATACAATATACAGATGATGTGCTGTAGAATTGTGCACCTGAAACCTACATAACTTTATTAACCAATATCACCCCCTAATAATTTCAATAATAATAATAATAATAATAATAATAATAATAAAAAGAGTGAGGCCCTGGCCGAATTACTCAGTTGGTTGGAGCATTGTCCCATGTACCAAAAGGTTGTGGGTTTGATTCTCGGTCAGGGCACATACCTAGGTATCAGGTTTGATCCCCTGTTGTGGTGCATATGGGAGACAACTCAATATTTCTCTCTCTCTCTCTCTCTCTCTCTCTCTCTCTCTCTCTTTCTCTCTCTCTCTCTCTTCCACTCTGTCTCTCATTCTTTCTCTCTCAAATCAATAAAAACACATCGTCAGGTGAGGATTTTTTTAAAAAGAGTGAAATAACCTGAGGGCATAAGCTTGACTTTTTATATATCCGTAATGAAAAGATTCTTAAACTTCAGGTCAGACACCAAGAAAGGAATAACAAATTTTCAAAGTAAAAACTCAAGAGCTTCCATAAGACTTGAATAAAAATTTTTTTTAAAAAGGTAATTTCAATTGAAAGAGTAGAAGCTAAAAAGAAAGACTATGAAAATTTTAAAATCTGACCCTAGCTGGTTTGGCTCAGTGGATAGAACATTGGCCTGGGACTGAAGGGTCCCGGGTTCGATTCTGGGCAAGGGCACATGCCCGGGTTGCAGGCTCGATCCCCAGTGGGGGTCATTCAGGAAGCAGCCAATCAATGATTCTCTCTCATCATTGATGTTCCTATCTCTCTCTCCCTCTCACTTCCTCTCTGAAATCAATAAAAATATGTTTAAATTTTTTTTTTTTTAAAATCAGGGGTGGAAATGGCAGGCAAACTCCTGAAGCACTGCACATTTTTTAGGCAGGGGTTTCTCTTCGGTGCTCCTACAACACAAGGCTCAGGCACTCAGACCTGCGTTCCAGCTACTTGTTGGATTTCCCAGTTGGTAGTCTGTGAATTCCCAGAGCAGGAAACACTGACTTGTTTCCCCTGCGTCTGGCACAGAGTCTAGCATGTGGCTTTTGCTGAATCAATGCTTATTGAGCCAATGGATGAATGAAGAACGGTGAACAAAAAGCGCTGAATGAGGGTGCACTCTGTGACAAGTTCATTTATATAATGATCGTAAAGTAGATGCAACACATTATTCCTAAGAATATGAACCGTCTAAAACAGAAACAGATCAGAAAGGATTTAAATAAACTAATGGATGATGGTTCCACAATGGGGTATTTAAAGGAAGCTAGGAATCCAGAGAGCTGAACAAAGGTGACGGTGCCAGGTATGCAGAAAGAGCTCAATACGAACCCTTCCACGTTCCTTTGTGGCTAAAGGGCAAGTAGTCCCGAGTCTGTTGGAGGCTGAAGATGTCTCTGGAAGGCTGCCATTTGACACTGGAGAGGAGCTCTGCTCTCAGAGGCCTTGGCTTCTCCCCATATTGAGCGAGAGGCTTGTCTGTCTCTGTGATGCCTGAAAAACCCATGGAATTGGGACAGATCCAAGTGTCACATGGAGCAACACACAGAGAAAACTGGGGTGTGATGCGACGCCTCTGCACTTTCTCTGTGACAGGCTCCTGCAGAGGCTGATTTATTCTCTTCCCAGTGTTTCTTGGATGTCTCTGACCCTCCGTGTCCTGGCAGTTGCCCAGCCCTGTGGTGTAAATTCCTGGACTTCAAACAGTCATGTTTGTTTTACTGTCAGCCACACAGCTGCCAAGATTTTACCACGGCACCAGCTCCCCAAGGGGGCAGTGGTCATCCAATCGTATTAGCCTAAACTTCTCTGATTAAATTAGAGGCCCATCCTACACTGGTGCCATCACTACTCCCAGCTCTCTGGGGTCCTCATTTCCCACTCTGAGGCCTCCCCGCATCCTCCCTTTCAATGTTCTTGTCCCTCACTGTCTCCAACACCCTTCCTACCACTTCTGCCATCTAGGGAATCTTGCATGAAGAAATCTGCCATTCCTCAGAGACCTCTCAACCTTAGAAATGTGTTTCTTTATACCAAAATTCCAACTTACGAATTAAGTAAAGACTGTTATTCATATTAAAATTGGATTCTTTAAATTGTGTTTTCAGAGCCACATTTAAACAATTTAACTTAGAGGAATTAGATGTACACATATGTTATCTTCTCATTATATTTTAATTTTATTATATTTTAATGTCCTTATGACAATTGCTTTAAAAAAAAAAAGACTTCCCAGGTGCCTAACATCTTGTCTCATATATAGTTACTTATCAAACAGTTGCTGAATTAATGAATGAACAAAATTCAAAGTGAAGAATAACAATTTATTATTTCTTCAATAGCAACAAAGAAATGTGCATAGTTGGTCATGAGAAATGTTTTTTGGGGAAATGTGATTAAGAATTCTTAAGGGCTTACTAAAGAGTGAATTTACTTTAAAAAGAAAACAATTTCCATCTCATTTATCCTCCCTCCACATCTACCTAGAAAACTGAAGGCCTGGAGGTGTTTGTATATATCAGCATATCGTGAGGGGATTCTGTGTTACACTGGTCAAGTTTGACGTTGGTGGCTAGTAACACTGTCAGATCTTGTCAGTTTTATTTAGATGCCCATTTCTGTGGGGTATCCACTGAAAGTGACCAAAAGTGACTTTAATTGGGATCCCAAGGTAAAATGCTTATTTGGTGCTTAGAAGAATTTAGGACAGTAGACAAAAGTGGGTCTTTATTGCCACCTACCTCTGCCTTGATTTTCTTTCATTTAATTCAAGCCCCAATAATGCACTAGAGCAATTCATGGGAATAATGTGACATTTGGAAATTTGAAGAGATTCTAAAGTATATATTCATGTCTGTATGCAGCTTAGAATAAAGAAGTTCCCACATAATTAGTCTAACATTATATGTGTATTAACGTGGGGATCTAAGAAGGGGACACAATGCATTTCTGTGTTTCTCAAAAGTGGAAGATGGGGGAGAAAATGGTGGCTGAATAGGCAGACCTGTTGGGTACCTCATCTTAGGGCCAGACGGGAAATACAACTAAAGTGGAGAACATTCACCTGGAATTACCAACTGAAGTCCAGCTGAGGAGGAGACATCAAGGAAGGACAGAAAACACCTGGAGACCAGCAGGAAGGATGAGATCTCAAGAGGAGCTGACCCAGCTCCCTGGGGCAGTAGGCCAGCAGGTTGAGGGAGGAGGGTGCGCTGGGCTACGTGAGGGGCTGTTCCCTCAGAAGATAGAGGCCTGGAACCCAGGCTGGGCTCCATAGCCTGGAGCACTAGAGTCTCTACCCGAGGCCCATGTAACATCTAGCTGTGAAAGGCGGCAGGGCTGCCGGCCTTGGCAGAGTCTGGAGAAGGTTGGAGAGAAAACCAGTTTCATTTTGATTTTCTTTCTTTTTAATTCTAAACCCAGAGCACAGGAGTTTTCATTTTCAGCTACTCACCTGAGGCAATTAGTGAGATCTGCAAATGTAAATTTTTAACTGCTCTGTTTGGTATGAAGAACACATAGTTCAAATCATTGTTGAAAATCCTAGGCACCTATGAACAACAATGTGCCAACAAATTGAACCACCTGGATGAAATGGACAAATTCCTAGAAATATACAATCTTCCAAAACTCAATCAGGAAGAATCAGAAAGCCTGAGTAGACTGATAACAACTAATGAAATTGAAGAAGTCATAAAAAAACTCCCAGCAAACAAAAGCCCTGGACCAGACAGCTTCAGGGCCAGATGAATTTTACCAAACATTCAAAGAAGAACTAACACCTATCCTTCTCAAACTATTCCAAAAAATTCAAGAAGGAAGACTTCCAATCTCTTTTTATTAGAAGAGCATTATTCTAATTCCAAAACCAGGTTAAGACACTATAAGAAAAAAAATTACAGGCCAATATCCCTGATTAACACAGATGCTAAGTTCCTCATAAAAATATTAGCAAATTAGCTCCAGCAACACATTAAAAATCTCAAGCATCATGACCAAGTGGGATGTATTCTGGGGATGCAAGGTTGGTACAACATTCACAAATCAACAAATGTGATATATCACATAAGCAAAATGAAGGATAAAAATCACATGATCATATCAAAAGGCACAGAAAAAGCATTCAACAAAACCCAGCATCCATTTATGATGAAAACTCTCAGCAAAGTGGGAATAGGAGGATCATAGCTTAACATAATAAAGGCCATGTATGACAACCCTACAGCCAATATCATATTCAATGGGCAAAAACTAAAAATGTTTGCTTTAAGATCAGGAACAAGACAGGGATGTATGCTTTCACCATTCTTATTCAACACTAGAGGCCTGGTCCACGAATTTGTGCAAGAGTGGGGTCCCTCGGCCTGGCCGGCAATCGAGGCCTATCAGGGAGGTGGCCAGCCAGGGGGAGGGGCTGCAGGAGGTTGGCAGGCCATGCATTTATGGTCAATTAATATTTGACAAAGGAGGCAAGAGCATACAATGGAGTAAAGACAGTCTCTTCAATAAATGGTGTTGAGAAAATTGGACAAATGCATGCAACAAAATGAAACTAGACCACCAACTTACACCACACACAAGAATAAACTCAAAATGGACAAAATATTTAAATGTAAGTCAGAAAACCATAAAAATCCTAGCAGAAAACATAGGCAGTAAAATCTCAGACATCTTATGTAGTAGTATTTTTGGTGATATATCTCCTAGGGTAAGGGAAACAAAGAAAAAAATAAACAAATGGGACTACTTGAAACTAAAGAGTTTCTGCACAGTAAAAGAACATACTGTATGGGAGAACATATTTACCAATGAAACATCTGATAAGAGGTTAATTTCCAAATATAGAAAAAACTTATGTAACTCAACACCAGGAAGATAAATAATCCAATTAAAAAATGGGCAAGCCCTGACCAGTTTGGCTCAGTGGATAGAGCGTCGGCCTGTGGACTCAAGGGTCCCAGGTTCGATTCCGGTCAAGGGCATGTACCTTGGTTGCGGGCACATCCCCAGTGGGGAGTGTGCAAGAGGCAGCTGATCGATGTTTCTCTCTCATCGATGTTTCTAACTCTCTATCCCTCTCCCTTCCTCTCTGTAAAAAATAAAAAAAATATATTTTAAAAAAATAAAAAATAGGCAAAAGACCTGAATAGACACTTTTCCAAAGAGGACATACAGATGGCCAATAGACATAGGAAAAAATGCTCCACATTACTAATCCTCAGACAGATGCAAATTAAAATTACAATGAAGTATCACCTCACACCTGCTCCAATGGCTACTACTAAAAAGTCAAAAAACAAATGCTGGTGAGGATGTGGAGAAAAGGTTATCGTAGTACTCTGCTGGTGGGAATGCAGACTGGTGCAGCCACTGTGGAAAATAGTATGGAGTTTCCTAAAAAAATTAAAGATTTACCTGTCTTTTGTTTCAGCGACCCTACTTATGGGAATAATAGGCAAAAGACCTGAATAGACACTTTTCCAAAGAGGACATACAGATGGCCAATAGACATAGGAAAAAATGCTCCACATTACTAATCTTCAGACAGATGCAAATTAAAATTACAATGAAGTATCACCTCACACCTGCTCCAATGGCTACTACTAAAAAGTCAAAAAACAAATGCTGGTGAGGATGTGGAGAAAAGGTTATCGTAGTACTCTGCTGGTGGGAATGCAGACTGGTGCAGCCACTGTGGAAAATAGTATGGAGTTTCCTAAAAAAATTAAAGATTTACCTGTCTTTTGTTTCAGCGACCCTACTTATGGGAATATTATCCTAAGAATCCAGAAACACCAGTCAGAAAGAATATATTCACCCCTTTGTTCATAGCAGCATTATTTACAATAGCTAAGATCTGGAAACAGCCCAAGTGTCCACAGTAGATGAGAGGATAGAAAAGCTATGGTACATTTACACAATGGAATACTATGCATGTTAAAAAGAAGGAACTCTTACGCTTTGCAACAGCATGGAGGGACCTGGAGATTACTATGCTAAGTGAAGTAAGCCAGTCAGAGAAAGACAAATATCACATGGTCACACTTATTTGTGGAATCTAATGAACAAAATAAACTGAGGAACAAAATAGGACCAGATGGGCAAAAACTAAAACCATTTCATCTAAGAACAGGAACAAGACAGGGATGCCCACTTTCACCACTCCTGTTCAACATAGTACTGGAAGTGCTAGCCATAGCAATTAGACAAGAAGAAGAAATAAAAGGTATCCAGATTGGAAAAGAAGAGGTAAAACTGTCATTATTTGCAGATGACATGATACTGTACATAGAACACCCTAAAGACTCAATAAAAAATTATTAGACTTAATAAATGAATTTGGTAATGTAGCAGGATACAAAATTAACACCCAGAAATATATGGCATTTTTATACACCAA
>NW_005358092.1:1541283-1543462 GCF_000412655.1 Myotis brandtii
TGTAAGGGGGGAGGGATTGGGGACATGTGTAATTCTGTCAACAACAACAAAATCCCTAACAACAAAAAAATTCCCCCAATTAGTCTAATTTTATAATTAGGACCAAGGGATTTAGTCAGAACTTCCTTGTATTTTCTTTTGCTCAATTCCGGCATTGAGAAATGTGTGTGTGTGTGTGTGTGTGTGTGTGTACGCGCGCGCCTGAAGGTAGGGGAAGAAACTGAAATAGGAATTCTAAGCTTGCCTATTTATCCATGTTACCACTTATTTCCCAGACCGATTCCCTGCTTAGTGTTTCCTTCCTATTCTAATCATCCCCTCTAGTTTGGGCTTTCTCAAGTCTGGGGATTTGAGAGATGGAAAGAGACTCCACCTCTTTTGAATATGCAAAAGCAAGGGGCGGAGAGGAAGCCGGGAGAAACCCTGCAAGAAAATCAACCTGAGCTGGACTGAAGCGGGCTCACGCCGGCCGCCCCCACCCTCCAGGGCGCCCTTCTGAAACCAGCAAACAATAGCGCTGCCCGGGTCTTGGAAGCCCAACAGGCCACAAGGATGGGCGGGTGGAATCATTCATCACCAGGGAAATGTGGCATCTGAATGGCCCTCCAGAGCCAATCTAAACTCTGGCCAGGAAGGTACCAGTCGGACGGATTATACATCTCAGGACCCAGTGGCCTGAAGGTCCCGTCCTTTGTGGTGAAAATGAGGAGGGCTTCGTCCCAGCAGCGTTCGCCCGGGGCGAAGTTTCCCTTCAGCTTCTCCGTGACTTCCTTCCCGCTCTGAGCTCAGCGCGGGATGAGTAGAGCCATGTAAAGAAGCCCCTGCTGATACGGAAGAATGCTGGGAAAAGTAAGTGCTTTTTCTTGGCTGGTTGTCCCTTTTGGAGACAGGACTACCAAGAAGCAGGTGGCAGAAATCCTGTGTCCGTGGAACAATTTTTTTCTGAAACACGGGTGAGAGAAGGCGAGGATCGGTGGCTCTGAGTAAGAGACGGAGCAGAGCAGTCGGTGAGAAGGAGGCTCGAAAAGTTGCCCGGGCCCAGCAGGTGCAGGGGGCCAGCGAGCACTGCTGCGACCAGCGGCTGCGCGAACACAGAGCAGGCGCGCGGGCGGGGCATTGTTGCCTGGCAGCGGGGCGGGCCGAGCCAAGGCTTGCCCGGGTTGCCGGGTGACAGAGGAGTGAAGGAATAGGGGTCGCAGATTATTTGGGAGCTTCTCTCCAGGATGAGCCAACAAGTCTGATGTTTCTTTTGACACTTGCCCCTTGGATCGTTAATGCAAGTCTGTTGGCAAATACTTGTCCTTGGGTTAGGGAAGCTGGCTTCTAGGCTACCAGCCACTTAATGCCATAATACTCTGCTTTTGGAAATATTTGGATTGTGGTCTGATGGAAGACGTGATAAATAGAAGATACTCCTTTCTAAAGTAAAATATAACACAAACAGTATTTTGTTTACTCCTTTTCAATGTAGTATCTGCTGAGGGGTATTCCTTAATTAGTAGTATTAAAATATGTAATACAGAAATAGGTTTGGATCCATGAAAACAACTTGGCCTTCAGCCTTTCCAACATATTTTTGCAAAATCTTTAGAAAAGAAAAGCAAGTATAGTATTAAGAACCTAGACAGGTGCATTTTAAAGTGTTTTAGAAAGACATGACTTTCACAAAGCATGGGAGAGAATCATCCTCCACTTCATTTCACTGGTATTTTCTTACATGTAAATGTACCAAGAAATTTTGGCTTATTTATCTCGAAGATTATTTGTTTTAGCCATACACTACAGAAAAAAATTGGCAAGGAATTTGAGTTAGCTTACAGAGCAGTGATTGGCAGCTACAGTAGTACTCCCCCCATTTTTTCCTTTTATCCTACTATTAGAGGTCCAGTGCACAAAATTAATGCACAGGTAGGGTCCCTAGTGGCTTCCAGCTGCTGGCCGAGGCCTCTCTTCCCAGGGCTGCCTGCCGCTGCTGCAGGCCGGGGCCTCACTTTGCACCTGCCTTGGTCTGGCGCCACCCGCTCACCTACTCCACCATCCCGCCATGGTCCTGTTCTCATCGCTGCCACCCACTGCCAATGCTGCATCCCTGATGCCTACCATGTTCTGTGCCACCTCCTGGTGGTCAGCACACATCTAACTCCCAGTCAGTGGAACTCCTGCGGGGGGGGGGGGGGGC
>NW_005358092.1:1543538-1547573 GCF_000412655.1 Myotis brandtii
TGTTTGCCAAAGACATTGATCTGTTACCAGTTCTTAAGATGTATCCACATACTAATTTATTTCTTCCTCTGCTTTCATTTAGAAATTATTGTGTTATTTACTTATTCATGTATTCATTCAGCAAACATTTATTGAAGCTTTGCTATGTGATGTGTACAGCGCCAGATTGGGAAGAAAGGGATATGTGGTGAGAGGGACATACAAAGTTGAATTAGAAATATCCTCAGTTTGGGGTGCCCAGTCGGAGTGGCTTGGTTGAGTGTCATCCTGTGCACTAAGGGTTTTGGGTTCGATTCTAGTCAGGGCACATACCTGGGTTGTGGGTTCAATTCCTGGTCAGGGTGTGTGCTGAAGGCAACTAATCCATGTTTATCTCTCACATCAATGTTTGTCTCTCAGCATGTTCTCAGGTAAGGATTAAAAAAGAAAGAGAAAGAAAGGGTCTAGGGATTAGCTATAATTCACTAAGATATGCTCATTTAGAAATTCCACCCAGGACCTACCCTGCTAATAGCCAGGTGAGGTGCCCTTCTAAGGCAGACATTATTGTATTCATTTAAAATACGAGGAAGACGACTCTCAGAAAAGTACAGTAATTTGCGCCAGGTCTTATAGTTAGTAAGTGGTAAAGACAGGATCTATATCCAAATGTAACTGCTATGACATGCTGCTTCTGAAATACTAAACCCTTTTATCCCTATGTCCTTACTAACCAAATTACCATATTTTGATCATTCTTAATAATGAGTGTGAATTTCTAAAAAACCCCACATCATATGGTTTTCTTTTGGTTGAGATGTTTCTAAAGTCAGATATCAATTACATATATGTTTTTCCTACTGGAATGTAGAAAATTTTTAATTAATTTTTTCAGGGGTTCCTGAGGAGTTAAAAATAAAAATGTGATTATTCAAATCAAGTTTTAAATAAATGAACAAGGAATCTAATGAACAAAATAAACTGGTTAATAAAATAGGACCAGAGGCATGGAAACATGGAACAGACTGACGAATCTCAGAGGGAAGTGTAGAGGGAGGGGCAGGAAGAGATTAACCAAAGATCTTATATGCATATAGGCCTTACCTATGGACATATATACATCACCTATGGACATAGACAATAGGGTGGTAAAGGCCTGGGGTGGGGCGGGAACTGGGTGGAGGGGAGTAATGGGGGGGAAAGAGGGAGACATCTGTAATACTCTCAACAATATAGACTAAAAATAAATTTAAAAAAACAAAAAAATGATTTTTAAGAATATTAGAGGTATTTGACTACCAAAGGCTTTTATTTTACAAGTTGCTATAGAGTTAGATTTTGTAAAGCAATATATGACACTCAAGTTAGCATTCAAGTTTTTATTACCTTTACTGATAAATCTTTTTAGCCAGATTTGCTAGCTTCTGCTGGAGTGTCTTTAGTAGGAGAAAGTTGGAAATTGCTTCTGGAAAGTTGTCCTAGAAAGTTCAGGTAGGTACCTGGCTTGGCCTGCAGTGAGATTTGACCACATATACCCCATTGCAGCCCTGAAAACCACTTTGAACTGATTTTATACCTGTTTTTACTGTTAAAGTTTTATTTTTCCAAATAGATTGCAGGAATGTGAAGGCAAGAACCAGGTCTTTGTGTCTCTGGAATCCACCTGTTAATACTAAGTACAACACTCTTCATAAATATTGACCAGCAGGAAAAGCAAAAATAAACTTTTTAGGCCAATGAAATACAGAGCAGAAAAAAACATATAATATCCAGAGTCACAGAAGTTGTAATTATTTGCTGACTGGTTGTTGTCATGATACCATACTATAATGTTTTAGGTAGCACCTCTTTTACAGATAGGAAAATTGAGTTATTGTGATTGGTATATTAAGTATTTCCCAATGTATTATTATTACCTTAATTGAGCCTCACAACAACTCTGCATCACCATTTTTTTTAAAACATATGAGAAAATAGAAATTCAGAGAGTTGAGTGGCATGGTCAGAGTCAACTAGAAAAGGAGAGGCACGTCTTCTGATGATGTTGCATGATTTTGCGCTATATCCTTGCAAACTAGGTGCACTTGGGAGCTTTGGGGAACAGAGCCGCTCAACACACCTGGGGATGCTGGGTGCAAGATGCCTTCTCTCCCTCTCAGCTACCTTCCCAAGGTAACACCACTGTCAGTGAAGAAGGTGAAGGAAGGAAAGAGGCAGGTGGGAGAAAGGAAGAAAGCAGAGCAAAAGAAAGTGAGAGTTAGGAAAAACAGTGAAATGACGTTGAGAAAAGAAGAAAGCAATGTTCAAAAGTAGGACCCAGAAGGTGAGGTGTGTTCGTCTGCTAGAACTACCATAACAAAGTGCCACAGACAGGCTCGCTTAAACAATAGACATTTATTGTCTCACAGTTCTGAAGGCTGGAAGTTCAAGGTCAAGGTGTCATTAGAGCGGGTTTCTTCTGAGACCTCTCTCCTTGGTTGGCAGGTGGCCACCTTTCTGCCGTGTCTGCACATGGTCTTCCTTCTGTGTATTTGTCTGTGTCCTAATCTCTTCTTCATATGACACCTGTCATATTAGATTAGGGTACACCAGGGGTCCTCAAACTTTTAAAACAAGGGGCCAGTTCACTGTCCCTCAGACTGTTGGAGGGCCGGACTATAGTTTTTAAAAAAACTATGAACAAATTCCTATGCACGCTGCACATATCTTATTTTGAAGTAAAAAAACAAAACGGGAACAAATACAATATTTGTATTTGCATGTGGCCCGTGGGCCGTAGTTTGAGGACCCCTGGGGTACACCATACTACCTCATTTTACCTAATTGCCTCTTTACAGGCCCTTCTAAATACAGTCACATTCTGAGGTGCTGGGGTTAGGACCCCAACATACAGATTTTGGGGGAACTCAATTTAGCCGATTAGAGGATAAGGAAAATGAACTTGGTCTATGACTCTAAAGACAAAGACCTATTTCAATTGCTTTATCCTCATTAGTGTTCTCTCCCAGCAAAAATAAATGTTTGAGTGGGTTGTGGCAATTTCTTACAGCAGTATATTCCCCTGGATGTATAAAGAAAAAAAAAGATTCAGAACTGAATTCTTCTATATTTAGCTTGCCTTATACTTTATTGTCACTCTCGCCAGTGCAGGGCAGCTCCATACCTTATCACGTTTTGCCAAGGGTAGACCAAGCTGATGACAACCCCATTTCCAGTAGGCACGACCGGTCTCTCTGCTCTTTTTGAACTGCAGAGTGGTTTGAGTCATATCCACTGCCTGTGCCGCATGATAAGTCCAATAAAAACGAAATCACAACACTGAAAGCACAGTGAAGCATAGATTGTACAACTCTCAGAGCCAGAAAGATAAGCTTGGCAACCTTCTGTCTGGATGGCATTTCAAAGCTTATTTCTAACAAGACTTGTTCAGCATAGTATTCCAGAAGGTGAAAGGGGGCCAGAAGAATTTGCAGATTTTCTTTGAGGCATTGAACAACTAACAGAGTTATAATTGGAATGTGTCAAAAGATTCAGATTATTAAAATGCTGTGGCCCCAGACTAACAGGGATAAGAGGAAGCCTGGAAGTCTTGTGGCCGGTGCCTTGCCCTTGGCTTAGTTCAGAGGACCTGCTTTGTAAAGGTAGGAATCGATGCTGTGTTCCAGAGCCTTCTGCAATAACAGTTTCCGTATTCACCAGCTGTCACAGTCTCAAAGGACTGTTGTTTGTCTCCTCGATGTCCTTCATGTTCTGCCTCCAGAAAAGGTGGAGCATAGTTGTCCACTTTTCTACATGTAATTTTGCCATTTGTTAAAAGAGTTGCTAAAAGCGTTTTAGTAAGTCACTTCTTGGCTCGTTTTTTTTTAAACTTGGAAGATTAGTATTATTATTTATTTATTAAATTTATCTTTATTGTTGAAAGTATTACAATGTCCCCTTTTTCCCCCCAATTTGACCACCTCTACTCTGCTCCTGCCTCCTCCTCAGGCCTTCATCACCCCATTGTCTGTGTCCATGGGTTATGCATATATGCATACAAGTTCTTTGGTTAATCAC
>NW_005358092.1:1547608-1560294 GCF_000412655.1 Myotis brandtii
TTCTCTCATTTTGTAAGTTGAATCAGAGCTCTATTCATTGTTTTAGGAGTCTGATTTTTACAACAGCCCACATTAGCTGCCCCTCCACACCCTGGATAGTGGAGGGTTATTTAGTCTTCATTGCACTTCCCGCGGTTCCCCCTTGAGGACCATCCTATTTACTTCTAAGTGTGAGGCCCTGGACTATATTCTGAAATATCCAGACTGAAGGATGTGCATCCAATACACTTGGTGGAGCTTTTCCAAGGAATACCAAAAGCTTTTGAAATGTACTCTTTGGATGTGATCCAGCAGCTTCCCAAGATGAGTGGTTTCAGAAACAGGTTCTTATGTAGAATAGCTATTGTCATCCCAACCAAAAAGGAATGCCTATTTCTCAGAGCAATGCCTCCTTTAGTAGTAAAGGGATTGATGCCAGCACCTGGAATTTGAAAAGTCAGCTTGAAAGTCAGCAAGTCTCTGAAAGTGTAGAACTTACATTTCTCCTTCTGATTTGAACCAGACATTGGTCTAAATGGTCAGTTGTGCTAACTGGCTGGCAAGGTCCAGGAGGTGGTTGATCTGTTCAGCAGCAGCTTCTGTAACGCCTTTTGATTAAGAGATTGCCTCAGAGGCACTCTCCTCAAATTAGGAGAAAAACCCCCAAACACAGATGTATAAAGAGTGAGGAAGAAGAGTTTCCAGGCTGTCACAACTATTTACTCAGTACTGACAGGGCATGAGAAGGTATGTCATGGGCTTTCACTTCCAGTAGCCGATCCTCTAGTTCAGGATAAACAGATATGAAGATATGAAAGCACAATTTTGGTATTTTGGATTTATATTTTAAATAAATGAGGAGATCGAATTAAATGAAACCTGCACTGGACCTGTGTAATGAAAATAGATCCCTTAGTTTATAGAATTTATCATCATGGAATCTTAGTTGTCAGATTTCCTTTTAGTGACCATGTCTCTATGTAGGTAGTAAATGTGGTGTGTTAGAAACTTTTTTTCTGTCCAGCTCTTAAAATATGTTTGTTGAAAGCAAGGAGCCACTGCTTATAAGATGTCCATATTTTTAGTGAGTTGAAAGGTAGCTGGAATAATGTGAACATCAACAGTTCCCCTGATCGTGGGAACATATTCTCTGGAGAAAAGTTAAGCACTTGCAAAGTTAAATATTATATTAATCACTGTTAGCTCTGGGAATCTGCCCAAACAAATCATTCTTCCAACAGTGTTTGTGTTCAGCCAACTTAGGCAATCAGCTACTGAATGGGGCATTTTCCCTCTAACAACATGATTTGGCCAGTAAGAATTTGGTTATGCCAATGATTTTCAACCTTTTTCATCTCATGGCGCACATAAACTAATTACTAAAATTCTGCAGCACACCCAAAAATATATATTTTTTGACAATCTGACAAAAAAGGTATATTTTTTATTCATTCACACTGGATGGAATTTTTTTGACAATCTGACAAAAAAGGTATATATTTTATTCATTCACACTGGATGGCTATTGTTCTGTTGGCTATTGTCATTTTTTTTCATTTAATAATCTAAGCGAAAAGAGGTCAGTGCCCCTGACTAAATAATCAGGTATTGCATGTTTTAAGAATTCTTGTGGCATACTGGTTGAAATCGCTGAGTTATGCAGTTAATTAGGAGGTAAAAGCCCTGCACTTGGAAAGTTTGGTATCATGATGATCCAAAGTACATACAGTTTGTTTCCCATAACTATAATAGAAGCAACATTTAAAATGTAAAATTGTCCAATCTTCAAAGCCACACTGTAGGCCACACATTAAGATAATTGTGAATAATAAGTATGTAATATATTTACATGCTATAAAATTAGAAGGTACAAAAAGCATCTCCTGAAAGTTGCCTCTCTGTTATCCTGCCTTCTACCCACTGCACTCCCGGGCCACCAGCTCCCCTATGGTGTGCACCAGTATTACTAGGCTCCTCATATGCTTTGGAGAAACTCTGTGTCTATATAATTAAATGTATATTTTTCTATTCCCCTCTATGGTGACAGAGCACACATGGTATTCTGGAAATTTTATTTTCATTTAATGATATATTTTGGGGATTATCCTATATCGGTATATAAAGCAGTCCTTTTTTATTATGATAAATATTTATAACATGAAATTTACCATTTTTAAGTGTGCAGTTGAGTGGCATTAGGGACATTCACATTGTTATGCAGCCATCCCCACCATCCATCTCCAGAACATTTTTATCATCCCCATCTAAAACTCTGTCCTCATTAAACAACTGCCCATTCCTTCTCCCACAGCACCTGGTAACCACCATGCAGACTTCCTGTCTCTATGAATTTGGGTATTCTAGGTATCTCATGTAAGTGTAATCATACAATGTTTGCCCTTTTGTGCCTAGCTTATTTCACTTAAAATAATGCCCCCAGGTTCATCGATATTGTAGCATGTGTCAGAATTTCATTTTCTTTTCATGGCTGATTAATATTCTATTGTATGTGTATACCACGTTTTTAATCCATTCATCCATCAATGGACATTTGGGTTGGTTCTACCCTTTTTCATTCTTTTTAATGGCTGCATAGTATTCTGTTCTGTGTGGTAACATATTATTAAACAGTTCCCTCTTGATGGATGTTTAGGTTCTTTCTATGTTTCAGTAAATAGTTGCAAACTTAAAACCATTTTACACATGTATGAGTATAATCAGGAAGACACATTTCATGAAATGGATTTACTTTAAAAATATTTATGGGCATATTAAATTGGGGGCTATTGCTAAATTTCCCTCCAGGGAAATAGTACCCACTTACCCTGTAAAGACTGTTCTCTACCTTCACCACACAATGTGTTACCAAAATCCTTCATCTTTGCTCATCTTGGGTGGAAAATGGTGTTTCAGTACAGTGGCAATTTACATTTCTCTCACTTGAGTGAACTCAGAGTGTTTCAGGGCCATTGCATTTTTTTTTTAAACTGGGACTACCTTCATTTCCTTTGCTCAGTTCTCAATTGTGCTATTAAGGTTTTGTTCTCCCTCTTCTTTTTATTAACTGTTGTTGAAAAATCCGCTTCTGTTTGGCATCCTTAACGCAGCCTGTGGGAGACTTTGGAGCTCTGCTCTGAAACCGGAGCTTTGTCTAAGAGTGCAACCTGCTTTTCAACCCCAGTGGCCAAATACTGGCTCCGCAACAATAATCTGACTGATGCTGTAGGAGGCTTTATTGAAGTGGTTATATTCAGAAGGAAGAATATCTTTGTGAGAACATTATAAAAATTTCTATTCTCGCCCTGGCTGGTTTGGCTCAGTGGCTAGAGCACCGGCCTGTGGACTGAGGGGTCCCGGGTTCGATTGATTCTGGTCAAGGGCACATGCCTGGGATGTGGGCTCAGTCCCCACTGGGTGGCGTGCAGGAGGCAGCCGATCAATGATTCTCTTTCATCATTGATGTTTCTATCTCTCTCTCCCTCTCACTTCCTCTCTGAAATCAATAAAAAATACTTTAAAAAATTTCTATTCTTATGTTATTTAGTATTTACTCATCTTTCAAAAGGTAGAGGTAGAAACTCAATGTAATAAGCAATTTGGTACTGAAACAATAACGAAATAATAGCATATCGTTAAATTTCATTTTGCTAAGCCCATATGAATACACACTGGATACCTCAAACTAAACATGCTCCACTTTGAAATCATTCCTTTGCCCTACAGAACAACGCCTCAGTTCTTGTATTTCCTGTCCCCACTCACTTCTACATTCAGCATATCACCAGCCACCTCATTCCTTTGCCCTACAGAACAACTCCTCAGTTCTTGTATTTCCTGTCTGGATTTTCTAAGACATCTCCCCACTCACTTCTACATTCAGCATATCACCAGCCACTTCAATGTACTAAACTTCCCTTCAGTGTGTCCATGACCCTGGCCCCCATCACCACCACCTTGTCCAGCTCCTGTCCGATTTCTTCTAGGTGCAGCCTCCAACAGATCCTTTGCTTCAGATGTGTCCCTGTGCAATAGTTCTCTGATCTGTAACCAAGAGTAAAGTTATCAAAATGCAAACAGATTGGCACATCTCTGTTCAAAACCATTTCATTATCCCCTATTGCCCATAGGATCAAACTCAAATTCCTCAATGTGACCTCTGAGGCTTCCCAGAGATGTTGAGGCTGAGAAGATCTAAGGCGTCATGAAAGTGATGTCTGATGCACCAACATAGGTGACCATATGCACCTATAGACATAGCAATCGTGCTCCTAGGTACATATGCCAGAGAAGCACACACACCTACCAGGAGATAACTGTAGGGGCATTTAGGCACTATTGTTCATAATGCCACAAATTGGAAACACCCCAAAAGTCTACAAACAGTCAAACAATGGAGAAATATTGGTGTATTCATAAAATGGAATAACCATACAATAGTGAAAAGGCCTCCAACTATACACATTAATAGGAACAGGCCTCAAAAACATAATGTTAAACAATAAAAAAATCAATTTACAGAAGAATATATACAGTATGGCTGTATTTATATAGTGTGTTTCTATACATAGTTAAATAATGCATATTTAGAGATACATCCTTATAGCAAAAAGCAAGAGCATAGTTAGTGCAGTTTGGATGGTAGTTACCTCTGAGAATAGGAATGGAGATGCTACTGGGGAAAGGTGGATAAGGAGCTTCTAAGATAACCATGATACTCTACTGTTGAGCTTGAGTGGACATGAGTATTCTTTTTCTTTTTTCTTTAAGTCATATGCATGTATTTTATACATTTTAATGTATGGTGCATTTTGCAAATGTACACACATGAGACAGTGAGTTAGGACACTAGGGTTCTGGTCCTGGGTTCTAGAAATTAGGTGTGTAACTTTGAGCAATTTCTTCATCAAACATATATTTTTAAAAGCAGTGATGTACCAATGCTGTGCCAGGCACTGGAATACAGTGGTGGCCAAACTGATTGAGCTTGTTGTCACCACTTGATGGGCTTATAATCTGGTTGGCAAGTTAGATGTTGCTCTTACATAAATTTTAAACTCTGTTAATGCTGTAGAGGAGAAGGACATTGGGCCAGGAAAGGGTACAACAGGGGCCTGACCTGGTCTGGAAGTTGAGAAACCTTCACTGAGGAAGTGGAGGGTGCTAGGCATCTGAGTTTAGAGGAAGTAGTCAAACACACAAGAACAGCGAGGGAGAAACAGTAGTGTAAGGTTACTGAGGAGGTGGAAGGACAGGAGAGTAAGTGGCTCTAAAATGGAGAAGGCCTCCCCTCTGCTCCAACCATGGGATAAAGGAGAGAGGATACGTGTAGATATGAATGGGTTTATAAGTATGGCAAGGGGCTTTAATGGAGTTTCTGTCTGATGACATCTATTTTCTTTGAGAAGCAACAAGTGAGGTCATCTACTGAGTGACCAAAAGTTGGGAGGGATGAGCGGTTGAAAGTTTGAGGAAAGTAGAAAAAGTGTGGAGTAGTCACTGTAGAAAGTGGGAGAGCGAGTTAACCAAAGAAAGTTAGTAGGATCGCAGGGCAGGTTAATGTCCTTGCTGAGGCCTGTGACCCTGAGTCGCCTCTTCCACTATGACCGTGATGCTCGATAGGAGGGCCCAGGAGCAGACAAAGCAGGGACTGAATTCGTCCAGGCGAGTATGATGTGAGGATGGAGGGTTGAGGAGGTTAGGACACTGGCATGGAGGTGATTTAAATGCTGGTCCTTGGGTAAGGAGGGAACTGTAGAAAGGCGGGGACTGGTGGATTGGGAAAAAGTGAAGGAGTTAGTAGCAGAGCAGTTCCCGGGAGGAGCAGTGGTGGTAACTGAATAAGCAAGCTGGGGGCGAGGATATGAGAGGCTTACTCCAGAGATTTGGACATAGATGTTGGGAGAGGATGAGGCCCGGGGTGTGACTGTGAGAAGGATGGTGGGAAAGGAAAAGATGACAGGAGTTGAGAAGAAGAGGGAACTGAGAGGCCAGGAGTCATTCATATAAAGTAGACTTGGAACTCGCCCGAGGTGATGGTGGAACCAGAGATGGAGGGACTGAGCCTGGGCCAGGGGTCAGGAATGTGCAATGGCAAAGATGGGGTCAGGGGCATGTCTGACGCATGAGCTGCAAAAAAGCAGTGTTATCATTTTCTTCCTCTGAAACATGAGGTAGTTGTACCAAAGAAAGGTCTAAGATCAATGTCAGTTATTTATCTGTTAATCCCTTCAATGGCTCACTTGAGCATCAGATCTGTGATAAAAAGGGCCTTCAAAAATGTGTTGGATAAAATATATTGAGTGACAGGAATATACCAAACTTTAAGTTAGTTAATGACAAGAATATATCAAACTTGAGTCACAGGCGTAAATGAAATAGTCTCTTCTCAGGGTATTCACAGACATAAGCAGGACTGATGTATTAACAAATGAATCCCAATTTTGGTTAAATATCATTCTGGACCCATGTTCCATAGAGGAGACTTAACTTGTTTGGGAGGAAGGAAGAGAGGAGCTGGGGATGGGTAGGACAGCATTCTGGGCTTGGGCAAACACAAGATTGGCTGAGGTGGCTTGAGGCGTGAATAGAAGAGGTAGTGCGTGTTGGTCTTTGGGATTCCTCAATCCCTCCCTGTTGGACTGGCCCGACTACAAGAATCAGAAGCCAGTGAAAGGTTCCCCCAGACCCCCAATTTCCTTAGAGTGAGAAGATAAGGCGTCATGAAAGGGATGTACTGAAACCGCCACCATGAAAGGAAACTGCCCCAAGTCCTGTCTGGCTTCTCGTGCGCGGGAATCAGTATCTCAGCCCACCTAGAACCACCTGCAGGTGAGGTGCTGGAAGTTTCCTACCAGACGCTACTCTGCTTCCTCAGGAATCCACACCTCTATCTTCCCAACAAACATTTATGTGCAGTATTGTCATATGTTCATCTGCCATCCCTTTTAGGAGCTGGGCCCCTATTGGAACCTTGGCTTCTGATGTTCCCAGAAGTTGTACAGCTAAATATTTTCCTTTTTCTAAATGTGGGGGTGAACAGAGAAAATTTCTGTCACTTCTTCCGTTGATTCTCCTGTGGACTCAGGCCAGGAGTGTGTGGGTAGATCTAGCTCCCTGAGGCCCATGGTTCAGTCTTAAAAACGGCAGCATTTGCACAGTTACTCAAAATCCTGTTTGTCTGGTTCTACATCATTCTGTTTATAGGATTCCCCCTACACTAGCCTATAAATGCAAATTGCGTGTGTGTGTTTGCACAGATGTGCACATATAGATAGAGAAGCCAGTACCTGTATCAAATAACTCAGGGAAAGGGGATGTACTGAAACCGCCACCATGAAAGGAAACTGCCCCAAGTCCTGTCTGGCTTCTCGTGCGCGGGAATCAGTATCTCAGCCCACCTAGAACCACCTGCAGGTGAGGTGCTGGTCATGCCCTTTGATGAAGTTTCCTACCAGACACTACTCTGCTTCCTCAGGAACCACACCTCTATCTTTCCAATAAACATTTATGTGCAGTATTGTCATAGTGTTCACCTGCCATCCCTTTTAGGAGCTGGGCCTCTAATGGAACCTTGTCTTCTGATGTTCCCAGAAGTTGTACAGCTAAATATTTTCCTTTTTCTAAATGTGGGGGTGAACAGAGAAAATTTCTGTCACTTCTTCCATTGATTCTCCTGTGGACTCAGGCCAGGAGTGTGTGGGTAGATCTAGCTCCCTGAGGCCCATGGTTCAGTCTTAAAAACGGCAGCATTTGCACAGTTACTCAAAATCCTGTTTGTCTGGTTCTACATCATTCTGTTTATAGGATTCCCCCTACACTAGCCTATAAATGCAAATTGCGTGTGTGTGTTTGCACAGATGTGCACATATAGATAGAGAAGCCAGTACCTGTATCAAATAACTCAGGGAAAGGGTTGAATTAATTCATTATGATGTCCCAGTAACAGAAATCTCACGCTAAGTATTGCTTCTATGACACCAGTAACAGTTTCATTACTAGGCCTTGAGATAACAGCAGGTTTACAAGGGGTTTGGTGGATTAGACTTTGAAAAAAGACTGACAGCACAAATAATGAATGGGACATACACAGAAAAGACAGTGCTGTGTGTATCTTTGTGAAGAGCCTGAATTAAACAGGCTGCTGTGCCATATATACACACACACTGATGTATTTTTGGGAGGCATGTAGGGACCTTGAGGGTAACAACTAGCTTATGAGAAAACCTAGAATCAAAAAGTTGATAGTTAAGATTAAAATCTTCATTATCTCATCAGTTTAGTAAATGCTACATTGGTAATACCCTAACACAAGCTTAATTGCATGTAATGCATTTCAAAAAATTTTGAATTAAAGCAGGATATAAATTACGAATAATATGAATGCAGAAAGTCAGTCTATGTTTTAATTTATAAATTTACTACAATATTAGAGACATTTATAAAAAATGCGCATCCATGTACACAGTACCCGTAAAAAGAACCAATGCAATTGAAGCCCCTTCCCAGTCACAGTCTTCTCTTTTCCCAATCTCTCTTTTGATTCATTTTGTACCTTTAGTGCACTTATACATGCACATAAACACTCTATATTATTATCGTTTTCTAAATATAGAAATTTTCTTTTGTGTTCTTTTATAGTTCCTGATGAGTAGTCTGGAGTTCTCGTCTACCCGTCAAAAACATTCAGGGGTATGGGTTCCTCCCGGGCACACAATGGCATTATCCCTTCCAGGGCAGAGCCTTTCTAGCCTGGAAAAGGATTGCTTTTCAAAATCTCCAAAGAACCAATATTTTTCAAATTACAAAAAAGAAAGACGAATTATTGGAAAAGTGAAATTTAAAAACAATACACAAAATACTGCTCTACAATCATAATTAAATAATTAGGAGTGAAACAGTACCTCCTTGTACTAACAGCTTATGAATGCAATTTGAATGGATACCATTTATATCAGTGTTCAAAGTTTTTAACATGGAAAATATGCGTAATTCTTGCATATCAATCTAATCTAGGTTGAATTGACATTCATATATTGAGATTCAGTCAATATGGAAGCCTGTGCTATGGATTATTTATTTTAAGGCCATACAGTTCTCTAGGATTTTGTTTTGTTAGCTTCGTGGCCATCCAGAGGTGTGGTGCTCCCCTCAAGGGAGAATATGGATAGTCATTAAAAAAGGGACGTTGCCTCTTTATGAAGGTGTCCCTTGAGGTATTCTCCTGAGACAGGCAGCAGGCAGAAAAGATATTACCCAGGAAGATTCTGAAACGGGGCAGAACACTGCATCAGTCACAGCAGCGCCAAGAGCCGTACTCTGTTACACAGGGCTGAATATTTACTTCCATACTATTTATCATCCCAAATTATGTTCAGTCACATTATCCCAGGTAAACTGCCAGAGTAGAGTGTACAGTGTAATAAAGCCAATTACAAAATGAAAAAGGGCACTTAGATAACAAAATTCCACTTGCCAAGAGACCCCCCAAATTAGACTAAACTCTTACCCACCACCAGATTCCCAGCAAAAACTTAAAGCTCATCTCCTGAATTTAGTTTCTCTATTATGTTTACAATCTCCTGTATGTGAGAATAAATCAAAGGAATTAATTGCAATGTTTGAAAATACATCTACAAATTCCTTCTATAACACTACTTTTTACTAACATAGAAATTATCTTTGCCAACTTTCTTTCAATTTCAAAAGCTCTAAGATTTTCTCAAAGTAAATATTTTTAAAAGGACTGCTTTTTCTGCATCTCTAGGGAAGGAATTAAATGCTGAAAGTTGACATTAGCATTTAATTGAAAAGGAATTCTGCTCTTTGTCAACTTAGATATAATGCTCACATTTCAAAATTGTTTTCATTCTTACATTTTCATAATGTTTAATAAACCTGGCTGGATGAAACCTTGTTCCTAAAAGATATGCATGTGTTTCAAGGCTGGAGTCAGGGACTTCAGACAAACTGGAAAGCTGCCCAGTGAGTGAGACCCTAGGAGCAGTTCACCGACAGGCTCTCGAGTGCTGAGCAGTTAGCTGAGGGTCAGGAACTCAGACGTAAGTGTGGGAGACCTGGTTTATGCAGATATAAAGTAAAACAATAATTTTAAAGGTGCTTGGGAAATAGGAAAAATGGGTGAAGAGGTGCAAATGTATATAGCTTTCCTGCCTCGTGAAGGAATGGATTTGGGTATTTTACTCGTTGGTGTTGGGGATGGGGTGAGGGAGAGGGACAGGGAAGATTTTAGTTCATGAAGAAGAACAGCTGATAAATGTCATGTGAAGGGGTCTGAGTACACTCAAAATGTAGAAGGACATTCCCAAGGAATGCACATTCTTTTGGATTTGCCAGCATGCCAGAAAAGTTGGATCCGAGGCTTGAGAAGCAGCCTCAGCATATTTGTCAATGGAGGAGTACATTTCCCTTTCTGCACACAGCAGCATAGCTGACATTCTTCCCTCCTTAATAAAGACTTCCACTCCCTTGACCTTTAGAGTTGACCTTCCAAAATACACTACACTATTTCCTGTATAATTATCACCTGTTTCACGACACAGTTATCCATACTTGGACCCATACTTCTGGATAGAAGATGTTGAGTTGGAAGAGGCTGTAGGTACCTATTACATTCCTTCGGTTTTCAGTGTGAACTGCAGAGCAAACACAGCAAGCAACCATCCATCATTCTATGATTAAGTGAGAAATTAATAATTGACATAGTAAAGTACATCTGGGAGGATATAGAGGTTAAGTTTGAATATTAGCACTCATTAGAAGTTATTTCCTTTAATAATAATTTTCCTGTGCCCAGCGTGTCTATGAGCCACCACCTTCAAGTCTTCAGGAGATGCATAATTCCTGAGCAGGGCCTTCATAGCATCCTCAAACATTGCACAACAAGTGACAGTTTCAGACAACCACATGGCAACCTCGTTCCCAGCATGTTCCCATGTCACATATGGTATTACATGAAGGAACCGAAAGAAGGCCAGAATAGAGCCCAGCAATCTGAGGGGGCATCGGGGCAGAATGTGGGCAGACGCCAGACCAGGCAGGCCTTGTAGTAACACTGCTGCTACTATTGGTAGTAATGATCATAGCCCTGTGGTTTATGGAGCAGTAACTGTGAGGTGCTGATCTCAGCACTTCACGGGGACTAGAATGTTGATTCTTCACAATGGTCCTATGGCCTGTGGACAACTGCCATCCATTGCAGAGCTGAGGAAGTGAGTCTCAGTGACCTGGGCCTCAGTCACACGGCTGGCAAGGGGTGGCTCCAGGAGAGCCCCCAGCCCGGCCCAAGCTCCTCCCACTATTTATTCTGCCTGAGGAGCTCCCAGTGAGGGTTGTGGATTTGTTCTTAGTGTGAATGGCAGCTGGTGAGGAAAAGGTGCTCTCGCTTTGAGATAAACATAAAGCTGCCTCTCCCTCTGTTCTGCTGTATAGTCAGCCTCTCCTCGTGTTCGCCCCCACCCTGCCCTTACATGACCCAAGCCCCCCTTCCTCACCGATCCCATTCAAATACCAGCTCCTTACAAAGCCTTGCGTGATCCCCTAAGCCTTTCCTACCTCTGCTCCTAGCTGTGCCTCTTAAGACTAATCGCTTTCTAGCTGGTTTTGTGGTCATTCGGTTGATATTTTACCCTGCTGTACAGCATCTCAAGGGCCTCTGCCTGGTCACCTGGGTGTCCCCTGAAACACTGAGCACAGAGCCAGCTCAGAGACAAGTTGAATACACTTTTGTTGAGTGGCCCCTTCTCTGGGAAGGGGAAGAAAGACAGGCTGGTCTGCTTTCTCAGGTCTTTCCTGGAGCGGTTGGGGTCAGAGCTTGCCTGTGGAGAGGGAGCTGGCTGCATGTGCGTGGCAGTCATATCTGCAGTTAGTACCTGGGGCCCTGGCTGACTGATTGCTAGGGTCAAAACCCTGCCCCTCACTATGTGGTTGGGAAAGTTACTGCTAAGGCTTGGGGATTTTCATTTAAATGTAGGAGTAATGGTACTACTTACCTCATGTGTCATGGTGAGAAATAAATGATATATAATAGGTGCTTGATACATAATAAGACTTACTTTATCCTTTATTATTATCATCGTGTGTGCACATGCTGCCTCCAGAAAGTCCACCAGGACTTTCTGGGGAAAATGGTGGAGCTGCAGCAAAAGCCTGCAACACAAAATGGGAAGCTGAAGTAGCGGCTCTTCGTCCCCAACCCTCCTACGTTAAGGTTAATAAGACTAGTAAGTCCACGGAGAGGTCATTACTCCAGACTTCTTCTCTTCGGTCCTTCTGGGCTCTCAATGAGAGAAAGTGTGGCTGCACCATTTCCTCTCTGGTTAATCTTTATTGTATACCAAGCAGGAGAAGTTAAACAACCCAAAGCTCTCAATGATCAGATCTGGTTATTTCTAAATCTTAAGGGAATTAAGTTTGTGATTTGAGGGGCCTTTCAGTTTTTCGTGTGTGTGTGTGTGTGTGTGTGTGTGTGGTGTGTGAGAGAGAGAGAGAGAGAGAGAGAGAGAGAGAGAGAGAGAGAAGCAAAGCCCCGGCTCCTTGCTCCTCAGTGCCCCTGGTCGGGCCCCACATTGCACTTGGCCTTGTCTTGCAGAACAAGTGGCAGCATTGGCAGGTGTGACAGAGGTTTGTACTCCTAGATCTCCTCCTCATCTCTTATTGGAGGGCCCACTGGTGGTGCCTTCCAGAATAGC
>NW_005358092.1:1560470-1572699 GCF_000412655.1 Myotis brandtii
AGTGGGAGATGTGCAGGAGGTGGCTGATCAATGTTTCTCTCTCATCAATGTTTCTAACTCTCTATCTCTCTCCCTTCCTCTCTGTAAAAAATCAATAAAATATATTTAAAAAAAAAGAAAGGAAAGAACAAGAGAGAACATTGCTGGAGGACACTGGAATGAAGCTGTCCTTAATATGAAAGCAGGGACACTGACGTCCAGAACATCAGCCTGAGTGACCACAGGAGTCTGATCTGGTCGGCCTCCCAGCGCTCTGAGTCCTGCCTTCCCTGCCCTGCATGCCCCCACCTCACACATCCCAGAGGGCCTCTGTCTATGAAAAAGTCTCCCTGCTTCCAGCTGAAAGAACTTGACGGCTCCCAGAACCTAGTTGGCCAAAAAAGGGGGGGAAGGTGGCAAAAAGACAGTGATGGGACCAAGTATGTGGGGGCTGCTCCCGGAACAGAATTCAGAAGTCATGTGGTTTCTGGGAGCAGCCAGCAGCTCAAGGGCAGTTAGGACAACGAACCAGGTGAGTGCTCTGCTGCTCAGAGCAGTGTGACCTGAGTGCTGAGTTTCCTTCTTGCTGCAGGTGCCAGGGACCTGGGCCAGGCCCTGCGGAGGGCAGAGTGGGAGCCAGCTCGCTCTCCCAACCTGAACTCTGCTTCTGGTTTCATTAGCAGCTGACAATGTCGTCTGGTGGATCACAGACATTAGCAACAAGCAGGCAAGAGCTAAAGCGTCATTGTCCTGTTGGTCTCTTGCTCTCTCTTCTCTGGGCCCTCTGGGCCAGCAGGGCCACCTTCCCCACTGTCTCTGGTCCCCATCCTCTGCCTGGGAGGCTGTTCCACCTGAGTCCTGAATCGGATCTGCTCTTTCTTCCATGATCCACTTCCTCTCTCCTTCCCTCTCTTCCTTCCACAAATATTTATACCCATCCACCATCTCTACCCCTTTTCCCCTCCACTGGCTAATGTCTCCTACGCCAATGGTGCCTGAATGCTGCGCCCATGCCTGAGGTCTCAACGGACAAAGCACATTGGCTTTTCCTATAGCAAGTTCCCCGGCCTGGCCTTCCCTCTCCCCCTTACCGCTTTCCCTTTTGTCTTTTTCTCGGTTTCCATCCTGCTGTGATGTGTCTGCACTCTCCAGTTGGCTGATCTCTCTGAGACCTTGATTTTAGTTTCTCTCCTGGCCTGACTGATCAGCTGTGACCCCTCCCCACAGTGCCAACCTCTGCAGGAGGTCAGGTGGGCTTCAGCTCTAGGCCGGGCCCATCTTTCGGGGGTGCTGCCCCCAGCCTCAATCAGCACTCGAGGATCCCACCTGTACCCACCCCCCACCCCAAAGAGAAATGAGCATAACTCCGGAGCACCTGAGTCTAGGACTTTGTCTTCTCCCCTTTTCTGAGCCAAAGCCAACTTGATCATCATGTTCCACAGTTGCTCTGAGCCCAAATGCTGCGAACCACTCAGGATTTCCTGAGAGTCCCAGCCTAGAGCCTGGCCCTGCAGCCAGTGCCTGAGAGTGTAGCTGCTGGTGAGGACAGAGCCCTGAGCCATAGGAGAGTTCTAGGACCATCCACTGCTGTCTGTGCCCAGGCTGGGCTGTGCCCTTGAGCTATGGGGTTGCACATGCAGCTGGCAGATTATACCAGCACACCCAGTGGCACCAGAACTCTTAGATTTGCGAACAAGGCACTGACTCTGACTTGCTTTCTTCTTCAGGTGTGGCTCTAACTGTACGCGGGGAGCAGAGCCCTCTGAGTCTCCAGCATCCTGCCTGGCAGGGAACATAGCGGCATGTGGCCTCCTCCTCTGGCCAACCAGCTATCTGTCTGCATCTCGTAGTCCTAGTCTGGCAGCCAATGATGGCAACTGCAGGCCCTGGCCCAGAGTCATGTGGATGGCCTGGAGCCTAAGGGCTGGCCCTCCTTGCATAGCAGATCTGGGAAGGCCTCAGGGAGGTCCTGGGGGATGAACTGGCCAGAGCCTGTGAAACCCTGTCTTTTTTTAACTCACAGACTCAGAACTCTCAGGCCAGGTGGCATACCTGGGCTTCTTTGTCCTTATTCATACATTTGTGGTGACAGCTTCACTGCCCACTTACTCCTGCATCCAGAAGGTGAGATTTACTGGGACAGGACCTCATCTTGCCTACCTACCATTGTGTCTGTAAGTAAAACCTGCTGCTGGGCTCACAGCGAGGGCGTAGTGGCCCTGTCACTGGCATGCTCTCTGCCAAGGAGCCAAGCGTGTAACTGGCCTCTATTGAAAGGTCTGAACAGGTTTCAGTCACCGGCTTGGAAATCTTCAACCTCTGCCCTGTGTCACAGCCAGACCCTCTGACCCTGGCAAAGGGGTCCACGGACCACTCCAGAGTAGAGAACTTTTTGCTCTAAGACCAAGAACACTTTTAGACTTGGAGGCACAGGGCAGTTCATGAACAAAAAAACTAAGCTGTCGTCAAGGTTGACCTTGGGCAGGTCATTGGCTTCAGATGCTCCCTGCCGGTCAGTATCTGAAGGAGCCCTTTACAGTATGTTCCAGTGTGACTAGGATTGATACAAAGGTTACACCTACTGGCTCTAAAGAGTGAGAAACACATCCATAAGGGAAATTCTGACAGGCTTCCCATGCCGTGGCCCTCCAATCTTAGCAGATCCCATGGTTAATCTTTCTCTACCCGGATGCTCTCTTGCCCTATTGTCTCCTATAACCAGCCCCACAACCAGAGTTATGGCGGGAGGAGCTCTAGTTTTCAAGCAGAGTAATTACCATAGCTGCCCAGCAGTCATAGGCACTATCAGTCACCTATTCCCACACTTATGCCACATAACAAACCACCGCAAAGCCTTGTGGCTCAAGATAATAAGCATTTATGTAGCTCATGAGCCTACAGTTTAGGAAATTCATTGGGCTTGATGGGGTGGTTCTGGTCTTTACTGGGCTCACTCTCATAGCCAGCACCCAGCTGGCTATCAGCTGGGGTGATGGTGTAACTGGGCCAGGTGTGTCTCATCCACAGGCCATCCCAGACATGTTCTCAGTGGGCCGGCAGAGGGGGAAGGCAACAAGTCCACATTGTGCAAGAGCTTTCCAAGCCTCTGCCGTGTCCCATTTGCCAGTGCCCCATTGGCAACAGCCCACATGTCTGAGCCCAGAGCCAGAGTGGGAGAGCAGCACAAGGTCACAGGGCAACCCTTTGCAAACCTGGAGAAACCTCCACTCTATCCACCTACTGAAAGGGGTGTGAGCCAGTTTTCTAAGAAGCACTCAGAGCACGTAATGTTCTCTCCCCATTCACACTGCTTGTGTCCCGTGCTCTTTCCCACAAGGATTTCGCCAGGTCTCACTTCCCACTTATTGGGTGGAACTCTCTCATGTTTAAGTTCCAAGGCGTCCCATTCCTTCTACCTGGCTCTTCTTCCTCCGTCTGACTCTTCAGATGGGCAGCTGTCCAAATTGCTGCTCCATTTCCTCTCAGCCTCTCAGCTCTGGGCTCTGCAGCACATGGCCAGCCCCACCTCACCCCTGTATCTTGTCTTACGCCCTGGGATATGGTTTAGGGACGTGGCCGGGGTTCCACCTGTTCTGAGAATGGGGACAAGATATCTACAAAAAGCTCAAGTCCTAGTTATACTGAAAAGCATATTTCCTTGACCTCATAAGTCCTTCAAAGTCTTATTTCTCTTTAATTTACCTTTTTCCAGAAAAAAGTTTTGAAGGTGTGATCCGTGCCCACTGCTTCCATTCCTTACCACCACTTGCTCCCTGGTTCCCTACAAACTGAGAGTTACTCAGCTTCTTTTTGCCCTAAAAATTACTCTCTGAAAAATCAGCAGAATTAGTAATACATGTGTGTTATTTTATTTAATCCTCAAAAAACCCCTATGAGATGGGTATCAAATATTATCAACAACATACATTTACATATGCTTACAAGGTGCCAGGCATTACTTTAAGCCCTTTCCATACATCAACGTTTTTAATTCTCACAACGATTCTGTTGTTAGCTGCAGGGGAATTAAATAACTTCCCTGGGTCATGCAAAAAAGGGGGACCAGGATTTGACCCAATATAGTCTGACTTTAGAGATCCATGCACTTAACTAGGGTTTGATAGTAATAAAATACATAGCCATAGCCTTGGGGCTAAAGTTTGATCTAAATTTGCTAGTAGAATACATAATTTTCTCAGTGTTATTAAACTGAATACACACACACACACACACACAACATATATATATATATATATTGAACTCTATCTGATGTTCTAAGTTAACTTCAAAAGCCTGCTTTTATAGATGTGTGCACTAACAGTGCATCCTTTCTGCCCCTTTCTAGAACCTGTCCTCAAGAGTGCCGGTGCTCCAGGCCTGATAAGAAGAGCTTGCAGTCCTCGCGCTCCTCTCCCACCTACTTGGATTCTCTGTCAGTCCTACTTGGATTCTCAGACTGACAGCTTCTTGCTTTTCTTGACTTTCAAGATATACCTTCTGTCAGGCCCTTTGGGTGACATCTTCCTTTTTGAAGGTGAGCTTCCTCTTACTATAATTTTAAGTGTAATTTATTGATCTGCAGTATCGCCACTAAATATTTTACTATTGGGGCCTACCGTTTGTGAGCAAATTTGGGAATGATTTTATTTTGGAAACAAATGCAAATCAGTCACCTCACACCAGTGGAAAACCAGACAAGAGATTCTGATATTTTAAAGGATTTTTGTGATAAAACCCTGGGAGTGTTTTGAGTTTGTTTGTTTGTTTATTGGATGAATATAAGCTTAGGGTTTAATACATTTCATATACATATATGTGTATATGACATTTATGTCGTTATAAATTAAATTGTATTACCAACCAGACTTCACAGATGTGAGGTCAAAATGTCTTTTCTGATGGATAGAGAAAAATGTTGCAAAAGATACTTTTTTTTTTTTTCATTTTAGCATTATCTCTAGCCATGATTTACTTACTGGGCCTAACTAAAGACTAACCAGTAAAAAGTCTACAGAAGGTATTTAAGCATTGAATAAAATAGCCTTTGTATTCCTTATTCTCCAACTAAAGTGGATGACAGCTTATGGACAGCTTTAATAGAGCTAGACAATGCAAAATTTAGGAAATTAAGCTTGAAATTACATTTATGTACCAGAAACCCAAAGAGATGTATCCATTAATAGTAACTGATGATAAGTAAGGTACCGCTTATTAGCTATGTGATTGGCTGGCTTGTTTAAGTTCACACAGAGGATTATGAATTGATTTGGTATACCATAGACCTTCCTTGACATTGACATTCATTTGCCATATACTTTTGACCTGAAATAAAGAGGTGATTTTTCCTATATTTTGCTTACTTGATGTATTTTTAAAGAAATTTTTAGTGGTCTGTATTTGTGGAAAAATAACATAATGATATTTGGGTTCCAAATATAATGTGATGGGCTGTCACATATCTTTATATCTTCAAAATCATTTAGTGAAAAGATATTATGATAAATTATTAAAACCTTACCTGGTCTTTTTTATACTGTTTTTAATATTTACGATGAAGGAGAAAACGTAGGGATCTCTGCATGGGTGGAGTTCAATGGATATATTTACAATTTGAGTGATAATTAGGTAAACTGAGTGTGTTTCTAAAGAAGAAGAGTCTGGAAGTCATATGATTTTTATGAAAGAGAAAAGCAATATGTATTTTTATAACATACTATCTAATCACTAAATTAGATAGTAGTAGAAAATCAATTTTACATGTTTTTTGTTTTGTTTTGCTTTTTGGTAAACTCATTATTTAAAAATCTTTTATGTAAGCAATAATTTATATATTTAATATACTTTTAAGTACATGTGCTCAATGGTTATCAAATTTATCAAATAGCTTATTCTCTTTTTTCACTTGTGCTTCCTTTACAATTAGAATCCATATCATTAATGAAAATACTTCTCTGAGGACAGATTTCTTTTAAAAACATAGTTAGAGGAGGAAAACTCCATAGATGTTTGGAAATAGCTGTTGGAATGATTATGTTTGGAAATAGCTGTGGAATCCTAGGCAGCTTAGATAGAGGTTATGCAGCAATGGAAGTTGAAGGGGAAGGAGGCATTCTATAGACAGGAAAAGCCTCTACTAAATAGGCTGTTAAAAAATCATCTTTTGTTTTTCAGTTATAGTTGACATACAATATTCTATTAGTTTTGGGTGTAGACTCCAGTGATTAGACATTATATAGCTTACTAAATGATCATCCTGATAAATCTTGTACCCACCTGACACCATACATGGTTATCAGAATACTAGAGGCCCGTTGCATGAAGAGATTTGTGCAATAGGCACTTCCTTCCCCTGGCTACCGGCACTGGTTTTCCTCTGGCACCCGGGACCCAGGCCTTTGGTCCGGCTGCAGCAGAGAAGCCAAGTCTCTTCAGTCTTCAGTCTTCAGTCTTCAGTCTTTATTAGTCTTCATTTAGTCTTCAGTCTTCACTCTGGCTGGAGCCTTCAGTCTTCACTATGTGCCTGCATATGCAAATTAACTGCCATCTTTGTTGGGTTAATTTGCATAGTTGCTCTGATTGGCTGATGGGTGTAGCGGAGTGACACCAATTTACATGTTTCTCTTTTATTAGTGTAAATTATTGACTATGTTCTCTATGCTTCACTTTACATCCCTATGACTATTCTGTAACAACCAATTTGTCTTCGTAATCCCTTCACCTTTTTCACCCATTCACAATCCCTCTCCCATCTGACAACCATCAAAATGTTCTCTTTATCTATGATCTGTTGTTTTCGTTCTGTTTGTTTATTTATTTATTTTTTAAATTCAATTGTTGACATGTATTTTTGCTATTTTATTGTTCATACCTTTTATCTGTTTTTTCCCCTCCTCTTCTTCTTAAAGAAGACTCTTTAACATTTCATATAATACTGATTTGGTGGTGATGAACTCTTTCAACTTCTTGTCTGGAAAGCTCTTTATCTGTCCTTTGATTCTAAATGATAGTTTTGCTGGGTAGAGTAATCTTGGTTGTAGGACATTGCTTTTCACCACTTTGAATATTTCTTGCCACTCCCTTGTGGCCTGCAAAGTTTCTGTTGAGAAATCTGTTGACAGTCTTATGGGAGCCCTGTACAAGTAGCAGCTATTTGCAGATCGCTCTGTAGCTTGTACCAGGTGGCCCCAGGCAGGGCATAGGAGATGGCTGACCTTGTACCTCCCGGTAGGCCCCAGAGCCAGTGCATCTGGTGGACAGCTTCAGATCACACTGGATTACAACCCTACCATCTCCACAAGCAACACACTCAAGGGGTGGATTTGGTGAGCACTAAAACCCCACTGAAGCAAGTCCTGCAAGTCAGGGTCAACTCCTGCACAGCAGTTCCTCAGCTGTAATCTAAATAGACTTTTATTTTTCCAAATGAGGTGGGGTTAGCAACTGCAGGTATAGATTTCTGTGCTGCCTCTTTTCTTGCTCTCCTGGAGCCAATGAACCAAGGGTGGAGGTTAAGATTTTCTTTGCCCCCATTATCCCTGGAGTCCTTCTACAGAGTCTTCTGACCAGCCAGAAATCTTTTCTTGTGTCAGAATTCAGACACTTTATTGAAGCCTAAGCCCTCACTGTGCAATGAGCTGACTCCAGCTGCTCCCTTAGGAAGCCCACCTCAGAGCACGGAAAGCCACCAATAGTCAGAACTTGATGTCATTCAGACATTTTTCCCCTGTTGGCATGAAACTCCCAACCATAGGCCTGGTGACTTAAGAAATTTGGACCTCATTAAGAGCTATACTTTTGGGTTTAATGTTGTGGTCTTTTACTTTGTTTCTTGTTTTAAATTGTTTCATTTCAAACTTGAGCCTTTGATTGTATAGTTAGAATTCTTGAACTTTTTAACTTATCTGTAATTGTGAAACTGACAATGAATGGGTCTGGGCTGCCTGTCACTATTTGAGCCAATACAGCAGAGATAGGGTTGAATTATGTATGAGTGTTTATTCCAATAAAGCCGGCAGTATGGGAGGGCAGCAGGTCATCCATGAAAATCTGTTCTACCCCTCCCCATAAGCCAGCTGCTTATATTGGGTAGAAGAACAAAGATTACATGGGAAAGTAGGAATTACAAGCATAGGGAGGTAGGCAAGGTATAATGGTTACAGGTTACAGGCAATGCGGGCTGAGGGGTCACAAAGGGTGGGCACCTCTGGGACTCCATTGCTTCGGCAACATGATTGTTAATTTTTCCATGATGGTAGGCAGTTCTCCGATAAGGAGAATGGGCCGCATTCTGAGGTTAACTCCCATGTCCCAGGGCGTACAACTCCCAGCCAAGTCAGAATATGCTTTCTTTAATCAGAACAGAACAATCACGGTTGACAGAGCATAATTAATATTTTTTATAATCATAGCTAGTCTCTACTATTCTATTTCTGCCCCTAACAATGCTGTTGTTCCAAATTATGAAAAAAAACAAAAATGTATACTAACTATATATTGTCACTGAGTTCCCAGATATATTCACTTTCATGCACTGCAAAAATATGTGACTTTGGAAAACTTGCTTTTTAACCTTAATCAAATATCTTAACATTTCAGTTAAAATATATTAATACATTTAAAAAATAGGTTTACAGTTATTTGAGATGGAAACCATTGACCTAAATTTCATGTAACTGCTTATTTTTATTCTTGGCATAAACATGACACAAAATAAGATTTATCATTTAGTGATATATGAATTATAACATCAAAACTAAAATTGATTCAGAACCATTTCAAATTTAAGTTCTAAAATAAATTGAAATTTTGGCTTGACTCTTAATGCTTTATAGCCAACAAGCCCAATTTCTCTCTGAGACCATGAGAGGGAGCTGTTGAATCTTGAAATAAATGCATTTTAATTTCAACAAACCTTTGGGTAAACTATTCAGATAATCTGGCCTATAAAATATAATGCAATGTGATAAGCTGTAGCATAGGTTTTTATTTCTATTCCAACAAAAGTTATGCATATAACTAAGAGATACTGTAGTTGAATTCAATGAATACATTTGAGTGCATATTATTTACCAGGCTCTTTCTTCTAACAGGGGATAAAAAGATAAATAACACCTATGGCCCATAAACATGTATGTATGTATGTCTGTGTGTATGTACATTTGCATTACAAAATAGACATAATACATAAGAACCATAATAAAAAAGACAAAATACTTTGGAGTTTCAAAAGAGAGAGATGGCACTGGGAAAGGCAGGCTAGAGGAGGTGACATCTAAGAATGAAAATGAAGGACTTCTGGGAGTGTGACAAATGGAGTTGGGGAAGTACTCTAAGTGCGGAGCACAGCATAAGGAAGTTTGGAGAACCCCGGAGAACCTGGGTTGCTTGTGCATGGTTGCATAAAGGTGATTGAGAGAATGTCAGGTGGAACCCTGCAGGTTTGGCTGCATTGGAATCCTGCATAAATGCTGGAGGACTTATTTGCACCTAATTGCTTTGAAGATCGAAGTTCGGCCAAAGGACCCCCCCTACCCCTTGTGATTGCAGAAGTGGGCGTGGGAAGCACATCCTCTACTCGCTATGGTTTCTCTACCACCTCTGACAGTTTGAGGCCTCAAACTCAGAGAACATCTTAGTAGTGTCTAGATCAGTGGATCTAGATTTACATAAAATACTACAGCCATCACTGTTTATTAGGCATTATTCACCAAATATCTATTGAGCACATACCAGGCATAAGTTCCTAGAAAATCTTAATATTTTTAAATTATAGTACTCTGAACCTGATAAAGCATTTGAAAAATGTTCAAAAATAGTTCTAAGTGATCTTCTTTTAAAAATAATTAAAGTTAGATGCTTTTATTATGCTTATTAAGACAGAAATGACTACTTCTTAGAGTACGTAAGGTAACTTTATTTAAAGCTAAAACAAAGCAGAAACTACTACAGGAAGTGGGATGGATTTAGCTCTAAGTTTTCTGGAAGCCAGTGTGGGCAGCACTGTGGCCCACGTGGCTTTCTGGAAATTAATTTCTCTGGAGAGTAGAGATGACATGATCCTGATATTTTGCTTTTTAATTAGCTAATTTAGAGATAAAATTAGGGAATAATGGGGAATGTTTCATAGTACAATAGGTAGAATCCTCCCCACCCTCCAATGTTCATGTCCTAATCCTGGAACATGTGAACATATTACTTTATATGACAAAGAAGAATTAAGAGAGTTTATCAACTGATCCTAAAACAAGGAGATGATGTGGGATTATCCTGTGCATCCAGTGAAATTACTAGGGTCCTTAAAAATGGAAAGAGGGAGGCAGAAGAGTAGGTCAGAGTGATGGGATGTGAGGAGCTGGCTTTGACGGTGGAGGAGGGGTCAGGATCCCAGGAATGGGGGAAAGGCAAGGAAATGGATTCTCCAAGCCTCCAGAAAGGACTGCAGTCCTGCTGACACCTGGATTTTACCCAGGAAGTCCCCTGCTGGGTTTTGGACCTGCAGAACTGCAGGTAATAAATCTGTGTTTTCAGTCCACTGTGTGGTGATTTGTTACAGCAGCATTAGGAACTACGTAGACCCTTTCTATATCAGAGCCAGTTCACAATATAACTCCGCAATATCTGTAATGAAGACAGCCCATGTTGTTGGTATATGTGAGTTGTGAGCTTTGATAACCAGAATTGAAGGGATCAAAACTGCCAATGTGCTGGGAGGTTTCTGAATCGTGTGCCATAGAAGTTTATGAATCAGAGTTGAGTTCTCATTGAGAGCAATCCATTTGGACACACATTGGTGGAAGGGTGGCTAAGGGAGAGTGATCAGATAGACCTTGGACTGGAGTCCATCCAGGTTTCTGTAATTTGATGACCGATTTGTTGTCCTAAGATTTTGCAAACTATAGGACTTTGGAAGAAAAATGAAGTACGAAGATTTCCAGACCTTGGTAGGTACTTAAATACTTATTGAGTGAATGAATGGATGGATGGCTTAATGAGAAAAATGAAGGGATCAAGACAAATCATGCTACTGGTTAAAGAAGAAACATCCCTCCATTCTCTGTCTGTGGCAGTCACAAGACCAGCCACATACATGAGGAGGACCCTACCTATAAAGTGTTAGACACCTCTAAGCCCCATGCCACTAGGGACCTTCTGGTGACTCCATGGCACTGTTCCTTAAAACAGTGGGTACAACAACTGTTATTCCTGTTATTAGGTACTGAGTGCTTTCTAGGTGCCATACAGTAAATACCTGCAGTTCCCTGCATGTTACTTCATGATTGCACACCTGTCTTCTATCAAAAGATAGTCTCTGATCAAGTTTGGGTAAGATGGAATTATTTGATCCTTAAATGTTTGGTAAAGTGGCTTATAAAACTATGTAGAAATTGACTTAGAATGACTGATTTACTTTCTCTAATGGTTGTGAGTATTCTGTTTCTTTTTTTTTTATTATTTCAGAGAAGAAAGGAGAGAAAGAGAGAGACAGAAACATCAATAATGAGAGATCATTGATTGGCTGCCTCCTGCATGCCTCACATTGGGGATCGAGCCCGTAGCCTGGGCATGTGCTCTGGCCAGGAATCCAACGGCAAACTCTTGGTTCCCAGGTCAATGCTCAACCACTGAGCCACACCAGCCGGGCTGTATTCTGTTTCTTTTAAAATCAATTTTCTATTATTTTTATAAGAATATGTGTATTTTGTTTGTGTTCAAATATATAGGCCAAAATTGATTATAATATACAGTGGGGCCTTGACTTATGAGTTTAATTCGTTCCGTGACAGAGCTCGTAACTCAAATTACTCGTATGTCAAATCAAAAAGTGAACGAGTGAGACACGTGATGCTGGGCTGATGTGGCATTCACTGTGACATTCGCTGCGCCAACTAGCGGTGGGGTATCTGAAGCTGGCTCGTAACCCGAATTTTAGCTCGCAACTCAAAGCAAAAAATCGGCCGAGAGACGGCTCGTATCTCGAAAAACTCGTTAGTCGGGACACTCGTAAGTCAAGGCCCCACTGTAGTCTTATCTTTTAGATCTGTGTTACATTACTACTGTCACATTGTTTTTCATTCCTGATATTTTTTGTTTTGCCTTTTTTTCTTGATTTAAATCTTGCTAGAGCTTTTTAATTTTATTAGTATTTTTCAAAGAATCAACTTTCAACTTTGTTATTTCTATGTTGTGTCTTTGTTTTCTATTTCATTAATTTAGGTCTTATCTTGATTATTTCCTTTTTTCTACATTCTTG
>NW_005358092.1:1573558-1573877 GCF_000412655.1 Myotis brandtii
TAGCTCACAACTCAAAGCAAAAAATCGGCTGAGAGACGGCTTGTATCTCGAAAAACTCGTTAGTCGGGACACTCGTAAGTCAAGGCCCCACTGTAGTCTTATCTTTTAGATCTGTGTTACATTACTACTGTCACATTGTTTTTCATTCCTGATATTTTTTGTTTTGCCTTTTTTTCTTGATTTAAATCTTGCTAGAGCTTTTTAATTTTATTAGTATTTTTCAAAGAATCAACTTTCAACTTTGTTATTTCTATGTTGTGTCTTTGTTTTCTATTTCATTAATTTAGGTCTTATCTTGATTATTTCCTTTTTTCTACAT
>NW_005358092.1:1573896-1575142 GCF_000412655.1 Myotis brandtii
TATATACACACACATATATATACACACACACACACATACATACACACTAGGGGCCCAGTGCACAAAGATTTGTGCATGGGGGTGGGGTGGGGATGGGGACCTCAGCCTGACCTACACCCTCTCCAATCTGGGAGCCCTCAGGGGATCCCTCTCCAATCCAGGAGTTTCTGTCTGTCTTTGCAATCATATGAACGAATTGTCTGAGACCCCCCAACTCAGTTTGGTTTGTTGCTCACAGAGTAATAAAGGCATTTTTTTTTCTTTGCTTCATTGGTGGAGATTTCCTGGAAGTCTTAGGATATCTTCCCTTTAATTTTTCCTAGACACTCTGATTTTACTTATGTCTCTCACTTTGCTTTCCCTCCATTCCCCCACTGTAACAGTAACTTGCTCCAGGCTCACTTTGCTCTAGTGTCTAGGAGATCTGTCTGCCACCAGAACTATGATTCCCAGCATTCCTGGTGCTCCCCACCCTCTGGGCTTCCACTTCCGGTCCTGGGGATGCCATCAGAACTCCTATTCCCAGAATTCCTGGTGCTCCCCACGCTGGGAGTGACCAAGGGACCCACGGCAACCCAAGCCTCCGGCTCTCCTGCTCTGCTCTCTGCCCAGCAACTGAGGGAGCCACATCCCCCCAAGAGAGCGACCAAGGGAGCGACCGAGGGAGCCACGTCCCCCCAAGCTGCTGGCTCTCCACCATCTTTGTTGGGTTAAATTTGCATATTCACCCTGATTGGCTGGTGAGCATAGTGAAGGGACGGTCAATTTACATGTTTCTCTTTTATTATATAGGATATATATTAGAGGCTCGGTGCATGAAATTCATGCATGGGTGGGGTCCCCTCAGCCCAGCCTGCACCCTCTCCAATCTTGGACCCCTTGAGGGATGTCCGACTGTCGGTTTAGGCCCAATCCCAAGGATCGGGACTAAACCGGCACTCGAACATCCCTCTCACAATTCGGGACCACTGGCTCCTGACTGCTCACCTGCCTGCCTGCCTGATTGCCCCTAACTGCCCACTATGTCAGCCTGATCACCCCTAACTGCCCCCTCCTTGCTGGCCTGGTTGCCCCCAACTGCCCCCCCCCATGGCCTGGTTGCCCCCAACTGTTCCCCTCTGCTGGCCTGGTCACTCCTAACTGCCCCCCCACTGGCCTGCTTGCTCCTTACTGCCCCCATCTGCTGGCCTGGTTGCCCCTAAGTGGCCCCCTCCTACTGGCCTGGTTGCCCCCAACTGCCCCCCCC
>NW_005358092.1:1575701-1578237 GCF_000412655.1 Myotis brandtii
ATATATATATATATATCAGATAGGAAGGGAGGAGAGAGCAACAGAAACATCAATGATGACAGAGAATCATTGATCGGCTGCCTTCTGCATGCTCCAAACTGGGTATCGAGCCTACAACCCTGGCATGTGCCCTGATTGGGAATCAAACCATGACCTCCTGGTTCATAGGTCAACAGTCAACCACTGAGCCACGCAGGTTGGGCAGGGTCCTTTTTTTATTTTTATGTGTTAATGCTCAGTTCATTAATAATTGTAAGCAGTTAAGTCTCTTTCTGGCTATGTGGTCTTGGTCAGGTAACTTAACTTCTCTGTGCTTTAGTTTCATATTCTTAGAATGTGGGTGATAATCATAGCATAGAGTTGTTGGGAAGATTTAATGAGTTAATATGTAAGGAACTTAGAATAATACCTGGCGCCGAGTAAACACTTAGACAAGAGCTCTTTCCACCTTCTTTCTCTTTCTCTTCTTTTCCTCAAACAACATTTTAAATATTTAGCTGTTTAACACCATAAACGCTGATAAAAAGTATTTTTGTTATTATTCAGCTTTAGTTGTTTCTAATTTCTAAAATCCTTATTGTTTGATTCATGAATTATTTAAATTTAAAAAATAATTTCTAGATGTATAGAAAGTTTTTAAAGTTATTTAAAAATTGATTTTTTACTTAGTTACATTATGGTCAGAAAACATGATCTTTTTGATATCAACTTAAAATTTTTTTGAGATCTGATTTATTGTCTAATATGTGCTTTTGTAAATGTTATTTGTTTTGTTTTTAAACATCAAAAGTTAGACTATTATTATTACATTATACTATTAATGTTTGTTTGGATTTATTCACATAGTTACCACTTTCTTTGCTCATTTTTTTTTTTGTGTGTGTGTATTTGGACTCATTTTTTCCCCCTACTATAGTAGTAAATTCCTCCAAGTCTTTTAGAGAGGGTCTCTTATTGTTATACTGCTCTCAATTTACCTGATTGTATCTATTTATCAGACTATGTCTATTTTTTGGGCCATCATTCTTTTTTCTTTTTCTTTTTAAATTTTTATTAGTTTATTTGAGCCAAACTGATGACATATGCTGGAAAGCAAGATTTCAAATGCTCCCTTTTAAAATTTTAACTTTTACTTTTTTCTTGCCATCATTCTTGAAAGATACTTTTGCTGGGTGCATAATTCTAGATTGATAGTTGTTTCTCCTAGTACTTTAGAGATAATATTCTTCTGACTTCCATGGTTGCAGTTGTGAAGTATGATGAGTGTCTAATTAGATACAAGGTAATAATATCTCTTTAGTTTTCCTTTAGCTGCTTTTAAATTTTTTCTTTGGCTTTGGCATTCTTCAGTTTTTTTAGTAATGTGTCTAGGAATACATTTTTCTTTAAAGTAATCTTGCTTAGTATTCTTTATGCTTCTTAATTCTGAGGATTAATACCTACTCCTAGTTTGGAAAAATTTGAATTTCCTTTCCTTTATTCACTTTACTATCTCTTTATGAAATTTCAATTGAATGTTTGTTGGTTCTTACTCAATCTTCAGTTTTCTTTACATTTTTCTGTCTCTTTGTGTTGGAGTCTGGCATCTAGGCCATTAATTTTTTATTCAATTAGGTATAATTTTCTATTTGACAGTTTTTCATTTTAATAATTATATTTCTCTATTAAGTTTGCTTTGTAATGTTTCTGGTCATTTAAAAAATTCTTCTTACTTATAGTTTCCATTTCCTCTTTTGTTCTCTTAACATGAACACTTTATTTTCTATATCTGATAATTACAATATCTAAAGTTCACATGAGTCTGATCCATTATTTCCACCCCTACTCCCACCCCCTCAGTGGCTCTTTTTATTTCTTGTTTGTTTTTTATTGTAAGCTTATATTTATTTGAATGTAAAGATGCATTTTTACAGGAAACACTTCGTTTGTTTTTACCAGGCACCTAAGGACAATATAATTTTGTATCTATTTGATACAAATATTTTAGCTTACACATTTTTTGGCAGATAATGTGAATTCAGGACCCAATTCCATGTTAGAGCTGTCTAATAACCATGGATTCTCAAGGAGTAGAGTTGCCATAAAAATACAGAATGCTCAGTTAAATTTATTTCAAATAAACAATGAATACTTTTTTTGGTATAAAAAGGAAGATAAAAAATCCAATCAAAAAATGGGCAACGGACCTAAATAGACACTTTTCAAAAGAGGACATTCAGAAGGCCGAAAGACACATGAAAACATGCTCAAAGTCACTAATTATAAGAGATGCAAATCAAAACGACAATGCGGTATCATCTCACACCTGTCAGAATGGCTATCATCAACAAATCAACAAACAACAAGTGTTGGAGAGGATGTGGAGAAAAAGGAACCCTTCTGCACTGCTGGTGGGAATGCAGACTGGTGCAGCCACTGTGGAGAACAGTATGGAGTTTCCTCAAAAAACTAAAAATGGAACTCCCATTTGACCCAGAAATCCCACTTCTAAGAATATATCCCAAGAAGCCAGAAACACCAATCAGAAAGGATATAT
>NW_005358092.1:1578617-1588667 GCF_000412655.1 Myotis brandtii
CGGGGAAGAGGGGAGGTTGGGGGTTAATGGGGGGATGAGGACACATTTGTAATACCTTAACCAATAAAGAAATTTTAAAAAAATACGTTTTTATAACAAATTCAAATTTAGTATAAGTAGGTTATTTATATACAATTAAAATATATATTCCCATCACCCTGTATTTTTACTTGCTAAATATTACAGGTCCACTCAGGGGAGACTATTTTTCCTTCTACTAAAAGCTAAGACAGATACCTTTCCTTGTCTGCAACTTGGATAGGGTGTTTATGTTTTCCTCGTGTTTAACACTTCTGTAAGGGCATAGCCTTGCATGTGTCCTACCTTTCTGTGGTGGTCTCTGGTTTTCCTCCTAACTAATCTTAACTCTTGTTTCCATTGAGATTTAAAGCTCTAGGCCAGCTACAACTGGAAGATGCCTCAAGGCTAGCTGAATGTTCAATGATCTGTTATTTCCCTGGATTTATCCTACAGCTTTATTCCTTATTTTGGAGAAATGCTTTACTCTCTTGCTACCTTATCCATACATTTAAAAAATATTGAATCTGTGGTGGAAGAGTTTTTAAATCTATAGCCCACTATATGGACAGCAGTAGAAGATTTAAATCTCTAGGTAGATTATCTCTTTCAATCCTCACAACCTAATGAAATGGATATTATTATTATCTGTTTCACAGAGAAAACTGAGATTTAGGAAGGTTAAATAATTTGCTTAAATTCACAAAGTAATAACCAAATTTAATCTTAGCTATTCAATCTCCAAAGCCTATATTTTCACCCAATTTGCTACATTCTTTTTTATATCTCAATACCTTTTGCCATTCAAAATAGCAAAAAGTGATAAAGTTTATTTTTATTTAGTTGTGATTTACTTATTTATGCCACAATTAGAACTACTGTCTGTGGGGAATGCCTTTGGTGGATGACACTGGCACTAGTACTGGAACGGGCCTGCAATTCAGCAGCAGCCGTGTCTTGAAGGATTTAGCACAGTTCAAGGTCTTGTCTGTAGGTTTACTGGTTCAGATACTTGATGATATCAGGGTACGTAGAGCTAATCTGACTCTAGTGTACTGATTCAAGCGAACGAATTTCATGGAACCCAATTCCAATATATCAATTTGCTGTGGAAGGTAGTCCTTGTCAGTGACCAGAATACTTGTATCTATTCTCCAGAGCCTTTCCAGATATAAAGACATTGGGGAAAACACATCTGTGAACATGGATAATTAAATATCCTAAGAAAATTAAATGGCCTACAGGCTATGGAACATCTGATAAAACTGTTTCTAATAATCAAGACTTCTGCCATAGAACAAGTCAAATGATGAACATATACTGAGTATACTAGTATGCTATACTAGTATATGGTCATCATACCAGGCACTAGCAGATGATGCAAAGATGAATAAGACAGTGACCTGCCCTTGAGGAGCTGATCACCTCAGCTCTTCTCTCTCCCTTAAGCACTGTTAAATCAACAATTGAAAATTCTCTTTTTCATACCTATGTGCAAAATTCTTCATTTCAGTCCAGACCTGAAAAAATGGACTTTAGTCACCTGGCTAGACTTCTGGGTTTCCAAGGTATTCTCAGTATGTCTTTACATGCTATCTTTTAGACAAGTTGCTTCTTTGGGTCACTCTTTTCCATTTTTAGGTAATTTTTAATCCATGGTTGTCCTCTGTGTGCTGAGTACCCAGAATGTTGCTGTTTCTTTTTTGGTTAATCCTCACCCGAGGATATTTTTCCACTGATTTTAGGGAGAGTGGAAGAGAGAGGGGAAAACAGAGAAAAACATCGATGTGAGAGAAACACATCCATTGGTTGCCTCCTGCAAGAGCCCCTACCAGGGCCCAGTCCAGGGAGGATCCTGCAACCAAGGCACATGCTTTTGACCGGAATTGAACCCGGGACCCTTTGGTCTGCAGGCTGACGCTCTATCCACTGAGCCAAACCAGCCAGGGCATGTTTCTTAACAATTAATTACTTATATGGCACTAGCAGGAAGTGGAATGCTGTTGGAATCAGTCCACCTATGCATCTTGCCAGAGATTTCCCAATAAGTGATTACAAATATCTTGGATCTCCTCTTGTTTTTGTTCACAGGGGCAGCTGCTGTGAGGAAAGGCTGTTTACTTATTTCTGTTATAATGGAGAATATGCTTACAAATAAGGCATTAGAGTTTCAGGAGCATGGGAAAACCTAGTTCACTAGTAGAATAACTTCAAAGTCACTTTACACTTGAGAGTTAAGTTTGCCTCCAAACGTAGGCAAACTTTTAAAGAGGAGTAAACTTAAATGCAGTCACATGTCATGGTGGCCCTACCCTAGAGGGTCACCATGGTTCAGGGTCTGATTTTCAGCCTTACAATTCAGATGAGTTGAGTCAGTGAGCCTGAGACATTAAGATGAACTTTGTTTTCTGAGTCAACAAAACTGGAATACTGGGACATTTGGGGTAGCCTGTCCAGGCAGTGTTTGACTCATTTATTTGTTTGATTCTATTTGGGTAGGTTGGAAATGTTGACTAATATAAAAAGAAATTCACATTTTTATGTAGCTAAATAAGACATGAATTTAACTTAAAAAACATAGTAATTTAACTTAGAAAAGATCTTAGGGGCCTGCAGCAAGTCCTTTGATGTTAGGTAGTGAATGGAAGTCCCCTGGACCGCAGGGTTTGACTTACCATTTGGGAGCAGGACCACTCACCTAACCTCTGTACTACGTCTGAAGCCACCAAATTGAACACAACTGCTCAGAAAATAGAATTTCAAAAATCTAATAAAACTGAAGGTCAAAAGCAGTCAATCTGAGAGATATGTGAAAAGCAGCTCCTTCATATTTGTTTTTTTATTGGGCCAGAAGGGTACATGATTTTCCCGCTCTTATTATTGATGACTGGATCATGATAGTATCAGAGATAAACTCAGTTCCATTAATGAGTATGCTAATTTGATCTGTGTACAGAAGTCTTTCTGGCACCTTCCCCAGCCCAAAGTTTTCTGCTAACCTCCTGGTTTCAACTCAGACTGGAAGTTGACTATTGTAATTAACTCTGACATGAAAGAAGGGACTAAGCACAAACTGGACACAAAGCAGTTTCCAGCTTTAGTTTCATGGGGCTCATTAGGCTCTGGATACCTGGCCCAGCCTGCAATGGAAGCCAGTGCAGTGCTGAGGAGCTGTGAGTGCTTGGTACTCCCTGTGGGCTCACACCGGGTGAAGCGAAGCTGTTTAGGATATTGCTTCTTGTGTCAATGGAGAAAATCACTTTTGCCCTGGCTGTGTTTCCATCACATGGAGGAAAGCCCTACAGCTCAACCAATGTGATCATCTTAGGAAGTCAGAGCCAGGAGAAATGTGTGAGAGTGAAATCAGGAGACTTGCGTACTGCAGTTTTTGGAGTCACCCATTTACTTTTGTCATTTACCAAGAATAGTCTTTTCATTAAACAGAAACTGAAAGAAAGCAATAGGGAGTTTGCTCTCACCAAGTTCTTAATTATGAAAGAGGGAACAGTTTACTCTGAGATTCTGAGAATTCCACTATTCCTTTAATTTTTGTGGATGAGCTTTCAATATTTAATTGAGTCATAGATGGCGACTTCCCCCACCCACAGATAAATTCCTTTAAGGAATCATGAGACCATCAACATTCAGCAGCTGTTTAAAAGACTGTATAGATTTCTGTAATGATGCTGGGAAATTCTTGGGCTTATGGTCTTGGGCAAGATGGGAACTCAAGAGGGAGAAAAGTAAATAGTATAACAATCTAAATTTCAAACCCAAGGGAACCTTCTTTAAATGACCTACTAATCTGCTCCTCTTAATATAGTTACTGAGGAGTGGCAGAGTTCAGAAAAAAAAAAGTTAATATCCTTTCTACTCCTGACCAAATATAACATAGGAAACAAAATTCTCCACAAAATTGCTTGGATTCAATTGTTTCATGCTAATGTTTACTGCAGAATCTGTAGCATTCATTGTTGGTCAATGTTGAATGAACTCTGACAGGTCTTGACAAATAAAGTGATTTGGAATGCTGGTCCACTTCTCCATCAATTCAGGCACTCTCTCCCTAAATGATATTCTTAAGCCACCTGGTTTAGTTTTGGCCACGCAGACTTGAAATGGAGTAGGAACTTTAGAAGCCTGGAGTCCTGGCACACAGCCTAACTTAGAAGAAAAAAGAAACAGACCTGAGGAAAACCATGCCAGAGCATAAGACTAATGGGACACATGTCATTGAGTTGTATTTAGTTCATATAAGACAGGGGTTCCCAAACTTATTGGTCACAGACCCCTTTTTGCTCACAAAAATTGAGGATCTTGAAGAGCTTTTATGATGGGCTCGATGACTAACATTTATAATATTAAAAAAATAAAGTTTAGAAGTTTTAAAAGGCTTATTTTAATTTTTTTAAAAAGCACAGTAGCAATCCCATTACATAACTAACACATATTTACGAAAATACGTTGATTTTCCCAAATAAAACAAATATGAGTAACAAGAGTGGCATTGTTTTGGAACTTTGTAAATCTCTTTAGTGTCTGGCTTAATAGAAGACAGCTGGATTCTCGTCTCTACTTTTGCATTGAATCTGAACCTACTACAGTATGTTGTCTTGGTTGAAGTGAGGAAATCTGGCCTCACACTGATATGTAGGAGGACAAATGAGGAGCATTTAAACAGCCCTTTCAGGTAATGATGGCTTTGAGTTTCTTGACAGGCATTACTGTGTGTGTGTGTGTGTGTGTGTGTGTGTGTGTGTGTGTTTTAGAGAAAGAGGAAGGGAAAGAGAGAGAGAGAGAGAGAGAGAGAGAGAGAGAGAGAGAAACATCAATCAGTAGCCTCTTGTACACACCCATGACCAGGGACCCAACCCACAACCTAGGCACATGCCCTGATCAAGAATCGAACCAGTGACCTTTAAGTGCACAGGATGATGCTCAACTAACTGAGCCACACCAGCCAGAGTAACAAGCATTGTTTCTTAAAAGTGAGTCGCAATGTGGAATCTGAAATCATATCAGTTTCAGATTCATAATGTTACACTAAAATCCACTGTTCTATCTTATACCCTCAATGGCTGTTTTACCCATACATGAATTGGTAACAGCATGCATTGATAATCTGAAAAATATTAGTTCACTGAATTATGCAGATCTTCCAAATGTTGACACATTTCATTACTGTATAATATCAAAAAAGCACATCTGTTAATGTCACCACCAAGCTCATCAGAAAAGTCTTGAGATACTGGGAAACTGTCAAGCTCATGGCGATGGACACATGTTTTCAATAATCTAAGTTTTGCTGGAAACTTGAATTTTATTATTGGCAACCAATACTTTTTGTTGTTTTCCTTTCAGTAACAGGATTTTTGAGAAAATATCTAAGAAACACCCAAGTCTGAATAACAATAGTCTTTATGATAGTCATTCTTTCAAGTAAAATAGTGTACCATGGAAACAAAAGGCTTGCAACTCAGCTATTGCACAAGTGCTTCTTGAGACAATCATTGTACTGCTGCATGCAACAGAAGTGCTGTATGGGTACTTTCCATTTTGTCATACAAAACATTAAAATAATATGCACGCAAAGGTTAAAATTTAAACTTTTACTACATCATAATGGGCATTCTTAAGTGACACAGGCTGTTGTTATATTTTTAAACTACAAGTAAAGCATAGTGACGATTTTAATGGAACTGCTTGTACAGTTGGGGACCTTGACTGAAGCCAAGGGCCCAGCAGTTTTGCCTATTTGCTTTTGTAACATTGGTACAAGTATCAACATAGTAAAAGTCAAATGACATCTTAGTATTTTGTTATAGAAATAATTTTGATCTCTAGGACTTCTTGAAAGGGCCTTGGAACTCTTGGGGTCTGTAGATCCTACTTGACTACCACTGATTTAAACATCTCAATTCTTGATCTTTTAGAACCACACAAACTTCTCCATTTTGTCTAACTGTGGAGGACTCAAATTACATGGTTAATCATTCTCATCAGAACAAGTCGAAGTGGACTCAAGAACTTCCTGCTCACTTTTAGCTTAACCAAGTTCTAGTTTCTTGTCAGATTCAAATACCATATTTTTTATAGAAAATGGATAGCTCCCTGAATGAGGTATCACTAAGGCATATGGTCTAATAACATCATTTTCCTTCTGCTCATTTGTTTTACATTTTGCATTTATATCCACAGGAGGAATTTAAATTTACTTTAAAGTAATGGAAACACTGCATTAGTTTGTTGAATAAATACTAAGTCCCCTAAACAAAGTTCAAGCCTAGACAGTTCTAGTAGTGACACGTTTTTCTCCCCACTATATTCAATTTAAATTTCCTAGTTCTCAGAAGATAAACAAAATCTCCAATAGCAAAGAAATCCTGAAAGAAATTTCTTTGAATCAACTATAAAAGGAAAATCATGAGCCTTACAGGGGTAGAAAGGCTGGTCCTTCATGCAGGTCAAAGGATTTGAGCCTCTTGAACTGAAGACTCTGTGTACATGAAAGGGACCAACCCAAAATGTTATAGCAACTTGGAAAATATAGAGTAAGCTATAAAATAAGAGACATAAACAATGAAATTGAAAATACATTTTAAAATATTTCTCCCCTCATTTAGTGATAGCATTATATCAGTTGGTTTTCTGTTTTAAAAATGTGTAATTAGAAATCCTAAAACTTAGGAGAGATTCCAAAATGGCAGTGGAGTAAGTGGAAGCTACACTGACACTCTCCCAGGGCCAAACTAGAATTACAACTAAAATACAGACAAACCATCCTGAATAATCAACTGAAGACTCGCTGGAGAGAACCCTGATAAACAAGGAGGGAAAGTGGAGATCACATAGAGGCTGGTATGAAGTGCGGAAGTGCACTTCATACCAGCACCCACAGACAGCAGCTGAAGTTCTGGAGGGTATCCTGAGGCTAATCAAGACTGTCTGAGTGTCAATTGGACTTCAGGCAGAGGCAGATCTCTGGAGGCTTTGAGTCTTTGCTTGATCTCCTTCTGGGCCAGGGACTAGGGGAAAAAGATGACTTGGGTGCATATCTTGGTCCTTTCCAAAGGTACCCAGCCCCAGCAGAGGGAGCCACAAGCTGTGGATTGCTGATAGCTCCGAACAGGTTACTCAAGGCAAGTTACAAGCAATGTCTGACATTGCACTAGAGATTGGAAGTCATAGCAGCTCTACTTAAAACATAGACACAAACCTAAACAGGGCAACCAAAATGGGGAGACAAAAAACAAGCCCCAAATGAAAGAACAAGAGAATTCCCCAGAAGAGATAAACGAAATGGAGATAAGAAATTTATCAGATATAGAATTCAGAATAATGATGGCAAGGATGCTCAACAGCATGAGAAAAGATAAAGTAACTATGAAAAAAGACAAGTCAGAAATCAAGAATGACATAGCACTAATAAAGAACACATTGGGCCCTAGCAGGTTTGGGCCCAATGTGCATCAGCCTCTGGACTGAGGGGTCCTGGGTTTCATTACAGTCAAGGACGTATACCTCAGTTGCAGGCTCCATACCTGGTGTTGAGCAGGGCATGTGCAGGAGGCAGCCAATCAATGTGTCACTCTCACATTGGTGTTTCTCTCTTTCTGTCTCTCCCTCTCCTTTCTATTCTCTCTAAAAATCAGTGGGAAGATATCATTGGGGGAGGATTAACAACAAAAAGAACATATTGGAAGGAATACACAGCAGATTAGGGGAAGCCAAGGATTGGATCAATGAAATAGAAGACAGGATAGAAAATATCAATCAGAGAACAAAAAGGAAAAAACAATTAAAAAACAGGAGGACAGCTTAAGAGAGCTGTGGAACAACATGAAACGTAACAATTTTTGCATCATAGGAGAGCTAGAAGGAGAAGAAAGTGAGAAAGGTGTAGAGAACATGGTTGAAGAAATAACGGCAGAAAACTTCCAAAACCTGGTGAAGGGAAAAGTCACACAAGTCCAGGAGGCACAGAGAGTCTCAAGCAAGAAGAACCCAAACAGGCCCATGCCAAACACATCATAATTAAAGTGCCAAAAATTAGAGGCAAAGAGAGACTCTTAAAGACAGCAAGAGAAAAGCGATTTGTTACCTACAAAGGAGCTCCCATAACACTGTCAGCTGGTTTCTCATTACAGGCCAGAAGGAAATGGCATGAAATATTCAAGGTAATGAAAAGCAAGGATCTGAAACCAAGATTACTATATCCAGCAAGGCTATCATTCAAAAGAGATGGTGAAATAAAGAGCTTCCTGACAAAAAAGGCTAAAGGAGTTAGTCACCGCCAAACCAGCACAGCAAGAAATGCTAAAGGAACTGCTGTAATGAAGAAGAAATAGAGAGTCCAGTCCACATGGCTCAGTGCTTGAGCATTGACCTATGAACCAGGATGTCATGGATCAATTCATAGTCAGGGCACATACCTGGGGGTGTGCAGGAGGCAGCTGATCAATGATTCTCTCTCATCATTGATGTTTCTATCTCTCTCTCCCTCTCCCTTCCTCTCTGAAATCAATAAAAGTATATTTTTTATAAAAAATAAAAGAAAAAGAAAAACAAGCATAAATAATTAAAATGGCAATGAATAAATACCTATCAATAATGACTTAAAATGTAAATTGATTAAATGTTCCAATCAAAAGACAAAGGGTGGCTGAATGGATATGAAAACATGACCCAATTATATGCTGTCTACAAGAGACCCACCTCAGAACAAAAGACTCACACAGGATGAGAGTGAAGGGATAGAAAAAAATTTTCCATGCAAATGGAAACAAACAAACAAAAAAGCCGGGGTAGTAATTCTCATATCTAATAAAATAGACTTCAAAATGAAGGCCATCACAAGAGATATAAAGTTCACTACATAATACTAAAGGGGTCAATCCAACAAGAGAATATAATCCTGGTAAACATATATGTACCCAATATAGGAGCACCTAAATATATAAAAACAAACAAACAAGCAAATTTCTGGAGGACTATAAGGGAGAGATCTATAGCAATACAGTCATAATAGGGGACTTTAACAGCCTGATGACTTCACTGATAGATCTTCCAGACAAAAAATTAATAAGGAAACAGTGACTATTGATGACTATTAAATCTACACTGGATCAGATGCATTTAATTAACATTAACAGAACATTTCACCCAAAAGCTGCACAATATACATTTTTCTCAAGTGCACATGGGTCATTCTGAAATATAGACCACATGTTAGGACACAAAACAAATCTTTACATGTTCAAGAAGATTGAAATCATATCAAGCATCTTCTCAGATCATAATGGAATGAAATTAGAAATCAGCTAGAGTAAAAACACTCAAAAACATTAAAATACATAGAGGCTAAATAGCATGTTATTAAACAATGAAAGGAGTAACAACAAGCTCAAGAAAGAAATAAGAAATACCCTGGAACCAAAAATGAAAATGAACACAAAACCACCCAAAATCTCTGGGACAGAGCAAAAGCATTTCTGAGAGGGAAGTTCATAGCACTACAGGCATACCTCAAAAAACAAGAAAAATCAGCAATAAACTATTTAACCCTACAACTTAAAGAACTAGAAAGAGAACAACAGGAAAAGCCCAGAGTAAGTAGAAGGAAGGACATAATAAGCATTAGAGAACCTAATTCCAAAACCAGATAAAGATACTACGAAGAAAGAGAATTGCAGGCCAATATCCCTGATGAACATAGATGCTAAAATCCTCAACAAAATATTAGCAAATAAGAAATATATTAAAAAGAGAATACACCATGACCAAGTGGGATGTATTCTAGGGATGCAAGCCTGGTACAATATACACAAATCAATAAATGTGATACATTATAACTCCCAGAAAACAAAAGCCCTGGTTTGGACTGCTTCACACGGGAGTTTTACCAAACATTCAAAGAAGAACTAACACCTATCCCCCTCAAACTATTCCAAAAAATCTTAGAGTAAGGAATACTTCCAAGCTCTTTTTATGAGGCCAGTATTATCCTAATTCCAAAACCAGATAAAGATACTA
>NW_005358092.1:1589160-1589702 GCF_000412655.1 Myotis brandtii
GAAAGTAAAACTGTCATTATTCACAGATGACATGATATTGTACATAGAAAACCCCAAAGACTCCACCAAAAACTACTAGATTTAATAAATGAATTTGGCAATGTAGCAGGATACAAAACTAACACCCACAAATCGGAGGCATTTTATACACCATAATAAATTCTCAGAAAGAAAAACTAAACAAACAATCCCATTTACCATTGCAACAAAAAATTAAGATACTTAGGAATAAACTTAACCAAAGAGGTAAAAGACTTGCACTCAGAAATTGACAGGACGTTGACAGAAGAGATAGAGAACAATATAAACAGTTGGAAGAATTTACCATGTTCATGGATTGGTAGAATTAACATCATTAAAATATTCATACCACCCAAAGCAATCTATGGTTTCAATGCAATCCACATTAAAATACCAACAGCATATTTCACAGATCAAGAACATATACTCCAAAAATTTATATGGAACCAAAAAAGTCCCCGAATAGCCATTGCACTCCTGAGACAGAAGAACAAAGTTGGAGGAATCACAATACCAGATAT
>NW_005358092.1:1591446-1596451 GCF_000412655.1 Myotis brandtii
ATTATTAAATTATTTAAAAAAAAAAATTTTTAAAAAAAATAAAGTTTAGTCTGACCCAATAAAAATAAATAAATAAATAAAAATAACAAGCCACCTTAAAAAAAAATCTTAAAATTTAGCAAAGCAAATTTTAATGGTATAAGTGAAAAATTAGACATCGCTTTCTATGTGAAAAGTTAGAAGAGTATAATTAACCTCATGTTATTCATCTAAAGAAGTTTAACTTGACTGCTAAGTACTTGTGGCAACTTCTTAGTACAGCTTATAAAAAGGATTGGAGCTCTCTTACCCTCTAGTCTAGACCAGTGGGGCCACAACATTAGTAGCAAAGAAACAGAATTTCCGGAGGATGAGGCCCAGAAATCAGGATTTTAAAAAGATTCCCAGGTGATTCTAATGTGCAGCCAAGGTTGAGAACCACTGCTCTAGACTGGTGTCCCAGCTTCAAGGTGGGGGCGGGGGGCACATTTCCTCTTTTCTTATCCATATTTGATCATTTCATCTGTGAACCCTTCTCTCACCTTACTGAACAATAGTCTATTTCTTCTCTCAATTCCAATGACGTATTGTCTGTACCCCTTATCTGGCACTTAGTAGATGCTGTTAATTTTAAATTAATTTCAAGTAAGTACTTGCTAATTGTTAATTAATCTAATTGAAAACAGGTTCTTTGACTAGTGCATTTTACAATTTGTCCCACAACTAGCAAAAAGAATTGATCAGTGTTTCTTAATCTGGGGCTTATGGACTAGCTTTTTGGGGGTTCAAGAACCCCCAGAAATTACAAATGAGTTGTGGAAGTCTGTGCATATGTCACAATCCCCCCAAACCCCCCCCTCAAAAAAGTGGGAGGGTTAACAACAACCAAGATAAATCTTCAACACATATACTTTGATTGGACTTTGGGGCTTTTAAACCAGAGATCTGTTATAATGTGGTCACATAGATGATCCCAGACCCTCAACTGTGAAAGACATCCTTCCATGATTGTGCCAGTGGGTTTTTAGCCCTCTCCCCATGTGTGTTCACCTTGGAATTCCACTCATGTGGTCAGCTTTGAAATTCCAAGGGGGTCTATGTTTGGGAGACATCTCTTGATTTCCTCCTCGATTCTGTCTTGTCCCATGCAAACATGTGGTTAGTGCCAGGGAAGCAGGACAAATTACTACAACTTTAAGCAAAGTAGCTCCTTGCTGCTGAGAGGCAAAACAAGCATCTAACTCAGGGGTCAGCAAACTTTTTCTGTAAAGGCCAAACAGTAAATAGTTTAGGTTTTGCAGGTCATGTGGTCTTTTTTGCAATTACTCAACTCTATCCCTGTTGCACCAATGCAGCCACAGAAGATAGCCTAGGTCCGTGGTCGGCAAAGTGCGGCTCGCGAGCCACATGCGGCTCTTTGGCCCCTTGAGTGTGGCTCTTCCTAAGCCTTAGGAGTACCCTAATTAAGTTAATAACAATGTACCTACCTATATAGTTTAAGTTTAAAAAATTTGGCTCTCAAAAGAAATTTCAATCGTTGTACTGTTGATATTTGGCTCTGTTGACTAATGAGTTTGCTGACCACTGGCCTAGGTAAACAATGGATGTGGTTATATTCAAGTACAGCTTTATTTACAAAATCAGGCAGTGGCTGCATTTGGCCCATGGGCCAGAGTTTGCTGACCTCTGATCCAATTCATGGCTCACTGGGACCTAGGCAATCCCAGCTATAATCAAAAAGCACAACACTGAATAATTAGGCAGGTCTTTCAGAACTCTGCATTTCACCAATAGCATGTAATTCTAAATTTAGCTAAAAACAAACAAACAAAAAGAGCATAGACATCTAAAGGAACCTGCTTATCCCAGGTAATGGCTCAGACAAGAAGCCCAGTGATGGAGACAGGGAAATAGGGGTGATTTTGTCCTTGCTGTTCCGGTTCTCATGCCCCCTTTATCAGAGACAATAAAAAAGGTCATTGTTTACACCATCCCAAACAAGGAGAGGGCAGGCTCCTGCTATAAAACCCGGATTGCACTCTGATCTGCTTCTCTGTAATTAGTGACCCTTTCTTTCTCTGTCCCATACAGATGATGAATAAAAGGTCCATGGTGTATGATGTCACCCCAGTTCTAAAAACAATCTCTTGATTGTTCCACTTTAAATTCTGCCTTTGCACCCGGCTGGGCTGCAGCTGCTAGTCATCTCTGTACTAGCTACTACTCATTTACCAAACTGGCTTTCTCGGCTGCCCCCTTACAGACTTTCCTGGCAGGAAGAAAGGCTGGTGGGAGTGGGAATTGTAGGTAGAGCCGTGGTGGTGTCATTCCTAAGAGAACACAGAGTGGAAGCTGACTCACAACTTCTTACAAGTTACATGTTCTGAAAGCACAGAAAGGGTTTTAGACAGTTCAACTTGCAAATCAGAATTTAAAAACATGGCAATGCTTAGGCTTATTTAGATTCCTTTTTATTATCAGCTTTCATTGCTTTTTTTATTCAAAAGCAATCAGGTTGTTGCATTGGTCATGCTTTTATCTTGCTGCTCTATTAACTAGTGGATCTGTAAGTTACACTTTTTTTTTTTTGCCTTTAGTAAGTTGCCATTTGTTCTCATGCATGTGATTGGGCCTGGGAATGGGGGGAGGAGAGGGAATTCTATAGTTGGCTGTGGTCCTATTTCTTTTCTATCAGAACTTGGTTTTCTGGCATTATTAACGCCATCATCATTAATGCCACCTTTGCCCCAAGAAAGCACCTTCCCATCACCTCTGTGCTGTTCCTACCCAGAGAGACTGGGCCCTAACCCTTCCTGTTTCAAAGTATGGTGAGGGTCTTTCTGATCAGGGGAGCCCAGGCTGTATGCCACTGCCCTAGAAGCAAGAAATACCAAAGACTAGACTATGTTAGGTCTATCACAAACACCTTGTGGTTAGATGAGCATATTTGGCAGCAAAAATACTGCCAAAACTTCCACTAAAACCCATTCAGCAGAAATTCCCCAAACACAGACAGGGTTGAGATGCTGAGTGTCCAAACCAAATAGCAAGTGCCCACTGCTCCAGTTAACTGGACAGAGAGTGTACTAGTAAGTTAGGACTCTGATCCTGGAGAGGGTGCAGAGGAGGGAACTAACCTTTACTGCCAGGCTCTGAACAAGGCACAAATCTTATTTAAGCACCACAAACCTTACTTTTCCTGTTTCCAATCAAGAAATTGAGATTTTGAGAAGTTACATTCGAAGGCCTCACAGTTGGTGATTGGCTGAGCCAAGATGTGAAGCAAAGTCTGTCTGTCCATTTCCCTTTTAAGAGTGCACAAAGTAGTAACTTAGTATGGGGAGGAAACTAAAAATACCATCATGAAGAGAAGCTGGGTGGAAGTCTGCTTTGTGTTCTGAGGGAGATAACATCATGTCAACTGATGTTCGTTGGTGCCAATTCAATGGCAACAAGAATCCAGAATTTGGGGTGCAGTGAAGAAGGAAACTTTACTCAGTGCAAAACAGCTCAGTTGTGATACAGCTTGGTTGTGAAAAGAGCACGACTGTGAGACCAGGCCCTTCTCCAGCTAGACAGCTCTGCTGCTCCCTGGTCTGCACTGGTCTGCTGTGCTCTGCTCTAGTTTCAGTGGTTCAGGTCCTGTCACGGAAGCACATCTTCAAGCTTAGGTGGAAACAAAATGTGTGCCTGGAGCCACAAGGGAGCTGACTTATATAGATAGAAGTCTTTGCCCCTCACCCCTGATTGGTCTATCCTCAGGCAAATGAGGACTCCAAATCCTTACAATTTGATTGGTCCAAAAGGCACTATCCTGACTGGTCAAAATGGAGCTGCTCTGATTGGTTGGTAAATGAGCTGATGGGGATATAGCTGTGCAGCTCTGATTGGAGGGGGAAAGCTTCAGTCCTATTGGTTGAAATAGGAACTCCTTTATAAGGACCGGCTCAGGGGGCAGAATCACAGTGCAGGCAGCAGGCAGTTCACTGCAGCGGTGGGTAGTGCAGACTTCTCCCTGAACTGCAGTTTGCATGAGAGGCCCCTGTGTAGAAATGGCTACTAGGCTCTGTTTTGTTTGTTTGTTTGTTTTATTTTTTTATTTGCACCCAGTTAGATACCCGGGGCCCTTCTTAATCTTCTTTCTCAGGGTCCACAACTGTGACATACTGACACTGAAAGATTAGATATAGCCAAAGAGTACAGATGAAGGTCTCATGCAAAGCCAGGCAAGACCAATTTTTTTTAAAAGGATTTCTCTGTTATGGACACAAATTTTGCCATTGAAACACACACACAAACAGACAAACAGACACGCACACACACACACCGGCTTCAAAGTACTTCAATTTTAAACCCTTTAGCAATGTAAATCTCTTCACTCTGGCTTTTGCTGATTATTTAGTTCTTTTATAATGCTCTTTCTTTCTTTCTTTCTTTCTTTCTTTTTTTTTCAGATGAGAGACTATGGTTGGCCAATTGCAGGAAACTTTGCTCAGATTAGTTCACCACGTTCTATAGCTGTTGTGGTGGGAGTCAGCAGAGAGAGGCATATTAGGGTGAGGTGCTGGTAGGTCATATAGTTAAAGCCACATTTAGGTGTGAGCAATTTTACTTTGAAACAACAAACAGAACAAAACATAAATGCCAACTTGGGAGGATGTGGAGAAAAAGGAACCCTCTTGCACTGCTGGTGGAAATGCAGACTGGTGCAGCCACTGTGGAGAACAGTATGGTGTTTCCTCAAAAAATTAAAAATGGAGCTTGCATTTGACCCAGTAATCTTGCTTCTAGGAATATATCCCAAGAAAACAGAAACACCAATCAGAAAGGATATATGCACCCCTATGTTCATAGCAGCACAATTTACAATAGCTAAGATTTGGAAACAGCCTAAGTGCCCATCAGCAGATAAATGGACTAGAAACTGTGGTACATTTACACGACGGAATATTCCGCTGCTGTAGAAAAGAAGGAATTCTTACCATTTGCAACAGCATGGATGGAACTGGAGAGCATTATGCTAAGC
>NW_005358092.1:1596583-1600711 GCF_000412655.1 Myotis brandtii
ATTAAAGCATAGTGATTAATCACAAAAGCAATATGTAATTATATATGTGTTTTCTGATGGTCTTAGGCGACCCCTGTGAAAGGGTCGTTGGACCCCCAAAGGGGTTGCGACCCACAGGTTGAGAACTACTGCTATAAGGGAAGGCGGGGGGTGAGGGGTTAAGAGATCAACCAAAGGACTTGTGTGCATGCATATGAACATAACCAATGGGCACAGACAGGGGAGGGAAGGTGAGGGCATGTGCTGGGGGGTGGGGACAGGCGGGGAGAGTTCAATGTGAGAAAAAAGGAGACTTATGTAACACTTTAAACAATAAATAATTTAAATTTAAGTTTAAATAAATAAATAAATGCCAACCTGGTAGGGATGGGGCTGGATGGGGCTAAAATGATGCAAATCTACCCACTTGATTTAATCCACAGTATGCTTAAATCACACAGAAAATTTTGGAAAATTTGCTTCTCTTAATGAAAGTGACATGCTCTCTTTGTGGAATCTCCTGGCAATTTCACTGTAGAGGTTCCCTGGATTTTTAAAATAAAAAGGTTTTGATCTAAATTTTAGATATAAAGGGGGGTTTTGTTCTCTCTCCCTCTCTCTCTAATAACAACATACTTTTAACGCTCATTTTCCCAATTGAGAAATTTTGACCAGGATCAGATTAGCATAATCTTCAATGCCTATGTCAAATGCCTCAGAATCAGAATCTCACAAGTAAAGAGCCCTGGTATAACATAACCAATGGGCACAGACAGGGGAGGGAAGGTGAGGGCATGTGCTGGGGGGTGGGGACAGGCGGGGAGAGTTCAATGTGAGAAAAAAGGAGACTTATGTAACACTTTAAACAATAAATAATTTAAATTTAAGTTTAAATAAATAAATAAATGCCAACCTGGTAGGGATGGGGCTGGATGGGGCTAAAATGATGCAAATCTACCCACTTGATTTAATCCACAGTATGCTTAAATCACACAGAAAATTTTGGAAAATTTGCTTCTCTTAATGAAAGTGACATGCTCTCTTTGTGGAATCTCCTGGCAATTTCACTGTAGAGGTTCCCTGGATTTTTAAAATAAAAAGGTTTTGATCTGAATTTTAGATATAAAGGGGGGGGATTGTTCTCTCTCCCTCTCTCTCTAATAACAACATACTTTTAACGCTCATTTTCCCAATTGAGAAATTTTGACCAGGATCAGATTAGCATAATCTTCAATGCCTATGTCAAAGTTAAATGCTTCAGAATCAGAATCTCACAAGTAAAGAGCCCTGGTATAATAGATGTCATTATACATAATATAGAAAATTAAACAAAAAGTCAGTATCAGTTTTGTCAAATAGCTTGTAGGTCAAAGGTTTAGACACTAGAAACAGACAAATCTGGAGCTATGCTTTCTTTTTAGTCTTTTTGTTACCACCCTTCTCCCCCCATAGCTCATCTTCTCATGCCTTCAAATTTGGTGGGAATATATGTAACAGAAAGTAGAAAAGGGAGAGGAGAGCTGGGCATGGGAGGGCTGGTATTAGGATAGATGGTAGATCAGGAATGTCACTTAAGGAGACGGGTACACTCGCACTGTACGTGAGAGGAAGGAGGGAAAGAGCAAGATAAAGGCTTGGAGAAGGCTGTGTGGGTCTCACCTTCAGAGGTGTGTGCAGCAGCAGGTGGATCTTCCTTCAGGCATGTTTGCTGAAATGCCATGGCATCCTGTGACACAGGAGCACAGCCTGTAGTCTTTCTGGTAGATTATGAGAGAGGAAGCAGGGGTCAGAAGACTTTCTCAGTACTCCCAAATTTTAGGGGCACAGTATTAATACCGAAGGCTTAATACTGTGTATAAGCAACACTGGTCTCAGTGGGAAGTTTAAACTCTAACTGAGTGGGACAAGAAAGGAAAAGTAACAGAATTAAAACACAAATGGGAAGGGCAATGAAGTGTTAGACTACATCATGGCTGCATGCTTATAATACTGCAGTTGCTAAGATTCACTGGGTTGTCCAATGAAACCATTGTCCTTCCTTCTCCCAAATCACGTAGATCAGAGGCCAGAGTGCACATTCACACACTGTGTGCTCTCACCATTCCCCCAACTGGCTCACCAGTTGTCTTTTGGATGCTGACCATCAAGATGTAAGCCTTTCTGCATTAACTCTGATAAACTTCTCGAAATGTATTGTGCATAGATATAATCTGAGCAGCTTGATCAAAATGGAAATTCCTAAGTGTCCACCCCAGAGAGGCTGCTCCAGTAGGCTAGTAGTGGATCCCAGGGAATCTGCATTTTATCAAACCCTCCCAGCTGATTCTGATGCAAGTGCTTACAAAAACACCACTGGGAACTTACATTAAAAAGATGGTTCTTCTGAGGTCTACTGTGTTTGGAATACAAATTCAGAGCATTAACAACAGTTTGACAACTGATAGGATGATGCAAATGCTATGTGAAAAATATATGTAAAACTACTAGATTTAATAAATGAATTTGGCAATGTAGCAGAATACAAAATTAACACCCAGAAATTGGAAGCATTTTTATATACCCATACTAAATTCTCAGAAAGAAAAAATAAACAAACAATCCCACTGTAACAAAAAAATTAAGATACTTAGGAATAAACTTAACCAAGGAGGTAAAAGACCTGTACTCAGAAAACTATAGGACATTGAAAAAGGAGATAGAGGAAGATATAAACCAGTGGAAGAATATGCCATGTTTACGGATTGGTAGAATCAACATCATTAAAATGTCCATACTACCCAAAGCAATCTATAGTTTCAATGAAATCCCTAATATAATACAAATGGCATATTTCACATATCTAGAACATATACTCCAAAAATTTATATGGAACCAAAAAAGACCCCGAATATAGCAGCAATCTTGAGAAAGAAAAACAAAGTTGGAGGAATCACAATACCAGATATCAAGTTACACTACAAAACCACTGTAATCAAAACGGCCTCATACTGGCACAAGAACAGACATATAGATCAATGGAACAGAACAGAGAACCCAGAAATCAACTCAAGCCATTAAGCTCAATTAATATTTGCCAAAATAGGCAAGAACATACAATGGAATCAAGAGTTAAAACAGTCTCTTCAATAAATGGTATTGGAAAAATTGGATAGATAGATGCAAAAAAATGAAACTAGACCACCAACTTACACCATACACAAGAATAAACTCAAAATGGATAAAAGAGTTAAATGTAAGTCACAAAACCATCAAAATCCTAGAAGAAACCATAGGCAGCAAAATCTCAGACATCTCTCATAGAAATATGTTTATGGTTACCTAGGACAAAGGAAACTAAGGAGGAAATAAATTGGACTACATCAAAATAAAAAGCTTCTGTACAGCAAAAGAAACCATTAACAAGATGAAAACGGAGCCCACTGCATGGAAGACCATATTTGGCAAAGATACATCTGATAAAGGGTTAATATCCAAACTATACAGGGAACTCATACAACTTAACAAAAGGAAAACAAATAATCCAATTAAAAAATGAATAAAGGACCTAAATAGACACTTCTCCAAAGCTGACTTATAGAAGGCCAAGAGACATATGAAAAAATGCTCAAAGTCACCAATCATCAGAGAGATGCAAATTAAAATGACAATGAGGTATCAACTCATACCTGTCAGAATGGCTATTATCAACAAATGACAAGTGTTAATGAGGACATGGAGAAAAGGGAACCCTAGTACACTGTTGGTGGGAATGCAAACTTGTGCAGCCTTTATGGAAAACAGTATGGAGTTTCCTCAAAAAATTAAAAATGGAACTGCCACTTGACCTAGTGATCCCACTTCTAGGAATATATCCTAAGAAACCTGACACACCAATCAGAAAGAATGTATGCATCCCTATGTTCATAGCAGCATAATTTATAATAGCTAAGATCTGGAAAAAGCCCAAGTGCCCATCAGTAGATGAGTGGATAAGAAAGCTGTGGTACATTCACACTATGTAGCAGTAAAAAAAGGATCTCTTACCCTTAGAGACAGCATGGAGGGACCTGGAGAGTATTATGCTAGGCCAGTGGTCAGCAAACTCATTAGTCAACAGAGCCAAATATCAACAGTACAACGATTGAAATTTCTTTTGAGAGCCAAATTTTT
>NW_005358092.1:1600935-1636116 GCF_000412655.1 Myotis brandtii
AAGTTTCAATCACACTGTACGTGCGTGCCCGCACGTGGTATTTTGTGGAAGAGCCACACTAAAGGGGCCAAAGAGCCGCATGTGGCTCGTGAGCCGCGGTTTGCCGACCACTGTGCTAAGGGAAACAAGACAGTCAGAGAAAGACAAGCATCACATGCTCTCACTTATTTGTGGAATCCAATGAACAAAATAAACTGATGAACAAAATAAATCTAGAGACATAGAAGCATGGAATAGACTGCTAAATCTCAAGGGGAAGGTGGGGGATGGTCAGTGGGTGGGAAGAGATCAACCAAAGAACTTGTATGCCTATATGCATAACCCATGGACACAGACAATAGCGTAGTGAAGGCTTGGGGCAGGGTGGGGTGGCCTAAAAGAGGTCGATGGGGGAAAAAAGAGCAACATATGCAATACTTTCAATAATATTTATTTTTTTTAAAAAAGAAAAATTATATGTAAATATATTTTAAACTGGTCTGAGTTGACAATGAAGCCCTTTGCAATGTGTGTTTGGCTCAGTTGAATGGAACATACAAACTCAAACTCTTAAGAATTTATCTGTAATGTTGGCATGGTCTTTCTCTTCTTCAGCGTATGTTCATAGAGAGATGCCCGTGGCCTCGATGGCCTTTCTCCATGTTCCCTCACTCTTAATCAGTGGTACTTTGCTCCTCTGCCTCAGGATGGACATTTGGTTGGGCAATGACACATGGATAGGGGATTGTGCAGCCAAAGGTTAGGTGCTTATGTGATGAAATATTGTCTTGTTTGTAACCAAACATGGCACCAACTTTTGCCATCTCAGCAGCAGTGGTCTCTGCAGTGGTCCCCAGTTGAGGGACAAGCCTTTGGCTCCTTAGGGAAGAGAGAAATGCTTATCTCCTGGATTCTGAGCCTTGCTTGTTTGGTGATTACATACCCATACATGAGCACACATGTACCCGCATACATGTCACACACGCACACACAGAGTCCTGGGTTCACTGGTAATTTCTAGGTTGGAAGACAGGACTGTCAGCTTGGAGGAAAAAGCATGTTCTCTGGAAGATAAAGCCCTGAAAGAGTTGCTCCCACATTTTGTCTCTTGCGGCTTGCAGTGGGGGAATTGTGTTTATGGCCTTGTGCCGCAGGGGAAGGACAGAATATTGGGCAAGCACCGCTCATAGTGAAAGGTCACATTTTTGTGATTCTGTGCTGATTCGTCACACATTGAAATTTTCTAATAAATGCTCTCCCTGACAAAATTGGAAAGGACAGTAAAAGGAACAAATGAAATCACCCTCAAGGCAAAGGTTGCAATGAGAATGACGGATTTTTACTGCTCAACCTTGGAACCCTGGTGCGTTTTTTTTCCCATTTTGGTGGCACTGCTAGAGATTAGGTGATTTTACATCAGTAGAGCAATTTGCATGCATGGAGTGCTTTAATGTGAGGTAGGCAGGGAAAGTATTGTTATTAGCATTTTTCCAGGTCATAAAACTAAGGCACAGAAGGCACAGGGTCTGCCTGGTCCATGACTGCTGCCCGACTCCTGAGGGCTGACCTGCTGTCCTGCCCACACTGCCTGGTCTCGGCCACATTTTAAAATACCAAATCTCTCTTTGTTTCTGTTTTCTTTTTTTTCTTCTTGGAACTCATTCTATAAAGATAAAATCCGGGCTGCTCAGTTTGTAAGGTTTGCCTCCTAAATGACACTTCTGTATCACTCTATATTGATATGTAATTTGCATCCCTTATTAGCAAACCTTTTGTATAAGTTTCTTTGGCATGCCTCTTGGAAATCAGTTATGGAAAATTGTCTTCTTTGAAAAACTGCTCTATTTCTTTTTATCAGGTAAGGAGATTTATGTACTTCTTGTCTTCCAGAAAGCTTCGAGCTGAATTTAATATTTAACCATGGCCTTTGTGTGATCCTAAATTAGGTCCTCCTCTTTGCATGAGGTTGCAAATTGTGTATTTCAGCTTTATTTCATATGTACCTTTTATTATGAGCCAAAGCTTTTTGGAATTAGGCAGGGTGTATATATTTTGAATAAACATTTCTTGATCCGAGTTTAACTTGCTATAAAGTAAAAACACCAAATGCCCCAAGTAAAGCTGTAATATTATTAAATGGAATTGGTGGTCCACATAATACAAGTTTTTTATCCTTACAAACACTGTAAGAGTAAGTCCTGTTATGGAAAAAGTTTCGTGTATAAAGTGACACTGGAAACAATGCCAGGCTTTATGACAAAGGGCACAGAAATAACACCAATGTGCAAGGGAAGTTGAGGAGTTAGATGGAAGAATGCTGAAGTTCAATTTTAGTGTGAGCGATCTCTGATAAGTTCATATGAACTAGCACGAGGGAAGGTAGATTGTGCACTTCACACTCACAAAGAAGAAATCTGCACACGGGGTGCCAGTGATTTGTCCTCATGCCAGGCTCCCAACTTCAACGCGCTGTCCTCGTCGTCCTGTCACAATCACATAGAACTAAAGACCACCGGCCTCTAAGCAGAGTGATAATCCACTTAGCAGATGTGTGGTCCTGGACAAAGTGCTTCCATTCAGAGCCTCATTTTGCTAGTCTGTAAAATGGGATCATAATACCCACCTCAATGGGCAGTGCTGACAATTTAACAAAGTGATTTCTGAGAAGAAATTAGCACAGTGCCTGACACACTTTCCCTTGAAGTTTGAATTCTACCTTGTAAAAAGGAGAAAGTGTTGCACTTCCTGTGCCACATGAAATCCTATGGAGAGCTCTGTGTTGTATCTGTACAGGTGTTTGCTGGAGTATATCACACACACACATTACACAGTCATGAGTGTGCGGCAGCTGCTCATGGGATCGTCACAGAGTGAACACACTCATGTACCAGCATTTAGATGAAGAAGCAGCCCCTTCCTGTCCCCTCCTAGTCACGACTCCACCCTCAGAAGGGATCCATCCACTATTCAGACTTCTGCCACCATAGATTTGTTTTCCCTACTTTGGGATTTGGTATATATGGAGTTTTCTAGTGCGTACTCTTTTCTTTCATTCAACATAACACTTGCAAGATTCATCTATTATGCGTGGTGAGCTGTACTTTGTTCATTCTTGTGTCTTTCTGTTGTATAATTTTAAAATTTATTAATTATATCACTGACAGAAATTTGGGCTTTCAGTTTGAGGACATTATGAATAAAGCTGTTATGAGCATTCTTCTCATACATGTGTATACACGTATATTTACTACAAGACCCCTACAAGAATGGTCATAGCAGCTTTATTCACAACGTGCTGCTGACTTGAGGGTGTGTGTATTGATCAGCTTTAGTAAATCCTATCAGTTTTTCAAAATAGTTGTGCCGATTCATACCCCCAATACAGCGGGGAGTGCCTGTTCCTCCTCACCAACGCTTGGTGTTGCCTTTCTTTTTCACGTTGGCATTCCCACTGCAAGGCTGGGTGGATATCTCAAGAGACTATCACATCTGTTGTGTTGTTAACATTACTTGATATTGTTTAGATAAAATAAGATACCTGCATAGGCAACATGGACCTAAACATATAAAGCAAAAGCTGTTAGTAATATAAACAGCATTTTATAAAGCACAAATACAATGAATAATTTTGAATATTCTTATTTTCACAATTAAGCAGATCGAATAAACTTTAAATAATCACAGATAAATAGGTTCTTCACACATCCATAATATCATGTAATAATACCTATGAAATTTGCATCCTACAGGGGTGGAAGGATTGAGCTAAAAAGAAAAAAAAACAAGAGAGAAAGAACTCATGGATATGGACATCAGTGTGGTGATTGCCAGGGGGAGGGAGGAGAGAGGGAGGGAGGTAGAGGAGGGTGAAGGGGGAATAAATGCTGATGGATGGAGACTTGATTTGAGGTGGTGAACACACAACACAGTGTACAGATGATGTGTTGTAGAATTGTGCACCTGAAACCTGTATAAGTTTGTTAACCAGTGTCACCCCAATGGCTTCAATAAAAAGGAAAAAAATATTGCATCCTACAAATAGAGAATATTTAGTTTTTTCTTATGTTGTTTGTCCTTTAAAATTTATAAAATTAAATGTGGTACCTGATGACGAAGGACATTTCAAATAGTTCAAGAAAGTAGAAATTTTAGAGCTATCAGTCTCTAGTTGACACCCAGTAAAATTAGATTAATTGTATAAAGACCCAATCATAAATACTTAGGAATTTGGATGTATGCTCACAAATATCTTAAAACAAAAAGGGAGTTGAGGGTGAAATTACAGTTATCTAGCAAGCATTAAAATTAGAATGCTTATGCCAAACCTATGGGATCCATGAAAAGGTGTATTTAGAAGAAATAACCTTAAAACCTTCTTTACTATAGAAGGAAATTTTAAAATACAGGTTAGAATTCATCTTAAGACACTGGAAGAAAAAAATAACAAAATAAACCAAAAGAACCTAAGAAAAGGAAATGAATTAAGGTAGGAGCTGATAATAATGAAATAGACACAAGGACTATTAAATCTTTGGCCACTTAAAAATCAGTCTTTGGGTTAAGAGATGTCTGAAATCTAACCCTGGACAAGAGGAGGGCCTAAGAGCAAATGCATTGCTTCTCTGGTTATTTATTTTCCTTCTCTGTAAAATTACAATAGTAGCATCAGTAATAATAATAATAATAATAATAATACCTAAGGTGGTATAAATGACCATGGTAAGTTTTTAAAATGTAATATTACTGTAGTGCAATTTAGGCAGTATAGATTTCCTACATACATCTGCTATCATGCTCACTTCAGAATATTAAAGACACAAAACTGATATGCAGTTAAAAGAAGAGTGGGCTCTGTGTGTCATGGGGACCTTTACACCCCAGGTGTAGAAATTCTGGAGAAAGTACCTAAAAAGGCCCCTTTTCCGTGGAGACAACCTAGTCACTTGCAGAGGACTTTACAAGCCAAGAAGATGTAAATCTAATTATTTTCATTTGCAGACACTTTGAGACTCTTTCTGAACCATAATATCAGTCATAGATTGATATTAACTGTGAATTTATAAGAAATTGTTGTAAGGTTACTTATATATAGTAAATATTAGAAAACAGATGTAAAGTTGATCTTCGTGGTAACAGAAGAATAAAATCTTCCATGTTCTCCATTTCCTTGAAATCTGATCATGTGGACTGGTCAGTTACCTAGAGCTAAATTTACCTGCTCGACCAGTCCTCCCAAGAAACCAAACATTCCTATTATAAGAGGAGAATGTGGAAAATAAGTAAGTAAATAAGTAAGTAAGTAAGTAAATAAGCCACCATCAACAACAAATACATGCAGAATAGTTGAGGTGCTTTATGTTTTATTGGATCCAAGACTGACCCTGACCGTGTACCATCACTGGGGTAACACCTAGGAAAGGAGGAAGGGGCGCTCAGGATGGTGTCAAGCCAGAGCGGCACCTGGGCCACAGAGGGCCGTGCCTGGTCTCAGCCTTGGGCAAGAGTCCACAAGACATGACGTAATTTTCTGTGCTGTGTCTCAGCCAGAATTTCAAATGCGAGGATGGTAATGTACTTTCCTAAGGTTGCATAAACCTTGTCTTTGTCCAGCTCGGGGTGAAGGATTCTGCATAATGTTGATTTGGGCTGCAGGGTGCTGGGCTGCGCCTGCATTGGCAGGGCTCCGGGGGCAACCAACCATGTGCTGCCCATGCCTGGCAAGTGTAGTCGTTTGTACAGCACTCAGGTACAAAATCCAGGGGGAAGCCTCCTGAATTGGTGCTGCTGTAATGTCCAGGGGGCCTCCCACTTCTCAGAAATGTGTTTCTTGTATTTTTGTATTAAAACATCTAAGTTGTGTTGCTTGAGGGTTTGTTCCCATTATGTTCTTACAGGTGAGTGTGCTGTGAGTTAACTGTGTTCCAGACCCAGATCTGCCACTTACTAGTCGGGTAGCCTTGGGAAGGCCTCCTCTGTGGATTTCCTTAACATATATGAGAGGGATAGAGTACGTGACCTCTAAGCAAACACTTTTGTGCTAACCTCCTTAGCTTTCTCAGAGGCTCTAGCTCCCTTTCCTCTCTCTCCACACTGCACGAACCTTGTTGCAGGGTCTACTGATCTGCCTTAAGGATGTAAGCTGCAGAGCTTGACTCAATCATGGTGGACAGCTGGTGCCTGCAGTTACCAGGATTGCTGGTCTTTGTCTTGATATTTCAGGTGAATGACCTTATGCCTGGGGGTGAAGATAAAACTCTCCTCAGAAGCCAGACATTGTCCCTCCTTGCTGTTCCTGCCCACCCCCTTCCCCAGCTCTGCCCAGTGGCCATGCTGGCACCTGTCACACTTCCCCAACACCCTGCACTCCAGTTTGCACCCTGTCCCAGCCTCAGGCTACTTACCTGTGCAGGTGGTGACCAGCTTTACCAGGTGCAACTGATAGGGTTGCCTCAGGTTCACAGGCCTCCTGCTCAGGGCCTCTTGGAGGATGCCCAGGTATGGAACTCTGGGAAGGCACTTAGATTCACACATGCAGAACCAGGGAGGTGGGGGGAGGTTAACCCCAGTGGGATGGTCAGTAGAGAGAAGCAGATAAACAAATACTCTGTTCACTGGTGAAGAACAGTAGAGCCCAGAGGGGAGTATGGTCCTTGTCAGGGTGGTTTAGAGGCAAGGGGAGGCTAGGAAGAGACTCCACAGAGGAGATTATCTGAGACTAATTTTTCCCCATCTCCCAATCCTCTCACCTTTGGCAAACATCAGCTTGTTCTCTATATCTGTGGGTCTGTTTCTGTTTGTTTTTTTTTATTAGTTTTGTTTTTTTAGATTCCACATATAAGTAAAATCATACATTGTTTGTGTTTCTCTGTCTGACTTACTACACTTAGCATAATACCCTCTGGGCTGATCCATGTTGTCACAAATAGCAAGATTTCATTCTTTTTATTGCTGAGTATATTCCATTGTACATATATACCACATCTTCTTTATCCATTCATCTATCGATGGACACCTAAGTCACTTCAATGTCTTAACTATTGTAAATAATGCTGCAAGATGAATATAAGGTGCATATAGCTTTATAAGTTAACATTTTTGTTTTCTTCAGATAAAAACCCAGAAGTGGAATTGCTGGGTTGCATGGCAGCTCTATTTTTAATTTTTTGAGGAATCTCCATACTGTTTTCCATAGTGGTTGCACCAATTTACACTCCCACCAACAGTGTACAACAGTCTACATTCTTGCCAGTATTTATTATTTGTTGATTTTTTGATAATGGCCATTCTGACAGGTGTGACCTCATTGTGCTTTTAACTTGCATTTCCCTGATGATTAGTGATGATGAGCATTTTTTCATATGTCTGTTGGCCATCTGTATGTCCTCTTTGGAGAAATATGTATTCAGGTCCTCTGCCCACTTTTTAATTGGATTTTACTTTTTTAAAATTTTTGGTGTTAAGTTATAAGAGTTCCTTATATATTTTAGATATTAACTCCTTATCAGATGACTCACTGGCGAATATCTTCATCCATTCAGAAGGTTGTCTTTTCGTTTTATTGATGGTTTCCTTCACTGTGCAAAATCTTTTGGTTTAATGTAGTCCCATTTGTTTATTTTTGCTTTTGTTGCACTTGCCTGAAAAAACATATCCAAAAAGATATTGCTAAGACAAATGTCAAAGAATTTACTGCCTATGCTTTCTTCTAGGAGTTTTATGGTTTCGGATCTTATGTTTATGGTTTCAGTCTTTAATCTATTTTGAGTTTATTTTTGTATATGGTGTAACAAAATGGTTCAATTCCATTTTTTTTTGCATGTATCTGTCCAGTTTTCCCAACACCACTTATAGAAGAGACTGTCTCTAACCCTTTGTATATGCATGACTCTTTTATCATAGATTAATTGATCATGTAAGTGAGGATTTATTTCTGGGCTCTCTATTTCCCTGATCTATATATCTGTTTTTATGCCAGTATAATTCTGTTTTGATTATTGTAGTTTTGTAGTATAGTTTGAAACTGGGGAGTGTGATATCTCCTACTTTGTTCTTTCTCAATTTTTTTTTTTTTGGCTATTCAAGGTATTTTGTGGTTCCACATAAATTTTAGAATTAGTTTTCCTAGTTCTGAGAAGAATACCATTGGTATTTTAATAGAGATTTCATTGGATCTGTGTATTGCTTTACAAATAGTAAGGTAGTAAGGACATTTAAAAAATAGTAATACTTTCAATGAATGGACAAGGTATATCTTTTCATTTATTTGTATTCTACTTAATTTCTTTAATGTCTTAAGTTTTCAGAGTACAGTTCTTTCACCTCTTTGGTTAAATGTATTCCTAAGTATTTTATGCTTTTTGATGCACTTGTAAATATGATTGTTTTCATAATTTCTCCTTCTGATCATCAATTATTGGTATATAGAAATACAACTTATTTCTGTATATTGATTTTGTATCCTGCAACTTTAGTAAATTCACTTATTTATTCATTTAATAGTTTTTTTGGTGGAGTCTTTAGGATTTTTCTGTATTTTCTATAGAAAATAATGATAATTATACTCCTTTCTTTATGATTTGGACTAGGACTTCCAATACTATGTTGAATAAAATGGTGATTGTGGGCAACCTTGTCTTGTTCCTGATCTTAGAGGAAAAGCTTATTATGGTATTAGTAACAGATTTGTCATAAAAAACCTTTATAATGTTGAGGTATGTTCCTTCTATACCCACTTTGTTGAGAGTTTTTATCATAAAAGTATGTTGAATTTTATCAAATGCTTTTTCTTTATCTATTGAGATTATTTTTATTCTTTACTAGAGGCCTGGTGCACAAAATTCATGCACAGCGGGGGTAGGGGGTGCCCAGCCAAGCCTGCACCCTTTCACAGTCTAGGGTCCCTCAGGGGATGTCTGACTACATTTAAAAAAAATCACACTGTACTTAATTTTCTTACTAACTCCTCCTTTTAAACTCCCCTCACTCTCACAGTCTGTTTCTTCTTTTTATTTAACTGTTTTCCTGGCCTCACCCATTTTAGCATCCTTCTCTTTCCTGCTTTCTTTCTCTCCCTCCCTTTGAACCTCTCACAGCCCCTCTCCCTCCCTCCCTCCTTCCTTCTCCCCCTTCATTCCCCTTGTCTGTCTCCTTCTTACTCCTCCCTCCCCCCCATTCGCCTTTCCCTTGTGAGCCTGAACCCTGCCTCCCTCCCTCCTTCCTTATTACCCACCCACCCCCGACCTCACCATGTTCATTGTTTTTTCTTTTAAACCTTCCCCTTTCCTCTCCTGCTTCCAGCCCCGCCTGAGCGCACTTTGATATTAAAGCTTCTATTTTGGGGGGTTAACCCCCAGCCCAGGGTCCAACCCCGGCCAGGCCTTTGCCGCCCCCTTTCCCCAGCCTCCCTGCCACCATCCTTCTCCCATTCCCTGCCTGGGATGCCCCAACTTCTAGTCAACAAAGTACACTTAACGTGCCACCAACCTAAACCTGGCCAGTGTCTTTGGGGTCCAGCCCTCGGGGATGAAAGTGGTACCCTCCTTAGTGTCTGACTCTGCCCCAGCTAAGCTGCGCCTCCCCTGCCAGCATGGGGTGCCTGGCCAGCAAGGGTGGCTGAGGCCCATGTGGCCCAGGTGCTGCTGCTGTGGAGCAGGAATGCCTCCACCTGGAAGGCCTCAGACCGTCCACCCCTCCCACCCCCCACCCCCACCCCCTCGGTCGCCACCTGCTCCCACGTGCAGCCCCGCATTTCCTTCCCTTTTCCATTCCTGCATCTTTTTCTTGTTCTCTTTCTGTATTTCTGTTTCTCCTCTTGGCCTGTCTGCATGCAGGCCTGCCTTCCTCTCCCTCTCCTTTCTCATCCCCTCCTATCATATCCTATCCTACCTACCCCAGGTCTTGCAGCTGCCTGAGTAGGAGGCAGGGACACAGCCTGCCAATCGGTCCTTATGTGATGGTGTCCTGACTAATTTGCATATTATCCTATTAGATAGATTTTGTTAATGTGATGTATCACATTGATTACTTGCAGATGTTGAGTCATCCTTGCATTCCTGAATAAAACCCACTTGATCATAGTGTATTATCTTTTAATGTATTGTTGAATCTGGTTTGCTAATATTTTGTTGAAAATTTTTGCATCTATATTCATCAAGGATATTGGCCTGTAATTTTCTTTTGTTGTAATGTCTTTGTCTGGTTTTGGTATCAGGGTAATGCTGGTCTTGTAAAATGAGTTTGGAAGTGTTCCTTATAATTTTTTGAAATAGTTTAAGAAGGATAGGTACTAATTCTTCTTTAAATGTTTGTTAGAATTCACCTATGAAGCCATCTGGTCCTGGACTTTTGTTTGATGGAAATTTTTTTTATTATTGCTTCAATTTCATTGCTACTTATCAATCTGCTTAGTTTTTCTGTTCCTCCCTCGTTCAGTCATGGAAGGCTATATATTTCTAGGAATTTATTCATTTCTTCTAGATTGTCAAAATTGTTGGCATATAATTGTCCATAGTATTTTTTTATGAATCTTTGTATTTCTGTGGGTGGATTATAACTTCTCTTTCATTTATGATTTTATTTATTTGGGTTCTCTCTTTTTTCTTGATGGGTTTGGCTAAATGTTTGTCAATTTTATTAATTTCAAAGAACCAGCTCTTAGTTTCATTGTCTTTTTCTATTATTTTTTAAATTTCTATTTTGTTTATTTCCACTCTGATCTTAATTATGTTCTTTCTGTTAACTTTGAGTTTTTCCCTTCTTTTTCTAGTTTCTTTGGGTGTAGAGTTAGATTGTTTGTTTAGTGTGTGTTTTTTTAAATTTTTTATTTGTTGAGGTAGGTTTTCTCTTGGAACTGCTTTTGCTGCACCTCATAAATTTTGCAAGTTGTGTTTTCATTTTCATTTGTCTGAAGATGTTTTTTATTTTCTTTTTGAAACATTGGTTATTTAGACTTCATGTATATGTGTTTTTTCCAGTTTTCTTTCTGTAGTTGATTGCTGGTTTCATGCCATGTGGTAGGAAAAGGTGCTTGATATGATTTCACTGCTCTTGAATTTATTCAGGCTTGATTTGTAAAATAATATGTGATTTATCTAGAGAATGTTCCATGTGCACATGAAAAGAATGTGTACTCTGCATATTTTTTGGATGAATGTTCTATAAATGTCTATTCAGTAAATCTGGTTTAATGTGACATTTAAAGCCATTATTTCCTTACTAATTTTCTGTCTGGATGATCTATTCTTGATGTGAGTGGGGTATTAAAATCTCTTGCTATTATTTTATTACAGTTAAAATATGCCTTTATGTCCATTAATATTTGCTTTATATAATTAGATGCTCCTATGTTGAATGTGTAGATATTTATGATTATTATATCCTTTTCTTGGAGTGACCCTTTAATAATTACATAATGTCATTTTTTTATATATTTTTTGTTTTAAAGTCTATTTTTTCTGATATGAGTATTGCTACCCCAGCTCTCTTTTTGTTTCTATTTGCATGGAATAGTTTTTTCCATCATTTCACTTTTAGTCTGTATGTCTTTTGATTTCAAGTGAATCTCTTATAAGCAGCATGTATATAAATCATGTTTTTAAATCTATTCAGCCACCCTATGTCTTTTTACTGGAGCATTTAATTCATTTACATTTAAAATAATTAGTGATATATATGCACTTATTGCCATTTTGTCAATTGTTTTGTTGTTGTTGTTATTTTTTAATTGTTTTTATAGTTCTCTTCTGTTCCTTCCTCCTCTTGTTCTCTTCCCTTATGGTTTACTTGTTTTGTTTGGGTTTCTTTATCTGAGGTGAATCTTAAGAGAAGTGAGTGATTTCAAGGGCAGGTGGGTGAAGTGGGTAGGGATGAGAGGCAGAGGGGCAGCACTATCAAATTCATGGGTGAGAGAGCCTGAGGATGTTGGGTTCACCAGGATCAGGAGGATTGCTGGTGAGGGATGTGACGGGGACATACAAGGCAGCAGCAGGGGGGTCCCAGGGGTTCACCTGATCTTCCCACAGACCTTTTAGCCCACCCGCTGCAGCTCTCACCTACCTCCTGCCCAGGTTCAGATGTCCTGTCTCTAGCTTTTCCATTTTACATGTACTCTTCATTGGTTGTCTCCTCTCTTGTGTATGAATTGACTCTTCCTAATTGTTGGGGAGTTAGTAGGGCTGTAGGCATAGCTTGGCTTTTTTGCACTGATTCATTCATTTTGGGCATTCAGGGTTCCTCAAGGCTCCTCTGTTCTTAATGCATTCACACATGGAAGAATGGGAGGGTGAAGTATGATTCTGAAGGATCTTGGGGTCTTGCCACAGTTTAATCTTCAGGTTTTTGTTTCTTGGTTATCACTAACAATTGATCTTATATATTTTTTGATATTAAAATGATTTTAATTAAATTTATTGGGATGACATTGATTCATAGGGTCATATAGGTTTCAGCTGTATATTTCTATGATGATACATGATCTGTATATTGCATTGTGTGCCCACCACTCATGAGCTTATATTTAAATTTAGAATGGGGCAGCACTTACATTCAGGTATATAGACCTGAGACCTGATTTAAAAATATATATAATATTTGTTGTTGCTGTTTTGTGTTTGCTTTTATTTTTAATCCATTATATGAGAAATAAGTGTCCCAGGCAGATTGCTAGAAATCTCCACCACAGCATCTCTGCCTGACTCCTCTATTTCCAAATGACAGTTTGACAAGGAAAGATAGAGAGTAAAAGAGGATCTTACTTTAAGGAACTCTTCGGACACAGTAGACTGACTCAATTTCTCAATAAAAGACACATTTTATAAGAAGAATATAAATATTGAGTGTCTTGGCCTTGGACCCCACAAGTTTCCCAAGGCCCGGGCAGGCCAGCAGCACAGGGCGCTCCCCCAGCATTTCCCTCCTTCCTCTGTAGGTTCCTTGTCCCAATCACAGCCCCGCCCAGCTTATTATTTATAAGATGTGTCTCCTGTTTTCCATGGAAAATTATTTCACTGAGCTTCCTGTAGGGATATTTTGGGACTAGGAACCTTGGCTTCTGATTTTTTCTCCTCTACCTTGTATAATAGCTCTGGTTACTAATCCTTTTGAATTTTTTTTCTCTCCTCTGTTGCTCTTAAGGCTAAAAATAGAAAGTTTCATTTACCAAGCTGTTTTAAGTTTATGGGACCTATTCATACCTGCATCACATAGTTATTTACCTCTGTGATGTTTTTATTTGCGATACAGAACACGTGGTGTTTGAGGAACAAGAATATTTTGTTTCTTGTGTGAATTACATTTGCATAGAGTTTCAGAGCTAGGACACTTCCTGATACGTTTCCTCTAAGTCTGTTTTGACCTCTTTATCTTTCTGCCTAGGATGTGAGTTTTAACTCTTTTTTTCTTTTCATAAAGCATTGCTGCAAAATAGATGAAGGATAAATGATAGAATTTGGAAAATCACTGCATTTATATGTAAATACCTAGTGAACCATAAGCCACTGAAACTACCTCTGAATCACTTAACCATTGCATGGGTGATTCGCCTGGAGTTCCTGCTTATTAATATTCAGATAGAAATGATCTGTGGGGAATAAGCACTAATACCACCTATTAGAGATTTGAAACTGGCCAAGCCATTCTAACCCTGGACCTCAGCTTTCTTACCCGGAAATGAGGACGGTCAACTAGCTTGATACTGAGCACCCTTCTAGCTGAGTCCTGCTGTGGGGGTGGTGAGTTCAGGACAGCACTTCTCTCTACAGCCACTAGTTGTCCTGGGAGGGAGCACCTGAGGGGCTTATGTTTCTGAGATCCCTGGGCTCCTTCCTGTTGTCACTGCCCCTGCTGGCTTTGTCACCACCGGGCGCTCCTTAGCTCTGCTGATGTGAGGCAGGCAATGCTTTGGTTTTATGTTTATAATATTTAAGGGCTGGCCATTCTGCCATCAAGACTCAGGCAAGAATTTTAAGAGACATCAAAACAGTCCCTTCATTTTAGTGATGACTTTTTGAAACCTGACTGGGAACTGTAACATTTTCAAGAATGGATTATTATGTGTGCCATGGAATAGGCATTAACAAGGATTTTTCAAACATAAATGAATCATAAAGGAAGTGCCACTGTGAATTATTTATATGCTAAGATGTAGACAGCTTTAAGCCTAAGAGTCAAAGGCTTACCCTCTGTGTCTGGAATGGAGGCTCCAGCAGAGATCTGCATAATAGGTGCCCCATGCAGTGGGATGGGGTGTGAAGGGGGAGGGGGGTGTCTTGCAGAGGAGAGGATGAAAAGAAGCCCACAGAGAGACAATCATCACTTCAAGGACAGCAGGACAGATCCCTCATATGCACTTCCAATGTGGGGGAGCCCAGTCTTCCACTCACCCCTCTCCACAGCCCAGGAGTGCCAGCCACTGGCTCCTTTAGCCAGGAAAGGAGGAAAAGTTGTTCAATGGGGATTTAAAGAGAACTTCAAATCCATTTGCAGTAATCGTGGAGAGACCAATATCAAGTTTAGCAAAATTAGCTCTATGCAAGTGAGTCTTTAAATAGGAGGGTTCCAAGGAATGTCCACCAAGCCTACTATTGGAAGTGTCCATGGCGAGACATTAGAAATATCTGCACGCCCAGAGGTTACTCTCCAAGTTAGCATGATAGCGTAAGAATCATAATACTGACAAATCATGCAACAATGGCACTAACTTCTTGTGAAACTGTGCTCTTTGGCACTTAAAAAATAAGTAGATTTAGCTAGCTAACTTTCAGAAGGTAGTTATTATAACTATGGTTTTATGTGTATAATTAAATTTTTTTATGAACAGCATAATTCCAGTTGCTACAATTGAAAACTATATGCCAAGCAAGCACATGTCATGCCCTATCTTATTTTGCATAGTCTCTAAGGTTCGAATCAGCAAACCCACCTTCTCTAGCAGTCTGAAGGGGTATCAAATGTGGTTTATGTGTATTTAGTATAAAGCATATATGTTTGTGGTAATACTATACATTTGTCTATTTTATTTTTGTTCTTAAACTAGTTCCCCAATCCTCTCCTCTTCCCTCAGGGTTATACATGCTGTTATGTATCTATATCTTCATCATCCACATAGCACAATGTTTAAGATCACTGACTTAGCCCAGACCGAGTAGCTCAGTTGATTAGAACATCTTCCCACTATGCCATAGTTGCAAATTCAATCCCCAGTCAGGGCACATACAAGAATAAAAATAAATATATATTACAGACCCAGACAGAAGGCCTGGGTTCAAATCTTGTCTTTGTCTTTTTGTGCCCATGTTATCTTAAGCAAATTTATTTATTTTTCTTTTTTAAAATATATTTTATTGATTTTTTACAGAGAGGAAGGGAGAGGGATAGGGAGTTAGAAACATCAATGAGAGAGAAACATCGATCAGCTGCCTCCTGCACACCTCCCACTGGGGATGTGCCCGCAACCAAGGTACATGCCCTTGATTGGAATCAAACCCAGGACCTTTCAGTCCACAGGCCAATGCTCCATCCACTGAGCCAAACCGGTCAGGGCTTAAACAAATTTCTTAACTCAGAGAATTAAAGATACTAATACCTGATGAACATAGATGCCATAATCCTCAACAAAATATTAGCAAATCGGGTCCAGCAATATGTTAAAAAGATCATACACCATGACCAAGTGGGATTTATTCCAGGGATGCAAGGCTGGTACAATATTTGCAAATCAATAAACGTAATACATCACATAAACAAATTGAAAGACAAAAATTACATGATCATATCAATAGACACAGAAAAAGCATTCAACAAAATCCAACACCCATTTTTGATAAAAACTTTCAGCAAAGTGGGAATAGAGGGAGCATATCTCAACATTATAAGGGCCATATATGACAAGCCAACAGCCAACAGCATACTCAATGGGCAAAAGTAAAAGCATTTCCCCTAAGAACAGGAACAAGACAGGGATGTCTGCTTTCACCACTCCTGTTCGACATAGTACTGGAAGTCCTATCCACAGCGATCAGACAAGAAGAAGAAATAAAAGGCATCCAAATCAGAAAGAAGGAAGTAAACTGTCATTATTCACAGATGACATGATATTGTACATAGAAAACCCTAAAGACTCCACCAAAAAAACTACTAGATTTAATAAATGAATTCACAATGTAGCAGGATACAAAATCAGCACCCAAAAATCGATGGCTTTTTTATACACCGAAAATGAATTCTCAGAAAGAGAAACTAAACAAACAATCCCATTTACCATTGCAACAAAAAAGTTAAGATACTTAGGAATAAACTTAACCAAAGAGGCAAAAGGCCTGTACTCGGAAAACTACAGGACAATAAGGATACTAACAGTACTTACCTCATTGGCTTGTTGTGAGAAATGAGTTAATGCATGCAAAGGTCCTAGAACAGTGCCTCACACACCTCAACAATCATTACTCATCCATTTAAAGTATATGTATTGCATGGTTCTGTATGGTGCCATATACCAGGCACTGTGCTGGGCACACCAGTCCTCAGGTACTACTAGTCCTCACCAGCCAGGTGACTCTAAGTGACCCAACTTCTTTGAGCTTCCATTTTCTCTTTTGTCAAATAATAAAGATGAAGTCAATAATCTCAAAATTAGTTTCCAACTCTAAATATCCCTGGATGTTCTAATTCTAAGTCAGGTAGAAGCTGTAGACATTCATTTCAGTTGGCTGAGTAGCTCAGTCTACTCTCATGGATTCAGAATAAAGTGATTGTGATACATTAGATAAATGACATTGATAATGTCACATCTTATTATGAAAAGTGGTTTTCTGGGTATTTGGGGTGAAAGGAGATATAAGGGTATCACATATTGACTTTAGTGGTATGAACAATTTAGGGAACATGTTAACAGGTTGTACTGCTGTAAGGAACCAGCACCTCTCTTTGGGAGAGCCTCTAAGGCATTCCAGGTGGGTTTGCGGTGGGGAGATGGGATGGAGGGAGCTACTTGACATTTCATGGACGTTGAAATAGTTGAATAAAAGACCTCAGCCAGTTTTTTTACCAAATAAATAAAGTTAAAACTAGAAGTGATAAAGGAATAGAAGTGCCCAGAACTGCTTCAATGCAGTGTCTATTACACACCCACTTGAAAGGGCCTTAGGAACTAGTTAGAGATGCATTGGGAGTCTGGAAAGGGGCAGGCCAGCAAAGCCTACACCTATGGTAACCAAATAGGTCTGCATTTGGACTTTTAAAGAAGTAAAATAATAGATTCATTATTCCTTTTCCATATAAAATACATGATGAATTAAATCCTCCTCCTACACACTCCCACGGCACTCTGTTCTTCTGTCCTACATCTAATCACTCTGTCACTCTAATCTCTGTGTAACTCTGTCTCCCCTCTACAGTTTCAGTCTGTGCAGCTGGAGGTGTTGTTAGGTTGTTTGTTGTACTCTCAGCGTCCAGCCCAGTGCCCAGCACATAAGAAGATATGTATGCAGGTGTATATCTTGCGGGAATGGAGACTCATCTTCTGAACTGTGCCTACTCAGTACTTAAAAGACAGTTACCCGTGTCTGTGTCTTTTGGTGGCTTTCGTCTGAGAGAGGAGTAAGACCAGAATAAACAAGTTGCTCAGTGTGTCTGGCAGGACATCCAAACTGATCGGATCACAGGACCAATTTGGTTCCTCAGATTGTTCTGCGATAAAAGGTGAGTGGCCTTCCTTATCTACTCCGGCTTCCAGAATCCTTGACTTGGACAGACAGGAAAGGGGAAATGGAACGTCTTCCTTTGGTGCATCCTCAGCCTTTGGCATCTTGCCACCCACTGCCACTCAGGTCCTCTTGAGGAAGTCCTGAGTTTTCTCTCTCACTCGCGACGGGGTATGAGTGAAGCCAGTGTTCTCCAGGTGCCGTGACTACACCATGTGTGTCACTGCTTTCTTTCCTCTTCTCTGAGAGCTGTGACCCTAAACCAAGACTTGTCTGGGGTGGGAGAGGAGGTTCACAGCCCAGTTGCCCCTCAGCGGTCCGGGAGGACTAAGGAGAGGAAGTCATACTGAGGCTTGCTACCCCAGGTCCCCCTCCATGTTTTCTTTTGGTCTCAGCACCTGGTGTGACTGCCAAACCCCAAGTTATATCTTCATCCCATGATCACTGTGGCAAAGGCCTGCACAAGGCAGAAAGGAATGTTCAAGGTCAAACTCTAACTTGGCCAGCTGCTGCCAGCACAGCCACAGGAGTGCCTCACATGACCGAACCAAGATAAACTCCCCTCACCACTTGGGGCCTCCCCGCCTGATGCCACACTGGCGGGTCATGTCTTTACATTTACTTCTCTTTGCATAATTATGGTGCTACAAAAAGTGAATTTGTGATGACCATAAAACAAAACCCAGAGAGCTACCTTTGGATGACATCTTTTAATCATAAGGGGAATGAAGGATTCCAGTGTAGGGAACTGTCTGCAGCACACGACCTGTTATCGTGTGGGTATCAGATTAGAATAATGAGAGTAATAACGAACTCACTCGCTGTGCTCCTGGCACAGTTTAAACCTGTTATAGTGTAAGGACTCATTTAGTCCTCATCAACGTTATGATAGGTAGGTAATTCTCATATCTCCATTTCACAATTGAGGAAATCAAGGCAAAAAAAAAGGCTTTAAATTTCCTACCTAGGGTGTTTGTTCTATACAAGATAAAAAAATAGTTCTAAAGTTTGACTAGTCCTGATGTTATAAAGGTTACATGTTATTTAAAGTAATAATTAATGGCCTGAGTAGAGATTCTCACAAAGAAAATTATTAATAACTTTCTTGGTTTAAAACCCAAGGTGTGGAAAATGTCTACATAATTATGAAATTCAAATAATTTATTAATTGCTTATTTTTGTTTGCTAAAACCATGCCAGGTTAGTAAAGAATAGCTAATTATGTGGGGAATTATCTAATAGCTTATCTCTATGACTTATGTAGAGGTGCTATAGGGTTGTTGGTTAACATACGAGGCAGAAAAACTTATTTTTAGACAAAGTTCCCAGAATGTCTTCAACCCCACACACATTATTTCTGAAAACCACCCCTCTCAGGCAGACATGTGTTTGTTACTCCAGTAGCAACATCACTGCCATTCATATAGACTGTGAGCTCCTTAGACCGGCCATGGCCCGTGTACGAAAATCATTAATGCAGGGCTGCACCTTACATTGTCCACTTGATTGCTTGTCTTCTTTCTCACACTTGAATCCTAATAGCTTTTGACCATTTTCAAAGGTGCAATTCACCTTCTGAAGATAATGATTTGGCACCATTAAGTGGCTTAAATTAGTGTTTCCCTTTCTAAGAGCATTTTCCAAAGGGTGAAGAAAGAAAAAATTTCTGAGTCTATGATATACCAAGCACAGGTACCTTTGTTTCTATTATTTCACTTAGTCCTCACATCAGTTTTGTAAAGTAAATATAATTTTATGTCCATTTTATAATTGAAGAAGCTAAGGTTTAGAGAGGTTAAGTAACTCACCCAAAGTCACACAGCTAGCTAGAATGTTCTAGAACCAAGATTTAACTTAGGTGCCTTTGACCCAAAGCTTACTTTCCACAACTCTTGCCATCTTGAAGGATTCCAGAGTATTTTGAAGAGCACATTTATTTGCACGTGTAAGTGCTAATATGTCTGGTTTGTTAATCTACAAATACAAGACCTTTCAAAGTGAGAGGCAACAAGCAGTTATTTGAGATTCAAAAGAATAGCTATTCAGAAGCACTGATTCAGGCAGACACCAGATAGTGTTCTGAGTAGGAGGTGAAGGAGAGGGGTGTTTATGAAAAAGAGAAGGGGAATAATTACATCAATAGAGGGAAGGCATTTCTATCGGTGCAGATAAGCTAACACAGCACCCTAATTCTAAACTATGTTTTTAATGTTCATTCGGCAGCCATCAGTCCAGCTGTCAGCATATCTGCTTTCTTGTTATCTCTGCAAACAGTTGTTGGGGACACAATGCTGCTTTAGGCCCAGTTGGAAGGTTGTTTTGCTCAGTGCTAACTTTCCGAAGATTTGAGGCCTGAGACGTGCAAGGCAGTTCCTCTGGGACAGCAACTCCAGCTCCATTTTAAAGTGGCTCAGTCTATATTGTTTCTTTACGGTTACATCTCAGAGCGCTTCACTGTAACCTGGCACATTGTTGCTTCCTAATGCTGCAGCTGTTCTGTGAAGAGCTGTGCAAACTTTTAGCCCCACGCACACTTCGAGTGGTCCCAAAGCTCTGAGCACCGCTCAGACCGTTGTGGGTCTGGATGAGGTTGTGATCTTTTGAGGGATGGATGAGGGGCAGGGCAGTGAGGGGGTCGAGCGGGACGTGCAGAACTTGAGGCACGAGATCGAGGTGATGATCCATCATCATGGAATTCTCCATCTGATGGGCTGATCTCCACGTGGCAGTGAGGATGGGGCACGGAGCCATGAGCACAGGTGCTCCACCCTTGGTCAGGTCACCTCACCTCTCTGGAGGTCACCTTACACAGGTGCTCCACCCTCCCAGAGGTCACCATTCCTTGGTCAGGTCACCTCACCTCTCTGGAGGTCACCTTTCTTACTTGCAAAATAGAGTATGTTGGATCAGGTGACCGAATAGCTTCTATACTTTCTTTGGTCTTACAGATGTTGGCTTGTGTCTCTGGTGGAAACAGTGTATGGGGATCCATTACATCCAAGGGAAGTCTTCCTCTACACACCCCATGGGCTGCCATTGTCTCTGCAGGAAGCTCCCCATCGATGCTCTCCCTGCTCCCTTCAGCTTTCTGCTCAATGCCATCCCTCAGTTTGGTTTTTGACAACCACCCCACCTAACATGGCAGCCCCTGTCTCGATCAGTTCTCTTACCCTGCCTGATTCTTCCTCATCGCACTTCCCCATGGCCCTGTGTCTGTCCCACTAAAAGGTACACTCCACATGGCAGGGACTTTGTGTTATTCATATCTGTGTTCTAATTCCTAGCTTCCATGTGGCACAGAGAACACACTCAATAAATGGTCAGTCACTAAATCATCAATGAGTGCATTATTGTAATTCTTGATCCATGCCCAAGATATAAGTCCTCCTGGCCAACCATCATCCTCTCCTCTTGAACCCAAGCTGACCTGGGCTTTCTCTCCCTGGGCCCAAGGGCCTCATCTGCCTCCTTCCCAAACATTTCTGCCCTACCCCCTAGGGCTCCCATTGCAGAAAACACACTCCCCTACACCATCACTAACTGTCCTTTCATCTCCTCGCCTGAACTGAACCCTGGCTGCCACCCAAGAACACAGCTTCCCTGAAGCCCACTCAAGTGGAGACAGCTCCTTCTCCCACATCCTCTGCACCTCAGGGTCAGGAAGAGGGGGCAGCATTCCCCTTGCTTCTGTTTTGCCTTTTGTAAAACAAATCAAAACAAAAACTTGCTCTCTAGGGCACGTCATTGGGATATGAAGCTGCCTACTTCTCTCCTTTGCTGTCCCAAATAGGTGTCCTAATCACTCCCTAACTCAGCTCACAGTCCCAGCATTACTCTAGAAAATTTCAAACAGATGGCTTCTTGAACAACTTAATGTCCCAGTTGGCTGCCTGCCTCCTTTCTAAGGGCCTCCTCTTCTACCCGTGTGGCCTTCATGCTCTCCCGTGGCCACACCTGGAGCTTGCCACACCCTAGACCGGCTCTACCTCAGGAGCCCCCAGTTCAGTCATCCCATTCTCCGATCACGACCTCCTACCCTTCCAGCACTTCCCCTGGCTGACCTTCACTCTACCCATTCTTCACCCTCACCAGGTCATCCCCCTTCCCTACCATTTTCCCCTGTGAACCGACCATCCTGTCATAGATAACTGGATAAGCTCTAAAGCTCACAATTCTTCAGCATATAAACATGCAATAAAAATCCACTTAAAATGGCTTGTGTCTTAAGTTCCATCAAGCCCACATGTTATGATTTAGTGACTAGATTACATTCAGATCTAAAGCATTACGATTGAATCAAAGGGAAAAATTGTAAATGCACAATGGAGCTAGCTGGAAGCCACCACCTTAACCAGGTGGTGAAGATTAAAATTACCAATGATGTACCTCCTGACATCCTGTGACAAGAAGGGCACTTCACCTCTGGGGCATTTTTTCCAAAAACCCAAACCCAGTCTAATTATGAGAAAAATATCAGACAAACTCAAATTGAAGGAAATGTTATAACGTACTTCACCAGTACTCCTTAAAAGGGCAATGAAAAACAAGGAAAACCCAAGAAACGGTCACAGACCAGAAGAGACTAAGGAGACATGACAACTAAATGCATTGTTGGGGTCCTGGAACAAAGGGAAGGGTGCTTTGCTGGCTCCATCTAAGCAGATGCTGGAGTTAGTAAATCGCACCAATCCCAGTTTCGTGGTAGTGCCAAATGCGTGTTGGCAATGTGAGGGCCTCCCGGGTGGGGTCCTGGAACAAAGGAAAGGGTACTTTGCTGGCTCCATCTAAGCAGATGCTGGAGTTCAGTTAGTAAATCGCACCAATCCCGGTTTCGTGGTAGTGCCAAATGCGTGTTGGCAATGTGAGATGCTAACAATAGGGGAAACTGGGTAAGGGACGCACGGGAACGCTCTGTACTACTTTTGCAACTTCTACACATCTATTAAGTAAATGATCACACATATATAACTTTATAATTTACAAAGTTAGTAAATCATTTAGTAAAACTCTAGGACTCTGTATCTGTCAGGACGTTGTTTGATAATGCATAAGGGACATAAATGTACTCAATGACAGCTGTGCAGGAAATAAGTCTTTTAGGTGGCAATCCAAGAACCAGGGGCTGCTATGCCCTAACTGGTTTGGCTCAGTGGATAGAGCGTCAGCCTGCGGACTGAAAGGTCCCAGGTTTGATTCTGGCCAAGGGCATGTACCTTGGTTGCGGGCACATCCCCAGTAGGGGGTGTGCAGGAGGCAGCTGATCAATGTTTCTCTCTCATTGATGTTTCTAACTCTCTATCCCTCTCTCTTCCTCTCTGTAAAAAATCAATAAAATATATTTTAAAAAAAAGAACCAGGGGCTGCCCATCTAGTCCACGGTGGTCTCTAAACCCCTCTTCCATGTGCTCAGCTTCCCATTAGGTGTGCCCGTGGGGAGGCAGAGCGTGGTAGGAGAGTTGTGAGCCTCCCTGGTGCCAGCAAAGGCTTGCCACCCTGTGCACAGAGAAGCCAATGCTATGGCGCTGGCTTTTGAGGGGGAAAAATGGGTGGGGGGAGGCTTGTATTTCAAGGTCAGCCATCAAGAAGACAAGAGGCAATGATCAAATCTGTCTTCCCCATTCAGGATTAGGGGCAAGATTTATGAGGCTTATCATCGGATCTTCATGGACACTGGGTCCTTTGCTTCTGAAAGGGTCCCAGTGTTCAGCTTGTGGTCACATCCCAGTCCTTTGGCTCTATGGGGTGGGGAGCAGTTAAGGGTTCATGGATGTTACTCGTGGGTGGTGTTCACAAGTGTTATTCGTGAGTGGGTGGACTTTGGTTCCGGGTTTTGTTAGAAACAGGACAGGACCAGTTTGAGCTGGTGCTGCAGGTGCACAGGTTCCATCGCTGCACAATCCCGTGTGGTAACAGATTCGCGAAGGGAGGACTGCAGCTCTGGCAATAGCGTCAACTATAACCCTGAATCAAAGTCTGGCCTCTGAGCAAGTCTCACCCCGGTAAAACACTGAGAAGTCAACCCACTATTCAAACCAGCATGGGCACAAAGAGGATTAACAGGTAACTCAGAACCAGGACAAAAAAATATAATGCTCACAGGACTGACTGGGAGAGAGACAGTCCTGTGAAGCCACGCTTAGCTAAAGATTCAACAAGTTATTAGTGATAGGAGGATGGAATTTATACTCAAAACGCCTGGTGAAGCTAAGAGTTTGAAAAGCACACATAGTTCTTTAAATGGTGCTGAGGGGTCCATTATTCTTAACTCATTGAAAACATAATAGTTGTAAGTTCTAAAGCCTGGACTCCGAGGTCAAATGGCTTGGGTTTGAATCTCAGCTCTTCCAGTTACAACCTGGGTGGTCTCAGACCACTTAAGCAAGCTGAGCCTAAATTTGTCACAGGTAAACTTGAAACTATTATGGTCTTCATAAGGTTGTTATAAGGATTAAATTAGATAGCACGCATGAGGCATTTTGCATAATACTGAGTACATAGTATGTGTGAAATAAATGTAATCTATTATTGTTATTTTTATTATGTATCATGAAAGGTAGGTACCTATAATATATCTTTATGTTACAAAAGGACCCAGGTAACAGTTAGCTGAGTTAATCAATTTGTGACTCCTGCCCCTCTTCTGCCCCCTCGAGGGTAACTTAAGTAGGTTTATTTCTATCCAGGCATGTCACGTGTGCATCTTTCACAAACTTTGTTTCATTGGATCCTCATTAAAACTCTTAGAAACAAGTATTCTTTCCTCAAGTTTGCAGATGAAGAAAGTCATACAGCAGGAGTTGGGAGTCCCAGAACTTGAACGTTTGTCTCCTTGTTCCAAGCCCAGGACTCTTTCCATGATGAGCCAGCTGCCAAACAGACCTGCCATTTGGGGCCTCCTGGGGCAGAACTGCCTTTAAACTGCTCATCAAAGCAGAGACATTTCTCAAAGGCAGAAGTGCCTCATGCATGGAGGGTGACAGCAGGTGCCTGGCTGTGGTCACAATGGCCCCTTTCATCACCCACATGAGCCCTTTCTTTCCAGGGGCGGAATGATGTGTTGTAGCCCCTCATCCTCCCTCTCCCTCTCTGGTCCCTGCCTCACTCTTTTACACAGCATTCTGCTGCTGCACAGCTCAGCTTCACCAGTGAGAAGTCCCAGGGAGACCACTTCTCCATGTTTGGGCTGACAATGCCATCTGCACAGTTAACCTTCAAACTCCAACAAACACTGACCTCTGCACAGTCAGATTTAGAAACTCAGCTAGACCTGGCCAGTCACTGAACTGCAGCCTGGGAAGGGCAAACCAGACCAAGCAGAGGCCTGGGACTGCCATTTGCAAGATCCCAGCTAAAGCTGCCTCTGCCAACCTCACAAACCTAGTGCCTCTCATGCCATCTTGAAGATAGGTGTTCAGGGCTAACTCCGAAGCAGATAAAACTGGTTGTACTTCTTTCTGTCTCCCCACCCCCACCAAGTTGTACAGATTCCCCAACCCAGGCACTGCCCCTTCCCAGACCAAACCTCAAAGTCTTTACACCTTCCTCATCCCTGGTCAGAATTTAAGTCAGTTACGACTTTCATGAGTAAATAGCAGAATCCAAACACTTGGAAACCAAGCCTAGATCCCTAACTCTTGCTTCATGTTTACTATTCTTGAGCTATAAAAATAGTCTGTATATTGAGATGTATTTATGATTAGGTTGAATAAGGATTTATTTATTAAACTTCAGAGCATCAAAACTAGTTGGCTTCAATTAAAAACAAGATATCAATAAATACCCAATATTAAGCCTAAATCTTTGTATTCGTCAAAAATATAAGTAGATTGAGGAAGGTTATATAAATAAGTTCATAGCTGACAGTTCTGTAATAAATATGAAATTAAAAATTCATTATTTTGGGAAGTTAAGTCTAATATTTCCTTTGAAATTAGCAGCATGGAAAGCAACCTCTGTGCTCTCCCACTAGCTATCTCTTGTATCTTTCCTCAGGAAAAGAACCTTGGGATAGAAAAAGCTACTGATTTGACTTAATACTATATTTATTTCAACAACTATACTTGCCAACAACTATTCTCTAATCATTTGTTTTATTATTCCTGTCATATTACCAATTCAATAATTCTTTCTAACATTTGGTTGTAATCCATGACCAAATGGTACTGGCTATTGTGAAAGGGAGAAAGTTGGGAATGGGCAGGGTTGAGAGGCTGACCCCCAGAAGGTGACTAACAGTACAAATCTCAGGAATGTTTCAAAGGTGGGTTTACTCTGGACAGAATTCCTATCTGCTTAAGATTTGGGGGGCAGGAAGGGGGGAGTTCTGGTGAGCAATTCATTGGTCTATGGTAAGACTAGGCAGAGGTGACATTCATGGGACAGGATCACAGCTCCAGTACACTGTTTAGCTTAGACAGTGTCCCAAATACTAACTGCTTGTAGAACTCAAGGGCTGGGGTCAGATTGCTGACAAGATGGTCCTCATGTTGGAGTAAGACTTCATGTTGTAAGTTATAGATAACATAACCACATTGAACTATACAGTAAATGTGATGGATCTGCTTGGGTAACTGACATGTCCTGAGAGAATCAGACTTTATATATGGCTTGATCAAGGCTGCATCATTCCTCTGGGATTCTTCTGGCCTGTCTGCCCTCCTTACTCTGACTTCCCACAGGATAGTGAACAACTGCAGCACTTCTAGGCATCCTGTTGAAAGGAAGAGAGAGAAAGGATGCCCTTTCCCAGAAGTCCATAGCATTTAACTGCTCTGGTCTGATTTGATAGTGTTTTGTCATGTGTCTACCTTGAACCAATTAAATTTTACTGATTAGCTTAGACCTGAGCCTTAGGACAATGTGCTTCTTGTGATGGTCAACTTGACCAAGCCACAGGGTGCCCAAATATTTGCTCAAACATAATTCAGGGTGTCTCTGTAAGGGCTTTCTGAATGCAATTAATATTTAAATTGGTAGACAAAGTAAAGCAGATTGCTCTTCCTAATATGGGGAGGCCTGAGTATAACAAAAGGGGTGCCCTTTCCCAGAAAAAAGAGAGAATTCTTTCTACCTAACAGCCTAAGAATTGGAACATCAACTGTTTTTCTTGCCTTTGGACTCAAACTGAAACAATGGATCTTTCTGGGTCTCAAACTTGCCAGCCTTTGAACTAGAACTGCATCGTTGTCTCTCCTGGTTCTCAGGACTGCAGACTTGGACTGAACAAAACCATCGGCTCTCCCAGGTCTCCAGTTTGCCGACTCATCCTGCAGATTTTGGGACTTGGCCACCTGCATATCTGCATTAGCCAATTCCTTTATATATTGTCTTTATGTTTATCTTTCTCTATACATCCTCTTGGTTCTGTTTCTCGGGAGAATCCTGACTAATACACTATGATTCAGGGAAGGGCTTTAGTATAATCAGGGGATCTAGGGTACTCAGAAAACTAATGCTTTAGCTTGGTCATAAACTTCTTGAACATGGCAGTATTATTTCTTTATAGAAAGGAAGTCTGCAACTCAGGAGACTCATAGGAGCCAAGACTCATTCTAGACACATTGGAATGGAGGCAGCAAGACCAAGGCCAAAGGGCAGGAAGCCAGACATTGTCAAAACTGACACAGAAGCTAGTTGGAGCTCAGCCCGCTATGATGAACTTTAGTGAATATAATTAAAGTGAAATAATAATGATGCTACTATCTTTTTTTGTGCAAGACATTGGAATAAGCTTTTGTCTGCATTGCCATATTTGGTCCTCACAAGAAACCTGTGAAGTGGGTCTGATTATCCACAATTTATAAAGAGGCTAAGACTTAGAAATCAAGTACTTTGCCCTATATGCTCAATTGCTCTGTACGATGTAACTAGGGAGAATAGGCACTCCGAGTTGTGAACATCGATTTGATTCGGACCTCTCTGACCTGTGATCTCTGCACTGCACATGCCTGTTTGCACATGCTTTGTGTTGAGTTGGATTTAATATTCAGTGCTGGCATTGTTGCTGCTAACATTTTTCATTGGTCCATATGCAATGGCATTTGGTTAGAGGGAGGTTCTTGGCATTGTTGTCCACTTTGTTATCTTTTTTGAAAACCCATAAGCTCCGTTTTTATGTTGGCAAAAGCTTTAGCATTGAAAGACTTTAAAGAATTTTTGAGTAAAGGGACTTTCTCCTTGTGCACTGTATAAAAGCTGTCCCTGAGTGCTCCAGTAGCTGGAAAACTTTTTAAAGATGAGATTTTGCAGCTGGTTACAGCATGTTTTTGATGGTTTCGTTGGCTTAGTTATGTCTGTAACATGTGCTTGTTATATTAATAATTCTATTCATATGCCCCTTTCTTGTTTTTTATAGAAAATAAAAACAGTGCACATATCCAATCCAGGATATTAAGTAAGAGCAAATTGGAGAAACTACAAAATTGAACACACAAGTATGTGAGAAAAATGTTATTCTCTGTCATAGAGTGGATGTTTTCTTGGAGTCATAGGAAATGGCTTGTAACTAACCCTAGAAAAACAAACAAAAACATCTGGAGTTACTGGTGCAAATTTATTTTTTAAAGCCCCCAAATCCTTTCCAAAAGCATTGTCTCTATTTAAATACCCATTTGCAGAACTATTCTGAATTCAAACCATCTTTAGAAACTTCATGCTTGAGTAAACTCACTGGAGCCTTTGCAGAAAGATAAATGGAAAACCAAGCACTTAGATGATTAACCTTCAAATTGAACCCTAGACAGGTTGATGTCCACAGTGTGTGCTCAAGTGGGGGCTGAGCATCAGCCACCCTGACACACAGGAGTTTCGGCCACATCTCTCCCCTTGACTTTAAAGATGAACTTCATTACAGGGCTGCATGGGCTTGCTGCCTCCTCTTCTGCACCTTCCACTCATGCATAGCTCGGTCCCCTGAATTCTGGCTTCCATCCCATGCTTCAGTTGAAACTGTGTTCTGAAACATCTGCTTGCCAAACTAGATAGAGCTCTTTTCTTTCTCTGCACCGCCCTGTGCCTGTGGGCTCTTGGCTGCTCCAGAAACTCTCCTCCATCAGCATCAGGTTGAAACTGTGTTCTGAAACATCTGCTTGTCAAACTAGATAGAGCTCTTTTCTTTCTCTGCACTGCCCTGTGCCTGTGGGGCTCTTGGCTGCTCCAGAAACTCTCCTCCATCAGCATCAGTGTTCTCCTGGTTCTTCTAATTTTGACAGCTCCTCCTCAGTATCTGTTTTGGCTCCTTTTCTTTTACCACTTCTGTTAAGTGTGGCCCAAGGCTTCATCCTTGGCAATCCCATCCAACACTGAACCTACTGCACAAATGCCTCCTCAGCTCACATGTCCAAACCAGATCATCTCTTGAATTCTAGAATTAACTTTCTCTTTGGCATTTCAATTAAACCTGCCCAACATCGAACCCATTCTTATTTCCTTAAGTTTAAAGATTTATTTGAGGATCATTGGTATTTTGACAATGTAAACCTTATCTAAGACATTAGTGGGAATTTCTCTGTTGTTTTTGTAGATATGTTGTGGTTGTTAAGTTTACATGTGGAAGAGTATATGTTGATGTTGGAAAGCTAGGGGGTGGAATGCATTCGGGATCACCATTAATCACCAGGCAGGCTGTGAACTGAATATCTCTGCTGTGCCAATTAGGTAGACTAGGTATGAACGGAAACTCTTGGAGATGTGTGACCTCTCAGTGTCCCAGTAACCGTTGTGTAGCTGCTGCTCTGTCTCTATGCTGATCTGATCTCACATTGTACTTTTTAAAAATCCTCACAGGAGGATATGTTTTCATTTATTTTTTTAGAAAGGGAGAGAGAAAGAGAAATATCAATCAGCTGCCTCCCTTACACACCATGACCTGGGATCAAACCTAAAACCTAGATATGTGCCCTAACTGGGAATCGAACTGGCAACTGTTTTGTTTTGTTTTGTTTATTTCTTGGCAACCTTTTTGGTGTACAGGACAATGCTCCAACCAACTAAGCCACCTGGCCAGGGCTCACATTGTTTTTTATACTTAACATTTTTTTAAAAAATCTGTGGTGAAATACACATAACATTACATTTACTATCTTAACCATTTTAAAGTGCACCATTCAGCGTGTTAAGTACATGCACATTGTTGTGCAACCATCACTACCAACCATCTCCAGAACTTTTTCGTCTTGCAAAACTGCAACCCTGAACCCAATAAACAATTACTCTCCATTGATTCCTCCCTCCAGTTCCTACCCTGTATTAAGTAAAACCATATATTTGTCTTTTGGTTTATTTCATTTAGCATAGTGTCCGTAAGTTACCTATGTTGTAACATGTCAGAATCTCCTCCTCCTTCTTCTTTTTTAAATCCTAACCTGGGGATATGTTTTTATTGATTTTAGCGAGAGAGGAAGTGAAGGGGAGGAGGAGAGAGAGAAATAGTGGTGTGAGAAAGAAACTGACCCTGTAACCCATGTGCTCTGACTGGGAATTGAACCTATGACCTTTCAGTATATGGATGACGCTCCCACCAACTGAACCCAATGCCAAGACTCTCCTTTCTTTTTTTTTTAAACTTCAAATGATAAACTTTTCTTTAATATTCTTATGAACAAAGAAATTCCATAATTACTTTAGAAAAAATAACAAACTACACTTCTATGCAGTATGAAAAAGTTAAAAAAAATTTTTTCTATAAAAGTACAATTATTATCAAGGATTTGCTAATCCATTTAGGATTTTAGAATATTTAATGTCTAATCATAGCATTCTGCAGTTTTGGGCTGAACACATAAACTCATTGTAATATCAACACAGAATTGTTTTTTACAGCAGCAGCAGCACTCTCAAACATATGAAAACATATTAATGTTATAAAACAGCAATATATTCCAAGTGCAGTCAAAGTAATCTCAGATCAAAACTGGCATCAAGTTCTAATAAACACATTCACCTACCAAGTAGCATTAGAGATTGGGTTGATTATTAAAAATACCGGTAAAGTGAGAAAACAAGCAGGATCCTTCCTCTTTAAGACTGTGTAATATTGCATTGTACGTAAAGGCCTCATTTTGTTTATCCATTCATGCATCAGTGGACATGTAGATTGCTTCCACCTTTAAGCTATTGTGAGTAATACAGATATGAACATGAGTGTGTACACTTAGCACTTTTAATACTAATAGTCATGACTATTCTTTCTATAGCAATTACTATGTACCAGGCATTATTCTAACATATTAATTCCTTTAAAGGAATTTTCAACCACCCTATGAGTTAAGAACTATTATTATTCATATTTTACCAGTGAGGAAGCAAAGGGCCACAAAACCCTCAAAGGGTTAGGGAACTTGCTCCCTGTTCCCCGTATCCTGGCAGGAGACTGGGATTTAAAGGCTCGAGTCTGGCTGTTGAGTCTGGACCCTCCTCTGCGCTGCCTCTTTTGAGGACCTTGGTCACTTTCTGGGACGATCACAGTGACTGTTGCTCAATGTGCTATTCCTGCTGCTGAGCGTGGTGTCCCTCTGACCTTCATACCTGGTTCCCTCTTGGCATTTACATCCCAGTTTTAGTATCTTTCCTCACAAAGGCCTTTCTTGACCACCTGGACACTCTTGATCACAGTGCCTGTATTAAGTCCATGCAGAGCCCTTATTGCTCTCTAGCATTTTAGTAATCATTTACCTTTTGTTCACTTCCACTCTCCCGCTAAAACATAAGCCTCTGAAAGCATAGGCCTGTGCTTATTTTATACTGTTATATCCCCAGTGCCTGGAAAGCTGGTTAGCAAATTGAAGGTATTTAATAAATAGCTGTTGACTGAAATAAAGAATAAATGCACAAATGAATAATGTAGGCAACTTAGAATCTTTCAATAGTAAAATTAAAAATTAAGCAAATGTTACTAAAAGGGAAATCTTTCCACTGAGCTCAGGAGTTAAGAAGAATTGCTAAAATACGATGTTATTCTGAATGGCCGCCTGATATTCTGATACCTTCTGGCTGTGTTTGCTGATTAGAGCAGCTATAATGCTGGCATTGTTTCTATTTTATGGAATTGAGGGGGGCTGGGAGTTATGACAACGTTGCTTATCCAGCTTTGTAAAAGTTAAGTATTTACTTCAAAGAAACTTGAAGATTGTCTGTAATTTCAGCTGGACTCAAAACGAGTGAACATTTTTCGTCTTGCCTTCCAAACCAGGAGTGCGAAAGAGCGCCTGGACCGGAAGCTCCGTTCACTCTGCTGTGGGTCCCGGGCCTTCTGTGCCTCACGCTCCACTTCATGGTAGAAAGGAAAGCAAGGTCCTCACATTGTTCAACTTTTGTTGACCTTTCTCTCCCTGGAGAAGAGAAATTCCTATAGAAGAAAGAATTTCTGTGGAAGAATTAGGAACAAAAGTAATCTAGAGTAGAAAAAAATATATACCAAAAACGAGGAAATAATATGGCAAAAAACACCCAATTTTCTATAAGAACTTCTGTTCCTACAATATCTTTAAAATGTGCTTCCCAAACTAAGCTGACCTTTTCCTCTCTCAGCTCAACATGTTTTCCCACCTATAAAACAGAGAAAATATTTACTTTGGAATTCATTAAGATAGTAAGCACCATTGTTTGTACATTTTTGACTGAAAAGTCTCAGAGACTCTCAAGAAAGAGAACAGAAACAGAGCATTTTACATGTTTTTGTCATTTTAGAATTGCCACCAATGTGGTACGTGACTAAACTGCAAGATGTAACTAACTAATGCAGTGAGGTAGAAAACTAGGACCCACGATGTTAGAAAGTAGAGTACTGACCTTGTACCTCAGAGCCAGAAACCAGATATTCAATCAAAAGCTGTCTTCTAGCAGGCCCAGGATGGGAGCATTCTACTACCAAGAGCTGGCCAACAGCACGGCTAGCCATGGGCTGCTTCATGGACAGCAGCACATTCCACTGGGAAGTTTCTTCAATTTCCCTCATTAACATTGAAGGAACTTCTCATGGGAAGAGGGTGGTCCATCTTGGTGTGCCAGGTGACAGCCTGATGCCAGGCGTCGCTCTGTCAGGCCTCAGGAGTGAGAGACGAGTGACTAAGCAGATCCACAGTGGAGCATGTGTGCCATGGGCCAGGGCTGAGCGGGCAGAAGAGGAAGGTAGATGTTCCAAAGGGTAGTGAAATTTACAGATTCTGTTTTGTTTCTTTATTATTGTTCTGATATTTTTTGTATAAAAGTGAAACAAAGCTTTTTGTTAATGGAAAAAAACTAAATATAATAAATGAGCCAAATCTGGGACATTAAAACTCAAGGTCATACAGGTTCTTGTGCTCTGGTTACCTGTGGTTTGGTTTGATTCTGCAGTGGATGCAAAATGCAGGAACTAAGGCCATGAGTAATACAGTGAGATGGAGGGAGAGGGAGAAAGGGGAAAATTCTGTTCACAAAGACAAAACAAGTCTTGAATGTCACACTTAATCAAAAGGAAGTTGCTTCCCTCAGAAAAGAAGGCAGAAGCCAAGCAGAAGGCAGGCGAGAGCAGAGTTCATGTGAGGCCCCCCTGAAGTGCAGACAAGATTTCTCAAGTCTGTATGGACTAGCTGGCCTGGTGGGCTGATACATACATTATTATGGCAGAATCACCCCCACTGACCTGGCTATATTGTTTTTTGCTGATTTCTTTCCTTTTTTAGAGAGAGTGGAAAGGAGGGGGAGAAACAGAGAGAGAAACATCGATGTGAACGAGACACATTAATTGATTGCCTCCCACATGCACCCCGACCAGGGCCCGGGATTGAGCCTGCAACCTACCAGAATTGAACCCAGGAACCTTCAGTCCATGGGCCGACGCTCTGTCTACTGAGCCAAACTGGCTAGGGCGACCTTGTTATGTTCTTAAGAACAACTAGCTTTCAGTTAGAAAATGACCCCACTGACCTGGCTATATTGTTTTTTACTGATTTCTTTCTTTCTTTTTTTAGAGAGAGTGGAAAGGAGGGGGAGAAACAGAGAGAGAAACATCGATGTGAAAGAGACACATTAATTGGTTGCCTCCCACACACACCCTGACCAGGGCCCAGGATTGAGCCTGCAACCTACCAGAACTGAACCCAGGAACCTTCAGTCTGTGGGCCGACACTCTATCTACTGAGCCAAACTGGCTAGGGCGACCTTGCTATGTTCTTAAGAACAACTAGCTTTCAGTTAGAAAATGGCCAACTCCTTTCCTTTAATTCATATGTTGTTAAGGGGACCTGATTCCTTGTCAAGCCACAGTTTTCAATTCAACTGTTTTTTGTTAAAATACTGTCTCTTGTGGATAAAAAGAAAGTGGAATATGTCAAGGAAGAGCACATGTCATTATAATTGAACTTAATAATAGCAAATGGATTTTTCCATGGGTAGGCAGTGTCCACCCTATGAATGTGTTCTGTCCCCAAAAGTTCTTTGGAACTTAGAATGAATTTTCCCACAGGAACTAGAAATAGGAATGAGAATCTCAGTTGCAGTCCACAAGAGCTGGTTTAATTCACAATATAGCTCAACTATAGATAATTACAGGGGCCATATTTTCTGAACCCAATATTGGGATCCATGATTTGACAAGTACACATGTTCTCCCACAAACAGAAGAATCGCTTATTGAAATTGGATTTGTGCTGGGAGGGCCAGGATGAACTGCACGGTAGTACTGTGATGCTCTACTGTAGACCCCAACACGGGCATAACTGTTTCTATAGGAAAATGCATGTCCTGCTTCAACAGTGGGCATCAGGATCACATTCCTCCTGCTGCTGATGCCCCAAAACGCCTACCCACAGGCTCGAGGCCTCAGGATGTGGCTCACCACTGCTTTGATGACTGGCCTGCTCCAGGCCCCAGAATTCTTTGTTCCCTCAGCTGGTTCCACAGTCTTTCCTCCTACAGGCCCAGACCCATCCCAGGATTTGGGAATAATCCCAACCTCTAAGGCCCAGCTTGCTGCCACCAGCCATCTTGGTCATCCACACTAACTTTGCAAACTGGTCCCAGCCACTGTATGTTTTGAGGGAGGTTCCTGGTCTCATCACTTGGTCCCTACTCTATTCCTGTCCCTGAATCGTAGGCTCTGTTTGGGCACCTGTGGCAAGAACTATGCCTGCCCACCTGGACCGCTGTGTGTTGCTCACTCTCACCCCAGAACTGTCCCATTCTAGGTTGTTTATAAATGCCAAAGACCTTCAGCCTAGAGCAGTGGTCGGCAAACCGCGGCTTGCGAGCCACATGCGGCTCTTTGGCCCCTTGAGTGTGGCTCTTCCACAAAATACCACATGTGGAAGCGCACGTACAGTGCGATTAAAACTTCGTTGCCCATATGCAGAAGTCAGTTTTCGGCCTGGGCGAGTCTATTTTGAAGAAGTGGCGTTAGAAAAAGTGGGGATACATTCGCTGAGGTCAACCCCTCAGATTGAGGACGTTTTTAGCAAAGGCCAGCTTAGGAGTACCCTAATTAAGTTAATAACAATGTACCTACCTATATAGTTTAAGTTTAAAAAAT
>NW_005358092.1:1637072-1647992 GCF_000412655.1 Myotis brandtii
TTTGATGACTGGCCTGCTCCAGGCCCCAGAATTCTTTGTTCCCTCAGCTGGTTCCACAGTCTTTCCTCCTACAGGCCCAGACCCATCCCAGGATTTGGGAATAATCCCAACCTCTAAGGCCCAGCTTGCTGCCACCAGCCATCTTGGTCATCCACACTAACTTTGCAAACTGGTCCCAGCCACTGTACGTTTTGAGGGAGGTTCCTGGCCTCATCACTTGGTCCCTACTCTATTCCTGTCCCTGAATCATAGGCTCTGTTTGGGCACCGGTGGCAAGAACTATGCCTGCCCACCTGGACCGCCGTGTGTTGCTCACTCTCACCCCAGAACTGTCCCATTCTAGGTTGTTTATAAATGCCAAAGACCTTCAGCCTAGAGCAGTGGTCGGCAAACCGCGGCTTGCGAGCCACATGCGGCTCTTTGGCCCCTTGAGTGTGGCTCTTCCACAAAATACCACATGTGGAAGCGCACGTACAGTGCGATTAAAACTTCGTTGCCCATATGCAGAAGTCAGTTTTCGGCCTGGGCGAGTCTATTTTGAAGAAGTGGCGTTAGAAAAAGTGGGGATACATTCGCTGAGGTCAACCCCTCAGATTGAGGACGTTTTTAGCAAAGGCCAGCTTAGGAGTACCCTAATTAAGTTAATAACAATGTACCTACCTATATAGTTTAAGTTTAAAAAATGTGGCTCTCAAAAGAAATTTTAATTGTTGTACTGTTGATATTTGGCTCTGTTGACTAATGAGTTTGCCGACCACTGGCCTAGAGGCTTGGTGCTGCCCAGCCCCTGAACCCAACAGGTCAAGAAAGGAACTACTTTGGAGCTAGATACACTTTGGTTTGAGTTCTAACTCAGCCATTTACTAGCTGTGGGACTTTAAACCAATTTTCTTGTCCCAGTTTTCTTGTTTGAAATGAGAATGGTAATAGCCATGATATCTTTAGTGTTTACTACATGCCAAATACCATTGTAAGGGCTGTGTATGTGTTAGTTCATTTAAACCTCACAATAACAGTCTGAAGTAAGTGCTATTATTATCCTATTTTACAAATGAAGAAAGGGAGGCACCTGGCACTTCAGTAGTTTGCTCACAGAAACACTTTCTGTAAGTGATGGAGCCAAGATTCAAATATACACTCTGAACCTCTGGGAATAATATGTGTGAGTGTCCCAGCACAGTGCCCAGCATGCAGCAGACCTCAATCAGCGAACGATTGCTCTTTGCTGTTACTGTCAGTCCCGATCTCCATCTCCCATTACATGTGTTCATGAAATAGTCGTCACCCTAAACTCAAAAGTCATGTTTCTAAATCTGTAATCCTAAATTAGTACACACAGCTTTCTCACCTCTACTACAAGCCCACAATCCCAATCATGGGAGTGAGTTTCAGCCCTGATTTGTTCATTCATTCACTCACTCACTCTCTCATTCATTCATTCACTATTCAGGCTATTATTAAATATCCTCTGTATCCTTACTGTTCTGGATACTGTGGATACAATAATTTGCAAGGTGTACACAGCCTGTGCTGTCTTGGCATTTACAACTCCGGGGGAAAACCAATCAAATCATCACCCCAAAATGTAAAATTACAACTGACAAGTGCCCTGAGGAGGGTGTACTATAAACCTACCACTGCATTTGATCTAACTGGAGAATCAGGGAGGGGTTTTTGGAGAAGGTGATATTTAATTGCTAACCAATGAATGAGCAGGAGGAAATGGAAAATGAGAGGGAAAGTATCCTGTGCAGCGAGAAGAGCAGTGCAAAGGCCCTGCAGTATATGGGAGCATGATGTGTAGAAGGCCAGCGCAGCTATAGCAGAAAGTGTACGGTGTGAAATGAGATTGGACATATAAACAGGGACCAGATCATACAATGGAATTTGGCATGTTGTAAACACTAAAAATAATGTAGCTATTATTATCATCCTCATTTCAAACATAAGAATATTGGGTGTCAGAACATTTGATTTAAAGTCTCACAGCTAGTAAATGGCTGGGTTAGAACTCAAACTGAGATATGTCTAGTTCTAAAGTCTTTTCTCTCTTGACCTGTTGGATTCAGGGACTAGGCAGCACCAAGCCTCTAGGCCAGTGGTCGGCAAATTGCGGCTCGCGAGCCACATGCGGCTCTTTGGCCCCTTGAGTATGGCTCTTCCACAAAATACCACGTGCGGGCGCACTCGTACAGTGTGAAATTGACTTAAAACTTTAAGTAAAGTTTATTAAGTTAATTTTAGGGAACGTTGTGGAGTGAAAGAAGATGCAGTGTCGAGGATTGAGAAAGGTATGTTGAGATGGTTTGGACATATAGAGAGGATGAACGAAAGGAGATAGACGAAACAAGTATATGAGTGTGGATGGGAGAGTTGGGAGGGGTCGACCTCAACGAACGTACCTCAATCAGATTGAGGACGTTTTTAGCAAAAGCCAGCTTAGGAGTACCCTAATTAAGTTAATAACAATGTACCTCCCTATATGTTTAAGTTTAAAAAATTTGGCTCTCAAAAGAAATTTCAATCGTTGTACTGTTGATATTTGGCTCTGTTGACTAATGAGTTTGCCGACCACTGCTCTAGGCTAACAGTCTTTGGTATTTGCGAACAACCTAGAATGGGACAGTTCTGGGATAAGAGGTGGGCAACAAGCAGAGGTCCAGCTGGGTAGGCATAGTTCTGGCCACAGTGGGGTTTTATCTTTACACCAAGAACACTGAGAAACTGTGAAGAGCATTAAACAGAGGTAAGGATGAGGAGGGGGTGACATGATCTAAGTTATTCTGAAAAACATCTCTCCAGCTTTGTGATGCAAAATGATTGGAGAGAGGCCAGAGACGGAGAGACAGCGTTTCTGGTCTGCACTTCCCATTGGAGGCTCCGGATGAGCTTTCTTTGCTGCCCTGATTGCTGGTTGCTCTCAGGGTGCCCTGTCTAGTAGTTTGAGTTGATAATTCTGACTTGAGACTCAGAAAGAAGCACATATGTCCATAATTCTGATTCTGGGGATTTCTGAGGATTGAGGGAGAGGCCCTTCCTCCCAAGTGTAGTGTCCCCTCCTTCCTGGTCCCTGCTTCTGACTCTCAGGTGAGGATGGCGTTTTTTGGGTAACAGGCCAATCTAAATCCAAACCCCTTTTAACACCAACGTTTCTCTTTGCCAAACAACAGTCTATCTCCCTTGACTGCCCATAGGTCAGAATAGAAATACATAGAATATGATTCTTAAAACACACCCCAGTACATTTTATTGCTATAAACAAACAACTTGAGACATCCCAGGAAATTGAAAAGTCTCCTGCCATGGAATGAATGGATTGTGAAGGGATTAATTGAGTTCCAATGACTTATTAGAAATTAAAATAAAGGATTAGATAGACTGCTTGATCCCAACCTCTTGCCACCCACACATGCCTCATTGCTTCAAAACGAATAGAAGGCTCAAAAGGCACATTCTCACCCTATAAATACAAAGGGGCAGGTGGGAAGGGCAAACCAGGGTCATTGTGATGCGAGTACATTTGCTGGTGGGAATTTGAGCCCAGTCAGACTCTGGAATCCATTAGCTTTGACATGCCATATGTCACTTCAGAAGGTAATTTCCCCTTAAATTTGCAGTTAGGTCTGGGATTTGGCATACGACCTTGATGTCACAGAGTATCAATTATACTGTGAGGGAGGCAGCATCCGTGTAGCTTACCCTGTAACACTGTGGAGCCAGAGTCACCTTCTTTGGGTTGTGTAGAGTTCAGAGCTCACAGCACACGCTAATTTTGCAATTTACTGTATGCTCTTGTGGGTTGGTCTTTGATTGTTTTATTTAAGTCTTGTCTTCCTCCAAAGATTAAACCAACCTTCTTGAGGATCAGAAAACCGGCTACAACACACCTCTTGTATTTTCATCTCATTTCCTAGAAACATAGTTGGCTCCTGGTAAGTTCTCAGAGGATCCCTTTGTCATTCCAAGGGTTCTGTCAGCCTCAGTAAGTAAACGAGGAAAAGTTCTATGTGAATATAGATAGGTTTTACTCTGGCCAGTGTGGAGTCCCGTGCACTCAGGGGAAGCCGGTTCGATTCCCAGTCATGGCACATACCTGCGTTGCGGGCTTGATCCCCGGTAAGGGATGTGCAGAAGACAGACCACCGATATTTCTCTCTCTCTCTCTCTCTCTCTCTCTCTCTCTCTCTTTCTCTCTCTTCCTCTCTATCTAAAAAATGCAATAAAAATGTATTTTAATATATATACACATAAATATATATATGCAGGTTTTGTTTTGTTCATTTATTCAAGTATTTGTTTTCTGCCTATTGTGTTCTAGGTGCTGTGCTAAGTATTGTGGATATAAAGATGAGTTAAGACATTTGCATTACTGGCAGAAAACTCCATTTTGTCCTTGACATTGGACTGATGAACACGATGATTGACTCATTTTGAGTAAATCTATCCAAGTCACAGAGCAGAGACCACCACTTTATTTTTTTCACATAAAGTGAAAGGATGCATTAATCATGCAAAGTTCACCAATAGTTGGTACAAGGCCCTGCTCTTGTTTTATTTCATTTTATTTTTTTTTCCTACTTCATCACCACTCCCCATTCTCACTAACCCTTCTCCCAGACCTGTCAGCACCCACTCCAGTCACTTGGCACAGGTTCTTGAATGTGTGTGCATCTTTGAGAAATACAGTGTTGTCACATGTATGTAGATATTTTAAATTTACCTCAATGGAATTGTGCTATAGATTTCATCCTGTTTCTCTCTCTCTCTCCCTTTTTTTAAATAGCACATTGTGTTGTGAAGACCAGTGGGTGTTGCTGATGGCACCTCTGGCCAATTCCTGTCTTTGCTTGGCAGTCTTCTGCCAGATGCAGCGCCATTGTTCTCACCCATCCCGCTGAGTTAAACCCCAGGTCGCCTGTCACTTTGCACACCCACAAAGATGCTGCAATAAATCAGCTGGGCCTTGTGTCTTGGCCCCGAGGCTCTCTGAGAGGCTGTTTCCAGGAGTGGGATTTATGGGCTGAACACTCCTCTAACCTCGCTGGGAGCTGCGTTGCTCTCACCGCTTGCACTCCCAGCAGTCCTACACCCTCTTCATACTTAACAGGTTGTATCCAGCATAACAACCATCATGTCCCCTGCCATTTATTGGACATCTGCTACCTGCCAAGCTGTATGTTAGTTACTTCACGTGCAGAATCCAAAAAAACTTACATTTTTACAAGCCATATATCAATAGCTCATTGACAGGTGAGGATATCAAGACTCAGGAAGGGTGACTTCCTCTCCCAGGGAAACACAGCTCTCCTGCGGCAGAGGCAGGATTTGAACTGACTGACGTCAGTCAATGGTGCTGAGTTCAGTGTGACTTGAAAACAATGTACTAGCAAATGGGCTGGGTTTGTTTTATTAAAATGGCATAACTGCTGTGATGGGGAGGGTGACATTGGTAGGGAACTCACCATGAGGGGGGTGAGTAGTCCTTCGCAGAGTTTTGCGAGCCATGGAAGTTTTATACACAACTACAGCTGAAGTAAAAACACGATCTTGGCATCATTAGCACATAAGCCCAACAACAACAACAACTAACACTTCTAAGTAGTCTCAGGGTAGAAGGGCTGTCTTCTCTGGAGGCCTCTTTAATTTATCAAAAATAGCATTGTTGTACAATTTGTTCTCACAATTCAGAGTATAAATCTAAATGCTTTGTGATTGAAATAGCCGAGCCTTCTAAGATAGACTAGAAATGACAGCTTTCACTTGAGGGTGAAAACCCATTTGTTTAATAAAAAACTTTTATGGGTGTAAAGATGGGTGAGGCACCCTCTGTAGCCTTGGGGTGCTTATAATCTAAGGAGAGAAAGGCATCCACACACCATCCTGGGACCAGCTGGCTCTGTACCAGCTGAGGGAGGGCCCCTAGGGAAGCAGAATAGAAACAGGTGCCCAGCAGCAACGGCGGGTGACATCAGCCCCTGGCACCTAGCAAAGGGCGGGGTGCCCAGGTGTCAGCCTCAGCTCTACCTCCTGGGACCTGCAAATCGAAAACAAGCTGGTGGGGGTCAAAGTAGGGTGAGGGTGACTTAGGCCAGAGGGTGCCCGGTCATCCGAGTGCCCAGGGACTCCAACCTGGGAGGGAGAATGGTGAACTCTGTGCTGGCAGGTGTTGGAATTCTGTTAGTTTTCCCTAAATGTCTGAGCTGGTCCTTCATCATTTGCTCTGAGAATAATGCTGCAGATGTGAGGGGAGCTCACCTTGTACCATTAATCACAACGGATTAAAATGTTGCTTTCCTCTGCTCTGCCCTGCAAGGGTTGCTTGGGAAATCAAAGTGACCACTTTTCAGACAAAACGACTGCACTTCTGGTTTGAAATACTATGTTCAGCTGAATGGTGGTAAGAAGATTCCTTTAGAATGAGCAAGTTCTGACTGCTGACTTCCTACCTGTCCCAGGTGTCAGCCAGAGCCAACAATCGCCATCTAAAGGCGTAGGTACTTTTCCGACATTTTCCTTGAAGCAGGGCAAGGGCCAACCAAGTATTTCACGGGTTTCTGCAACATGGATTTATTTGTGCAGCTCTCACCATGCCCAGCTTGGCGTTACCTGCTCCGAAAACTGAAGGCTTTTCTTGCTTTCAGTTAAACCAGTATTTGTCAAGCATTTTCCTCCTGCTCCTCCTGCTCCTCGGGAAGAGAAAGGAGGGGCCGGGGGAGAGGGGAGAGTGGGAGGAGAGGAGAACCATGTTTAGAATTGTAATGAGCTCCAAAACCTGTTCCTAATTATCTTCTGTAACTTAGCAACATGCTGGATGAGAGAAGCAAGGAGAGGGACAATTTAAATTCACTGGTAAGTTGTAGGTGGAAAGGGGACTGGGACCGTCTGGTGCCCCAGGCTTTTGCTAGGTGGGGAAAGCCCTGTGCTCACAGTTCTGATTCTTTTGAGAAACAAGGGAAGGCAGAGGAGCTGGGCCCACGTGAGAGAGAAGTTGCTTGCGATGATACTGAGGGTTGGTGGAGTGCCCAGGAAAGGGAGTCTGAATGCTGCACTATTTGCTTCTAAATGTGCACAGTCGTGGGCGGCTGATGATGGAGTCCAGTGCACTAAGCACTTTCTGCACCTGACTCGGGCCTCACCCTCTGAGCCCCACTTGCTCTTCCTTTCCACATGTCTGGGATACTTTGATTTCTTATGGGAAGAAATACACTGTATAGATTTTCAGCTGGAGATGAATTTCCGCCTACTGGCCATGCCCATCTGTGGGCTCTCCCGCGGTATACCACAGGCTCAGGGAGCCCAAGAAGGGAATGGTGGCCGACGGAATAGTTGTCGGAGCCAGGTTACAAATGGTTTTGGATACTGGCCTGAAACCCAGCAGACATACAACAGCACGGACTCCCATGCGAAAAGTCAAGGATAGGTCAGAGGAAGGTCAGAGGAAGCCAATCTAGCTTGACAATTTATGAGAAAAGGATCTGGGGTTTTGTTGACCCATGAACTGAGTGTAAAAGCCGGGATGATGGGGTGATGAGCACCTGACTCGATCTCGTGTGCACTCTCAGGAGCATGGGCGTCAGGTCAAGGAGAGACAGTTCTTTTGTTGTTATTGTTGATCCAGAGACCCTAATGTAGAAGGTGGGTCCGACTCTGAGTCCGCCTTATGGAGCAATGCTGACTCACTTAGACTGTGCGTGGGCAGAGCCTGTCACGTGAAGACCGCTGTGGGAATCGGGAGTGACTGGGCCAAATAAGGAGGTCAGAGGGATGCCAGGTTCAAGAGGGAAGGCCCCTGTCTGCAATGGTGAGCCTTGTATAGATGTTGGATTTGCCCTTCCCTGACCTTTTATTCCCTTCCATGTGCACCAGCTGCCTTTGCAGGGAGGGGTCTCCTCCTCTACTCGGCAGGGTTAGGAAACCCAGCCAAGTGTTGGCACAATTGCAGCTGGCCTTCCTGTGGGGTACTCTGCAGGGTTAGGAAACACAGCTCACTGCTTACCAAGTGTTGGCACAATTGCAGCTGGCCTTCCTGTGGGGATGTTAGCTTTTGTGCTCTTGCCCAGGTGAGGAGCAGCGCCATTTAGGGCCCAGTGTGCTTCCTGGCTCTTTCATGTTACTGAGTCCCAGGGCACTATTAATATTGCAAAGCATCTTAACCAGATCGCAGCCAGATAGGATACAAACGCTACCTCAGCAAAGTCAGCTCTGGGCTAGAGGGATATTATTGCCCAAGTACGGAGTAGACAAGTTTGACTGTCAAGAGTAGGAGGAAAAGATCAGACGGCAGAGAGCCTTAAATGCCACATGAGTGAGTGTGATTTCTGTTATGTAGTCAAGGAGTAGGATCACCAGATTTGGCAAATAAAATATAATGCCCAGTTCAATTTGAATTTCAGATAAACAACCAATAACTTTTAGTATAAGTATGTCCTACATATTGCATGGGAAAACAGAGTTTCCCTGACATGTGGAAAGGAAGAGCAAGTGACGCTCAGAGGGTGAGGCCCGAGTCAGGTGCAGAAAGTGCTTAGTGCACTGGAATCCGTCGTCAGCCGCCCACGATTGTGCACATTTAGAAGCAAATAGTGCAGCATTCAGACTCCCTTTCCTGGGCACTCTACCAACCCTTCAGTTTCATCGAAATATTTAGGACATACTTATACTAAATTTATTAAAATTTTATTTGTTACTTATTTGAAATTCAAATTTAATTGGGCATCCTGTCCTTGTATCTGGCAACTTATGCAAAGGGAAGTCACTAAAGTTTTATAACAGGGAGTCCTCTGTGTCAAGTTTTGGAAAGAGTCACCCGACTGCTGTGTAACAGCCGAATTAGAGGAGGAAGACAGGAAAGCAGGGGTTAAGAAAGGAAAATGCTCTATATTCTTCTCAGTACTCCACTTCTGATACCAGATGTGAAGGCGGGGGGCGGGGGTGTCTTCCCACCCCAAGCAACTCTCTAACACCAGCTGGGGGGCCTACAATTTCACTCAATTCTGACACTATCTACCTGGAGATAGTATAAGATTCCCTGGTTGGGGGCTCAGTCCCACCAGAATGCCCCCCTCAGATGCCAACGTCCCATTATCACCTGCGTTTCTGAGCAACTGGCTACAAATTAGAGGTCCCCTCAGCCCCCTCCTTAGGTTCAATAATTTTCTAGAATAGCTCATAGAACACAGGAAAACAGCTTACTTACCAGATTATCAGTTTATTAAAAGAAAATGCAACTCAGAAACAGCTAGATGGAAGAGATGCAGAGGGCAGGGCGTAGGGGAGGAGGTGTGGAAGTCCCATGTCCTCGCTGGACATGCCACCTTCCCAGCACCTCCACATGTTTACCGACCGGAAAGCATCTGAGCCCCTTTAGTTTGGGTTTTCGTGGAGGCTTCATTACATGATAGATGTGACTGAATAAATCCTTGGCCACTGTGATTAACTCAACCTCCAGCCCCTCTCCCCTCCTCAGTGGTCCGAGGTGGGGGCCGAAACTTCCAATCCTCTAATCACATGGTTGGTTCCCCTGGCAACCAGGTCCCTTCCTGCAGTTATCAAGGGGCTTTCCAAAGATTGCCTCAGTAACATAAACTCAGATGGAAAGGGCTTGTTATTAATAGCAAGACACTCCTTTCACCTTTATTACTCTGGAGCTATTTCAAGAACCATGGAAAAAAAGAACAAATATTGTAATAACAGATGCTCCCATCACTTTTCTCACTTAGGAAATTACAGGGTTTTAGGAGCTCTGTGCCACATGTCCATGTAGAACCATGGACGTGGACAAAGACAAAAATATATAATATTATGGATTATTACTAATCGCAACCTTGCCCGGATGGTGTGGCTCAGTGGTTGAGCGTCGACCATGAACCAGGAGGTCACTGGTTTGATTCCTGGTCAGGGCACATGCCTGGGTTGTGGGCTCGATCCCCCAAGGGGCATGCAGGAGGCAGCTGATTGATGATATCTCTCTCATCGATGCTTCTATCTCTCTATCCCTCTCCCTTCCTCTCTCTCTAAAAGTCAATAAAGGAAAAAAAAGTTATAAACCACATATCACAGCCTATTAATTGGAAAGTGATTGCATCTGTTTAATCTTGACTGTGTAAAAGGACTTCAGTCTATATTATAGCAAAAACACACAAGAATAGATTGACTCAAGAGGCAAGCTCAATGGTTCAGTCAATAGGACTTGGTGACTGGTTAGAAGCAATTCAGAGACGGAGGCAGAGGAGCATGGCAGTAGAAAGGATGAGTTCAAAGTTTAAGACATGTGGCCTGGAGAAGAAATAGTTCAGATAAAGCATGATATAGGAGAAACGAAGGTGGGATTTTAAATTCTCTTGAAGACATTCTCATGGTAGGCACCAACTAGTAAGTTTCAGCAAACAGGAGCTGCAGAACTAAATTCCAGAAAAGAGAGAGGGTTAGAGTTATTGGTTTGGTAGCCTCTGGATTGTGGTGGCAGCTGAAGCACGTTGAGGAGCGGATGAGTTTCAAGAAAGGCAGCAAAGCGAGGTTGAATCAAGTAGCAGCTGAGAGCAGGAAGAAAACAAGCCTACTGCACAATAAAGATTCCAGTCTTGGCCTAGCCGGTTTGGCTCAGTGGATAGAGCGTGGACTGAAGAGTCGTGGGCTCAGTTCTGGTCCAGGGCACGTACCTCGGTTGCAGGCTCGAAGACTCAATCCGGTCAGAGCCTGTGTGGGAGGCAACATCGATGTTTCTCTCTCTTCCCTTCCCTTTCACTCTCTCTAAAATCAATGGAAAAATATCCTCGGGTGAGGATTAACAAAAACACAAAACAATTCTAGTCTCTAATCTGAGCTAGCAAGTGAGTCTGATTTCTCTGTGGCTCAAATATTTTCTGTACATTTTCAATAAAGGCAAAAAGGAAACATGGAGAAGTAGTGAAGCTGCTGTAA
>NW_005358092.1:1648515-1667128 GCF_000412655.1 Myotis brandtii
CACACACACATAGTCCTCCAGGTCACGGGGTCTGGGCAGGCCTCTGGGCACCCTGGCAAGCTCTTTGATCTCCCACTTGGCAAATCTCCCGCCCAGGCCCAGCCTGGCGTCCTGGGAGCCACCAGAGCTCCCCCCTCCCCCAGGAGCTGCTGCTGTGACTCAACTGAGGTGGGGCATGCTGATCAGGCCCCTGCCGCTGGCTGGCCATGTGCAGGCCCTGAGGTGAGCACTCACATCCCACAGCCCCTCGGGGCTCAGGCCTTTCTCCAGCTTCCCTCTTGGCTCCTTTTGCCCAACCACACTGAACAATAATTTTATAATGTCTCTAGATCCATGTTGGACCCTCTCCTTTATGCATTAGTCCAATGCCTGAGATTAAGATGCCTAGGATCGCACGTTCCTGGCCTGTGATCTTGCTTCGTTAGGTGATGGCAGATTGTCATATGAAAGCTAATGCTGAGACATGGCCCCAGGAAACAGGAAACTACCATGTATTAGATGCTACCGATGTGGCACTGGATCCCCAAAACAATATTTGAGGTAGATGGTGTTTTTATTTTACACATGAGGAACTGAGACTCAGCCTTACAGAATGTACCTAAGGTCACGTGACTGCTAACTGTCTGACTTGGGGTGAGAACCTGAACCCAGCTGACTCAAGCTCTGAACCTGTTTACACTCCGTACTCCAATGTGGAGCTCCAGTCTCATTCTTCTTCCCCTGGAAATAAAAATGTATATTAAACTGAGCATGGAACTGGACATTTACTGCTTCTTTCTTCTAACTGATATACTAGGTAATAAACATTGATTGTTGGGTCAACAGCCTAGAAGACAAGATCTGAGTATCATCCTAGTAGGTGGCAGCTGTACTTACTTATTATTTTTTAATACTTTTATTTTGTTAGAGCAGTTCAAGGTTCACGGGAAAATTGAGTGAAAAGTAAAGAAATTTCCCATATATTACTGCCCCCTGTTACATATTCTTCAATATCAATATCCTGCACCAGAGCAGTACATATGTTACATGAATGAGCCTACACTCACACATCATAGTCACCCAAAGTCCATAGATTACATTGTTTCACTCATGGTGTTGTACGTTCTGAGGGTTTGGACAAATGTATAATGACATATGTCCATCGTTATAGTATCACAAAAGCAGTTTCACTGCCCTAAAAATCCTCTGTGCTCCGCCTATTCCTCCCTCTCTCCCCCTAACCCTTAGCAACCACTGTCTCCATAGTTTTGCCTTTTTCAGAATGTCATACAGTTGGAATCATACAGTATGTAGCTTTCCAGAATGCCTTCTTTCACTTACTAATATGCATCTAAGTTTCCTCTATGGTTTTCAGTGGAAATGACAGCTCATTTGTTTTTAGTGCTGAATAATATAACATTGTCTGGATGTACCACAGCGTATTCATCTATTCGTCTACTGAGGAACGTCTTGGCTGCTTCCAAGTGTTGGCAACTATGAATAAAACTGCTGTAAACATCCATGTGTGTGTTTTTGCATGAATATAAGTTTTCAATTCCTTTGGGTAAATAGCAAGGAGCATGATTGCTGAATTGTTTGGTATGAGTATGTTTAGTTTTGTACCATCTGCATTCCTATCACAATGAGTGAGAGTTTCTGTTGCTCCACATCCTCACCAGTGCACGGTATTGTCTGTGCTTGGATTTGGGGGATTCTAATAGGTGTAGTAGTATTTCACTGTTTCTTAATTTGCAGTTCCGTAATGACATGATCTTGAGCATCTTCCATATGCTTATTTGCCACCTATCTTCTTTGTTAAGGTGTCTGTTCAGGTCTTTTTCCTATTTATTTATTTTTTTAAAGTGTTTTCCTAATAGTGCTATATTTTATTTTATTTTTTAAATATATTTTTATTGATTTCAGAGAGGAATGGAAAGCGTGAGAATGAGATAGAAACATCAATGATGAGAGAGAATCATTGATGGGCTGCCTCCTGCACGCCCCCAACTGGGGATCAAGCCCACAACCCGGGCATGTGCCCTTGACTGGAATCGAACCTGGGACCTTTCAGTCCACAGGCCGACGCTCTATCCACTGAGCCAAACCAGCTAGGGCTCTTTTTCTTATTTTTAAATCAAGTTGTTTGTTTTCTTATTGTTGAGCTTTTAAAGTTACTTTTTATTTTTAATTGTAGTAGATACATATAAAATTTACCGTCTTAACCATTTAACTGTATAATTCAATAGTGTCAAGTATATTCACATTATTGTGCAACCAATTTTCAGAACTCTTCGTCTTGTAAAACTGAAACTTTGTCCCCATGAAACAACTCCTCATTTCCCTTCCCCCAACCCCAGCCCCTAGTAACCACCATTATATGTTCTACTTCTCTGAATTTGACTGCTGTGAATTGAAGGTCAGATAAAGAGCTTCACAGTAGAAAAAGCTAAAGGAGTGCATCACCACCAAACCAGTATTATATGAAATGTTAAGGATATTCTTTAAGAAGAGAAAGGAGGAGTAGGAGAATGAGGAGGAGGAGGAGGAGGAAATGATAAAAAATATGAACAATAAAAACATATCTATCAACAATTGAATCTAAAAAATCAAAATAAATGAACAAGAAATCTAATGAACAAAATAAACTGATGAATAAAATAGAATCAGAGGCATGGAAACATGGAACAGACTGACAAATCTCAGAGGGAAGAGGGTAGGGGGGTTGGGAAGAGATTAACCAAGGATCTTTTATGCATATATACATTAAAAATGGACACATAAACTTATCTCACAACAAAAGTGAAGGCCTGGGGCTGGGCAGAAACCAGGTGGAGGGAGGCAATGGGGGGGAAAAGGGGACATTTGTAATGCTCTCAACAATAAATATTTTTTAAAAATTTGAAAATGGAATTTAAAAAAAAATCACAAACATTGTTCTATTGATATACTAGTTATTCCCCTTTAAACTGCCATGTTTGGCAGCTTAATAGTTCTATCCTTTTGGGTTGTATCTTAAAAAGAAGGCAGCCATTTTTAGTAATTACATTTGGGTATTTATTTTTTTAAGGTTATCATGTTCCACAGACTCTCTTGTGTGGGCTTACTGAAAAAGCTAGTAAGAACTAAAAGATTGCTTGAGTGAGCCTGAAGCACTAACATTAAGTTGAATTTTAAAATGTTTGGTATCTGCTCAGTGACAATAAAGATGATCATTTCCTTTCAAATAGAATCTGAGAACAGAATGGCAAGCTAGGATAATTAATCTTATTTTTCCAGAGCATCCTGGTAAAATAGTGCAAGTGATCACATTTTGTTAGCAAGGTTACATGTCACTTGTAATATTTGCCAAAGCAATAAACAATCCATCCATTTTCCCACCTGACCATAATAAAGAGGCCCTGCATTTCATAGGGTTAAAAGGTCAGCACCACTGAGAAACATCAGTGGGAATCTGCTGTTTCTCTTTGTGACTGAGCCTGGTTTCAAATCTATTTTATAAAGGGTGAAAATAAACATCTTTGGGTTCCCTCAAGCTGTTCATCCTTCCGGAATTGAGTAAATGTCAGGAAATGCTGAAGTTCACTTACCAGTCACCAGTATCCCACTGTTGTGTGTCATTAGGGATTCAATTGCTCTATAGCAATTTGCCAATTTTAAAAGGGCTCTTATAGTTAGTGACATAGATTTTCTTAAGGTGAAATGACTTCCTGAAAATTGGGATTGACCTTAGGAAGAAACAGTCTACTAAATGGTTCCAACATAAATACAAAGTTCAGGCATATTTCAGAAAGAACAGCCAGAAAGTTTGGGCCCAAATGCTCCTTTGAAATCTGATTGACAATTCTCCTTTCTACTAAATGGAGCAGTGCTGGGAAGGGCAAGATCACATAGAAGAAACAGAAGCTTTGCCTTGATGCCTATGAGGAATCTATTAGTCAGGCTTGTTTTAAATATTTTGAACTATTTGTGATGTTACAATTTTAAGAAAAGCTTGGCTGCTTTCAGAACCAAGAGTCAAAGTTCTCACATTAAAATACAGGACAAATACAGGGGAAAGAGCCAGGCTGAGGTCATCATACTTTGAGCACTGCTTTTCAAGGTGCGGTCATGGAACTGGATAAGGCAGGCAGGATGCTTGTTTAAAAATGCAGGGTCCTGGGTCTCTTCCTGCCCTAATAAGTTGAAATCTAGAACTTGGGAGTTGAATTTTAATAGTCATCCTTCCAGAATTTTATACACTCTAAAGTTTGAGAGCCACCCACTAAGAACTTCATGGAACTCTTATTTTCCACTTATAAGCAACTTAATACCCAGTTAACACAAGAGCTAAAAACAAAACTAGCTTCTAGCACAAACTAAATACGGAGTATTTACTTCTCTCCTTTCTTAACTATCATAACCTCTGCTTGCCTAGATGTTTTCTTTATACAGCTCTCAATGGTGTCTTCTATTTGTCACTCTTGGCTGGTCTTCCTTATAAAAATGTCAACTTCTTCATAAATTTCTTTTTTGTTAGTTCATTTGTCTTTCCAGACTAGGGGGGAAAAAACCTCTTTATTCCTCACGACAAAAGTTAAGGTCAGTTCTAGAACCACCTAGAGCTAGAGTGGGGAACACTTCTGTTTATAATGATATTAAAAAGGACAAGGACTAAGTTTAGGTCCCTTCGTCTTTCAATGATCCCCATATGAACTGAGCTCAGTCACTGCATCTAAACCACTTCATAATCACCTGCATTACCTTTTGCCTCAGAGCAGCCACCTTAAGTGGGGAGCTAAGGCCCAGATCACTGGTCCTCACACATGAATAAGCATAGGAATCACTTAGGGATTTGGTAAGTAAGTAAGTAAGTAAATAAATAAATAAATAAATAAAGTAGACAGCCCTGGGCTCCAAGCACAGAGATTGGGTCAGTAAATGTGGAGCAGGACTCAGGAATCTGTCTTTCTGGCAAATGCACTTCCCACCCCAGGTGATTCTGGAGTCTTGAGCCAACCTTTGAGAAAACTTTCATAGAGAAATTGAATTCCTATATTCAAGATAGCTTTGTAGTTTGTACCAAATCTAGCATTGGAAACCTGCAGTGGAGTCAAGAGAATCAACTTTACACAACGAATAGCCATCTAAGAACAGATCCACAAGGAGAATCAGTCGAAATTGAATTCCTATATTCAAGAAGAGCTTTGTAGTCTGTACCAAATCTAGCATTGGAAACCTGCAGTGGAGTCGAGAGAATCAACTTTACACAACCAATAGCCATCTAAGAACAGATCCACAAGGAGAATCAGTCCCCGGCCACTCAGAGCACACAGGACTCTCGGTGCAGACCTGACTTGAGAATCATAGTTCAGGTGACTTTTAAATGTGAATTAGTGAAGCATGTATCTCACTGTTGCTAATTTATATGTGTGGCAATGAAGCATGTACTCGACAAATTGGATGTATTAGTACTTTAATAAAATCTGTGCTTAATATTCTTTTAGAACTTTTCACACAAGTACTCCTCCTCCACCTCCTCCTCCTTTTGGCTCTTCCAACTCTTGACCTCATTCCCAGACACCCTCACATCCACGATACCCGCACGTGCTCTGTGGCGTTCTGATAGTTCTCGGTTTAAAGTGAAAGGTATTATTGAGAGCTCTAATTTTAAGCGGATGGAGAAGGCACTTCAGTAAATGCTTCTGATGCTTGGAAGACGGGGGCAGAGCAGAATGCATAAGTATATCTATCGTAAAAGTATATTTTGTCATTCAGTGAATGCTAAAGAAACATTGACTTTTAAGTTAAAATGCCAAAAAATTTGGCAGGTTTACTGTCTGCATTGAGATTTTAATAGAAATGTAAAAAAATGATTATAACTATTCTTGGGGGGGGGGATTTTAATAAGAAGAGCTGTGTTATTATCTTACCCTAGCAGATCACTCAGTACACATATACCCAAGGGTCCTCCAGAGTCCGACTTCCTCTGTTAAACGATGTCCACACCGGGGCCCAGGATATTTGTAGTGCATGTGCCTGTCTGGTGCTCGAAGTGTCTGGGGCTCCCTCTTGATGAGCATGTGGGCAAGGCATGGCAGAAGCAGAGGCAGAGGCAGAGGGACCTGGATACAGCCTGAGAGCACTCAGATTCTCCCTACCCCAGGGGTTAACTTGGGAGCCATCATGCTGTTATAGTGCTGCAAGTCCACTCCTTTGGATACAGATGTTCATAGTGGATGTTGACATGAGCCAGACTCCTGTGCTCCTGGAAAGTTCTGGCACAGATCCAGGCTGTAAGCTTTGGGACAAGAGTACAAACAAGATTGACATGGGCACTTTTTGGCTGCCCAACAATTTGATTATAACTATTCTTGGGGGGGGGGATTTTAATAAGAAGAGCTGTGTTATTATCTTACCCTAGCAGATCACTCAGTACACATATACCCAAGGGTCCTCCAGAGTCCGACTTCCTCTGTTAAACGATGTCCACACCGGGGCCCAGGATATTTGTAGTGCATGTGCCTGTCTGGTGCTCGAAGTGTCTGGGGCTCCCTCTTGATGAGCATGTGGGCAAGGCATGGCAGAAGCAGAGGCAGAGGCAGAGGGACCTGATACAGCCTCGAGAGCACTCAGATTCTCCCTACCCCAGGGGTTAACTTGGGAGCCATCATGCTGTTATAGTGCTGCAGGTCCACTCTTTTGGATACAGATGTTCATAGTGGATATTGGCATGAGCCAGACTCCTGTGCTCCTGGAAAGTTCCGGAACAGATCCAGGCTGTAAGCTTTGGGACAAGAGTACAAGCAAGATTGACATGGGCACTTTTTGGCTGCCCAACAATTATTTCAATCTACCCTAAAGTGCAATTTTATTGCAGCTTTTCAATCACATGAATATCTGTGTGCCTCTAGGTAACATGATCATGAGGACTTTGGGAGCACATGGTGGTCTAATGGACAGAAACTTGGGGTTAACATAGAAAACCAAGGTTTTTTGCCCACATTTCCACTGTGAATCTGAATAAATATTTCTGCCTGCCCAGAAAAAAACACATGAACAATTTTGAGGAAAATGCGGTAACTTGAAAACTCTCTTACCACAAGATATCTCAAAATGCCAACACATAGCAAAGTGGGGAGAATGGAGTAGGATATGACAGGTCCACTCTTTTGGATACAGATGTTCATAGTGGATATTGGCATGAGCCAGACTCCTGTGCTCCTGGAAAGTTCCGGAACAGATCCAGGCTGTAAGCTTTGGGACAAGAGTACAAGCAAGATTGACATGGGCACTTTTTGGCTGCCCAACAATTATTTCAATCTATCCTAAAGTGCAATTTTATTGCAGCTTTTCAATCACATGAATATCTGTGTGCCTCTAGGTAACATGATCATGAGGACTTTGGGAGCACATGGTGGTCTAATGGACAGAAACTTGGGGTTAACATAGAAAACCAAGGTTTTGCCCACAGTTTTCCACTGTGAATCTGAATAAATATTTCTGCCTGCCCAGAAAAAACACATGAACAATTTTGAGGAAAATGAGGTAACTTGAAAACTTTCTTACCACAAGATATCTCAAAATGCCAGCACATAGCAAAGTGGGGAGAATGGAGTAGGATATGACAAAAATCTGCTCTCTGACAAAGTTTGGATGCACATATATTTGGTATAATAGTTCCTACTCTTTCAGTTTGCTTAAAATATTTTAGAATAAATAAAGTTCATGTTTGTGATAGCCTTTCAAACCCCTTATGTAAAACCACATTGCCATCCCATATGCATTAGAATTATTAAAAACAAAAACAAAAACAGAAAAGGACAAGTGTTGGCAAAGATGTGGAGAAATTGGAACCCTTGCACACTGCTGGTGGGAACGTAAAATGGTGCACCTATGGGAAACAGTATGACGGTTCACCAAAAAATTAAAAGTAGAACTACCATATGACCCAGCAATTCCACTTTGGGGTATTTATCCAAAAAAAAAAAAGGAAAGCAGGGTCCTGAAGAGATATCTGGACACCCATGTCCATAGCAACATTATTCAATAGCTAGAAGCAACCTAAGTGTCCATCGATGAGTGAGCAGATAAACAAAATGTGGTATCATGCAATGAAATATTATTCAGCCTTAAAAAGAAAGGAAATCTTGTCATGTGCTACAACATGGATAAACCTTGAAAAGATTGTGCTATGAGAAAACACCACGTGATTCCACTTATGAGATACCTAGAGTAGTCAAACTCATAGAGACAGAAAAGAGAATAGTGGTTGCCAGGGCTGGGGGAAGAGAGAGAGGAGGAATTAGGGTTTAATGGTATGTATAGAGCTTCAGTTTTATAAGACAAAGAGCATTCTGAGTTGCTCAACAATGTGAATGTACCTAACACTACTGAACTACATTATTCAATAGCTAGAAGCAACCTAAGTGTCCATCGATGAGTGAGCAGATAAACAAAATGTGGTATCATGCAATGAAATATTATTCAGCCTTAAAAAGAAAGGAAAGGAAAGCAGGGTCCTGAAGAGATATCTGGACACCCATGTCCATAGCAGCATTATTCACAATAGCTAAAAGGTTAGAAGCAACCTAAGTGTCCATCGATGAATGAGCAGATAAACAAAATGTGGTATCATGCAATGAAATGTTATTCAGCCTTAAAAAGAAAGGAAACCTTGTCATGTGCTACAACATGGATAAACCTTGAAAAGATTGTGCTATGAGAAAACACCACGTGATTCCACTTATGAGGTACCTAGAGTAGTCAAACTCATAGAAACAGAAAAGGGAATAGTGGTTGCCGGGCTGGGGGAAGGGAGGGAGGAGGAGTTAGGGTTTAATGGTATGTATAGAGCTTCAGTTTTACAAGACAAAGAGCATTCTGAATTGCTCAACAATGTGAATGTACCTAACACTACTGAACTGTACACTTAAAACTGGTTAAGATGGTAAATTTTATGTATATTTTATCACACTTAAATTTCTTTTAAAAACCCACCGTAGATAATTAAGAAAATTATACTGAGTTTTGTATGTGTCCACAAGCTCCTCTCCCCTGGGAAAACTCAAAACAGTGAACATGAAACATCCCTTCGTTTCCATGCATAAAAATCTGGCTCCCTGGGTTAACTTTCTCAGCTCTACTGCCCCAAATGACTCTTCCTTTGACCGGTTCAGTTATAAAAATTCTCACATCTAATCTGTCTGTGAAATGTGTCTTGTATGGTGGCACCAGACCCACAACCCTGCATCTCTCAGACCCCTTTTACCACAACCATGTTCTTGTGACAAGAACCTAGATGTCAGGGCTACATCCAGCGCTCTTTACTCCAGAACAAGTGTAACCATGTCTGCCCCTGAGGAGCTGTGGGGGTTACTTCCTGCTTAGCCTGGGTGGAGTCTCTCATCTCTCAGAATCTCACTGTCTACTGCGTCACTGAATCTGGCCTTGCCTAGTTTATGTTTTTGTTCAGTGACTTTTATTGTGAACTATTGTGTGCTGGGCATTAGGCTGAGCGTTGGAATAAAATAAAGAAGGAAACAGACATAACCATGGCATCCTAGGGCTTATGGTCTTGGGGAGGATTAGACATTAGACAGATAAATATGTAGCTTAAAATTATGATTAGTGCTGTAAAGGAAAAAGAAAGTGTTACAATAGAATATAACAAGAAGGACCTACTTTGGATAGGCGTGAGGGGTATGGGGTTTTTTCCCTACAAAAAAAATTTGGCTCTGTAGGTCAGCCTTCCCAGTTCTACTATCCCGAATGTATACACTGAGCCACAGCAGGTCCCAATAATGAAGTGATATTTAAAATGGACAAATTATGGGTGAGTGAAGTAAACTGAGAAGAGCATTCCACAAAGAGGCAGCGCCTTGCCATACACCCAGCAGAGGAGAGCGCTGGGAGAAAGGCCAGTGTGGCTAGAACACAGAGCGAGGCGAGGCGGGGAGCCTGAAGGACTGTGTGGGGTCAGATCATGCTGGGCCTCCGAGTCCACGTGTAGGACTTTGAATTGTATCCCAAGAGTAAAAGGCTGCCTTTAAGGGTTTAAGCAAGAACATGACATGTCAGATTTTAATTTTTAAAGGTTGCCTTGTGCGCCATGGATTAAAGGGGAGCAAAGGAGGAGTCACAGATTTTAGTTAGGAGGCTGCTGCAGAGTCCCAGTAGACCCGTGGCAGCACAGACTGCAATGGTGCCTGCAGAGCTGCAGTGCAGCCGGAATTAGCAGGGCTCCCTGGGGACCGGTGCAGGGAGGGTGAAGGAGAGGGTGCTCTTAAGATGAGTTTCTGGGCTCTCAAACATTGAGATTTACTATACACCAAGCCTTGTGCTAGAATGCTTTCCACTATCCCTTCACTCCTCTCAATAATCCAGTGGAGTAGTTGTTTACAACTGAGAAATTAAATAACATTAATTTAATGGTAAATGACTCAGGAAATCCAGAAAATGGTCTACTAAATCCAGGACCCAAAGATTATAGAAAAAATAAAAGAAAAGAAAATTGGGGAGAAAAGAACCAAAGTTCAGTTTTGAACATATACCTTATGACCACTTTTTCCTAGCTCAAAAAAATTGGGGGAGATGGCAGCAATAGCAACAAATTTCTCTGAATCCTGACATGAAAATAGATAAAGCAACCAGATTTCTTACCTATCCACACCCCCCCTCCCCCGCAGCTCCTGCTCCATGCACAGCAATTACAACAAAACTAGGTTCGAGATATCCATAAGAACTCAAGCAAGTCGGGGGAGATGGCAGCAACAGCAACAAATTTCTCTGAATCCCGACATGAAAACAGATAAAGCAACCAGATTTCTTACCTATCCCCCCTCCCCCCCCCCCCCCCCCCCCCCGTGGAGCCAAACCACTAACAGAAACGAGACCTGCATAGTCTCCGTGTCTATGGAGGCAAAAGGAGAGGGGACCACAGGCCACCTGACTGACCTCAGGAAAGGAGAGCTCCAGTATGGTCGACAGGTATTCAGCAGAAATCGGGGCGGGCCAGGCCAAGGACAGCAGCTAAAAATAAGAGGAAGTTTCTCCCTGTCTAAATGCATATTAGGGCACCGCACAGAGGAGAGACCTCTTAGAGCTAGAAGAGAAGGTCCAGATAAAAGTGGGGAGAGGATGGCAAGTCTCAGAATAAGCCAGCATGTTTTTTATTTCTACATGAAAAAATAGAAGCTCTAGGAAGTCAGAAGAGCTACCTTGGCCATCCCTCCTATTAGTGCAGGAAAACTAATAATGCATGAAAATAGGAAGTAGATAAATATCAAATACAAATCCCATACAAAGTTATTACAGGAAAAAATAGAAGCACCACCAGAAATATATTCATAGAACAGATTCAAAAGGGAGCTTTCACATCAAAACAACCTAAAAAATGTTTAAGAAAATGATCCAAAGTATGAATGAATGAAAATCAAAATGAAAAACCTCAAAAGTAAAAATAACAAAACAAAAAGCAATTAGAAATAAAAGAAAAAGTCATTTCAGTAATGAAGACAAACTAAAAGAATTTGAAAGTCAATAAACAAAACTGACTACACTTTATGAGAAAAAGAAGGAAGACAATTTAAATAGTTTTTTTTTAAAGAGAAAAAGGATTTGAGAGACACACGCTAGTCATCCATAGCCCCCGCTGGGGTGAGGGGGCAGAGGGACCTGACATCCAGGCTGGGCTCATCCCCCCACCCCAGGCCTGGCCGTGGGGAAGGAGGTCAGAGGCCAACTCGGGGACAGGAGGTGGAGCCCGAGGGCTGAGCACAGGTGAGGACAGAAAGGCGGGCTGGGGGCAGGGGCACTACATGGAGGAGGGGAGAGCGAGGAGAGCAGAGGAGAACCAGCTCTTGGTTTTACTGATCTTTTTTTGTTTTGTTTTTTTGTTTGTGTTTTTTGGGGTTTTTGTTTTTTTGTGTGTCTCTACATCATTTATTTCCTCTCTGATCTTTATTATTTCCTTCCTTCTGCTAACTCTGGGCTTTTCTTGTTGCTCTCTTTCTAATTCTTTGAGTTGTAGGGTTAATTCGTTACCATTTTTTCCCCAGAGCCCTCTAGGGCCCCCCTCCCCCAGCTATCAGCAGGGGCTCCTGGCCCCCACAGGAAGGGGAGCTAGTCTCCAGCTTCTCTGCTTCTGAGCTGTCATGTCACCCAGTGCCCCCAGTTAGATGAAATGGATCAGCCATAATAAAGTCTCTTCAACAAGTAAAAAAAAAAAAGGATTTGAGAGAAAATGAAAAATATTTTTAAATAAGCAAAGAAGATACAACTTACAAATATTGAAAGTTCCTGAAGAAGAAAGGCAAAGAAAGAAACCAATCAAATAATAAAAACTATTTTTAAGCAAAAGCAAATTTCTATACTACTTAGTGACCTGAGACACTGCCCGAGTACATTACCCAAAATGACCACCGCCAAAGCATATTTAGTAAAATTATTGGACTTTAAAAGGAAAAAAATATTTGAGCATCTAGCAAATGATTTTTGAGGGAAAGAAAATTACATTATCATTAGATATTTCAACATAACACTTTATGTCTGAAGAGAATAGTATATTATGTTGAAGGCCTTCAAGGCAAGAAAATGTGAGGTAAGAGTTTTATTTGGAGCAAGATTGACTTTTGAGTAAAAAGGACACAAACTTGTCAGTGACATATACAAACTTAAGAAATATTGGTCATGAGCCCTTCCTGAAGAATTCACCAAAAAAATAAAGCTTCAGAAAACCAAAATGACTCAAATCACGTTGGCATAAGTACTAATGAGAGCAATAAACATCAGTTATTTGGAGAACTAAGAGTCAACTGGTGTAAAAAAAAGAAAAGGTATATATGAAATGGCTATATGCTCAGGCAGTATAAAGTATGACTGAAAAATGGAGAAAGAATCGGGAGAACATGTACAATGTATTTACTTTTGTCTTTTGTTGTCTGTATTTTAAGTGTCATATCTAAGAAACCGTTGCCTAATACAAGGTTACACAATTTTACATCTATGTTTTATTCTAAGAGTTTCATAGTCTCAGCTGCACATTTAGGTCTGTGACCCATTTTGAGTTAATTTTTGTGGATGGTATGAGGTAGGCATCCCTGCCTTTGGATATCTAGTTTTCCCGGCACCATTTGCTGAAAAGACTATTCTTGCCCCATTGGGTTGACTTGTCACTCTAGTGTTGAAAATCCGTTGACCTCAGATCTGTGGGACTACTAGTGTTTTTATTCTGAGGCTGTTGAGAACATGCTGTGAGTCAAGTAAATAAGTAATCGTGGGATACTCTAACTCTGAGAGTTAGATGAGAGAGAGCAAGAAATTGAAAACCTATTTGAAGACTCTGTCATTGCCTCGGTCCTTGAAAAACAGGATCCTTGGTGTGGAAGAAAGAATTTACAAATGTGAAGCAGAAGAGATTATGTTTAAAAACAAAATGAAACCCACATAGTTCTAAACTCCTGAGATTTTTTTATTTTAATAATAAAACAGTCCTCCCCCCTAGCCAGTTTGGCTCAGTGGATAGAGCGCCGGCCTGCAGACTGAAGGGTCTCAGGTTCCATTCCGGCCACCCCCCGGCCCTGGTCGGGGGTGTGTGTGAGAGGTAATCAATGGATGTGTCTCTCTCACATTGATGTTTCTCTCTCTCTGTCTCTCCCCCCTGTCCCTTCCACTCTCTCTCTAAAAAAAAAATTTAAAAAAATTAAATAATAAAACATTTCCTACAATGTTTTCTGATATAGCCTTGAAATAATGAGTAACACTTAGGATCCGCAGAGAGGTTTTGAAATATCTTTTCCCTTCAAAAGAAAGTGGAGCTTCTTGGAGCAGCGGCTGGTTCAGATCTGAGTTAAGAAGTGTGAAAGTATGCGCCTAGCATATCTTGTCATTTCAGAGCCCCAAAGCTGTCAAGACCACGAGGGCGATGCCAGAAGGATTCGGGAACCAACGTGGAGAGGTTCCTACTGCACAAAGATGGGCGCAGAGAACCCCAAACCAAAGAAATGGACTTACAGGTCTTGGTGAAAGAGAACCCCAGGATTCTTGGTGTGGAAGAAAGAATTTACAAATGTGCCTACTGCACAAAGATGGGACAGTTTGAGTTTTACAACAAATATTAATTACATATTAAAATTCATTAAATATATTTATATCCATGAGTTCACAATGATATTTTTAAAAGACTAAGTGAAAAAAAACATATAAAAGACTAAGCGGTCACCTATTGAGAATAATGAGGGACCAAATCATTATCTTGAAAGTCTGATTAGAAGAAAGGCAAGGAAAACAAGTAATTATCTTGTCCTATCTCTACACACTGTACCACTTGGTACAATAAATGATAAGCTTCTCTTTGCAAAATTATTCTAATTAATTAATGAGCAAAAACATATGGAATTCAAATATCACTATTTTGTAAATCCCAATGAAACTTAAGCAACCTGTGCTGTCCAATAGGGTAGTCACTAGTCACATGTAGCTATTTAAATCTAAATTTTAATTAAGTAAAATTATATAAAATTAAAAGTTTAGCTCCTTAGTCACACTAGCCACACTTCAGGTGTTTAGCAGCTGCATGTGCCAGTGGCTTCCACAGAGGACAGTACACATATAGGACATTTCCTTCGTTGCAGGAAGTGATATTAGCACATTTTCAACAGTGCGCAAGACAGAGTAATGTGCTGACCAGCGTCATGGACATACAATTAGGAAAATCCAGATTTGGGAAACTTCTATGGGTCAAATTACCCAATTTTTTAAACAAGTAAATTATAAGAATAAGAAAGAGATGAAGAGGAACCTGCAGATTCAAAGAATTTTTAAACTGTCATATCTGCGATTGGACACTTGGATGAAAGAGCTACAAAAAATGCAAATACGTGTTAACTCTAAAAATCAGGATAATGGCCCTGGTCGGGTGGCTTAGTTGTTTGGAGCATCCTCCCGTGTACCAAAAGGTTGTGGGTACGATTTCTGGTCAGGGCACATACCAGGTTGTGGTTTTGATCCCCATACGGGGCTTGGAAGGGAGGCAACCAGTTGATGTTTCTCTCAAATTGATGTTTCTCTCCCTCTCTCCCTTCCTCTCTCTCTAAAATCAATAAAAACATCCTTAGAAGGATTTTTTTTTTTAATCAGGATAATGGTTATCAATGGTGAAAGGACTGTAATTAGCACAGGGCTTCTGGTGTGACATGCAAATTTCTATTTGTTGAGCTGTGTACTGATTACAAAGGTGTGCCCCTTATAATAATTCATTAAGCCAGATTTTTATGGTTTTCTTTACCGATTTCTTATTTTATAACAAAAAATATATTTTTTAAAAGGGGAACCTTGGAGAGGACTCATCAGGGCACTATGCCTCTGATAAGATAATTTCTTAACTCCAGAACCACTGAGTTCTCGTCTTTGGTGGCCGCGTCCTTGGCTGGCGTCAAGAAAATGGCCACAGACTTCCTAGTGCATGAGATCTGGTTCGACAAGTTTAAATACCACGATGCAGGAAGGAAATTCTATGAGCAGATGAACGGGCCTGTGACTGGCTCCTCGTGCCAGAGTTCAGGCCCTGGGGCCTCCAGCGGGCCCAGCGGAGACCACAGGGAGCTCATCATCCGGACCTCCAGCCTGGCAGTGGAGAACCGGAGCCTGCGAGGCTGGTGCAGGCCATCGCCATGCTGAGGCCAATTGAGTGCTGGAGAAGAGCTCACCTGCCCACCGGGCCATAGGCCCGCAGACCCAGCGCGTCTCCCATGAGCCAAGTGGAGCCCCACCAGATAGGTGGCCACCGCTGCAGAGGATGATGAGGAGGATAATATTGACCTGTTTGGCCGTGATGGGGAGGATGACAAGGAGGCCGTCAAGCTGCGGGAGGAGCGGCTGCAGCAGTACACGGAGAAGAAGGCCAAGAAGCTGGCGCTGGTGGCCAAGTCCTCCATGCTCCTGGATGTTGAGCCCTGGGACGAAGAGACAGACATGGCCCAGCTGGAGGCCTGTGTGTGCTCTGTCCAGCTGGATGAGCTGACCTTGGGCTGCTCCAAGCTGGTGCCTGTGGGCTACGGCATCCGCAGGCTCCAGATCCAGTGCGTCCCGGAGGACAAGGTGGGGACCGACCTGCTGGAAGAAGAGATCACCAAGTTTGCAGAGCACGTGCAGAGCATCGACATTGCTGCTTTCTGCAAGATCTAAGCTCTAGCACTCGGCCTGGGCGGAGGCCCTGCCACCATTAAAGACTGAGATTTCCTCAAAAAAAAAAAAAAGATACTTTCTTAATGATTCATGATCTTTAATGCCTTACCAAACCTTTTTACCAAGTGACTTCTGTACTCCCACTGCATCCACATTTAAGTTAATCTGTTCACTCTAAGTCACCAGCCAGCTCTTTAAAGAAGAAAAAAAAATAGCTTTCCATTTTCTGTCAACTTATGCATTTAGTTTTCAGACTTCCCAACCAATGTTTCCTTCCCTAAAGAGTTAACCTGGTGTAATTCTTAATTTAAAAGCCTTTCTGTTCTGGCTGTCAAATTACATGCCTGTGATAAAATCTCGAAAAATACAAAGACCCACTGTTAATATCCAACACCATTTTGCTGATTGATACCTGCCTTTGCTTTCTTCCACTCTCCTCCACTCTTCTCTCCTTTCATTTTCTCATCTGTTCCCTTCTTGCCCCTCCTCTCTTTCACACTCACACTCACACTCACACACACAACATCTTTTCTCAAAATGCTCTTAAAATTGAGCTTGTGATATAATAATAAATATATATATTTGGTCTCTGTGCACCCTTTTTTCCTGGCACACAGCTCCTAAAGCCCTTGAAATCACCATTGCTTAGTGTCTTTGTATGCTAATAAGATGATGTGGGAGGGGGGCTCATGGTAGATCAACCACCTGATTAGAACAGAGACACTTTCAACCCCACATTCTGACCTTCTCAGGGAGGAGAGAGGGACTGGAGGTTGAGTTAATCACCATGGTCTTTAATGTAATGAGTCTTGCCCAATGAAGCCTCCATGAAAATCTCTAAAGTATGATGTTCAGAGAGCCTCCAGGTTGGCCTCCTGGTTCCCCCCAACTGCCTGGAGGCAGCCATCTTGTGTGTTGGAGTGATGGGCAATTTGCATATTACCTCTTTATTATATAGGATTATTATATAGGATTTGATATATACATATATATATACATACATATGTGTGTATATATATGAACGATAATCTAAGAAGTAAACTTTCCCTCAGTTCTGTGAGTCCTTCTAACAAATTGTCAAACCCGAGGAGAGTGTCATTCGGTCCTCCAATTTACACACAATTAGTCGGAAGCACAGGTGACAACCTGAACTTGCCATTGGCATCTGAAGTTGGGGGTGGGGGCAGTCTTGTGAGGCAGAGCCCTTAATTTGTAGGGTCTGCACCCACTCCAGTCAGATAGTGCCAGAAGAGAATTGGTCAGTGGGGAGAACCCCCCCACATTTGATGGCCAGAAGTGAAATATGGCATCACCAAGAGTAGAGAAGAAAATAGTTCTTTACAGATGGTATTTCATCATACAGAGATACCTCGAACATTGTCTAATTTGGATAAATAGTTTATTCTCAATTTGAGAGCACTGTAACCACTGCTATACTTGTTGGATTTTTTTTTCATGTTTTAATGCTAATCAATATTTGCCTATTATTTGCCATAAAACTTAGCTATTTTTGTTCCTTTAACCCTATTTAATAATGCTATGTATTCAGTTAATCTATTTTTTGTGGGGTAAAACACATACAATATTAAATTTACCATCAAAATGTAGTATTAAATTTACCACTGTAATATTAACTATATCCACATTGTTATGCAACAGATCTCTAGAACTTTTTTCTTATAAAACTGAAACTCTATACCCATTAAACAACCCCCATTCCCTCCCCACCTAGCTCCTAGGAGCCACATTGCATCTTTTGTTTCTATGACTACTTCAATTAACTCATGGAAGTGAAATCACAACGTATTTGTTTGTGACTGGTTTATTTCACTTAGTAGCATATCCTCAAGACGACATCCATGTTGAGCATAAACAGGGTCTTCTGCTTTGTAAAGGCTGAATCATATTCCACTGTATGTATAGACCACATTTTGTTGATCCAGTCATCTATAATGGACATTTGGTTGCTTTATCACTTGGCTACTGTGAATAGTGGGTGTGGACATATCTCTGTGAGATTCTGCTTCTGATTCTTTTGGATATATATCTAACCCAAAAGTGGGAATGCTAGATTATATGCAATTCTATTTTTAATATTTTGAGGAATCTCTCCCCTGTTTTCTGCACCATTTTACATTCTCCATCAACAGTGCACAGGAGTTCCAATTTCTCCGTAGTTGCCTAGCACTTGTTGTTTCCAGGTTCTTTTGATAGTGGTCATATTATCAAAAGAACCTGAAGTGATAGCTCATTGTGGTTTTGATTTACATTTTCTGATAATTAGTGAATTTGAGCACATCTTCATATGCTTGTTGGCCATTTATCTTCTTTGCAGAAAGACCTATTCAAGACTTTTGCCCGTGTTTAATTGGGTTATTTAATTGTTAGTGTTGAGTTGTAGGAGTTTTTTTTTTTTTAAATATGTTTTATCGATTTTTTTACAGAGAGGAAGGGAGAGGGATAGAGAGTCAGA
>NW_005358092.1:1667143-1670123 GCF_000412655.1 Myotis brandtii
CTCCATTTATTGTTTCCTTCTCTGAACAGAAGTTCCCCCCCCCCCAGCTTTATTGAAATATAATTAACATATAACTGTGTAAATTTAGGGTGCACCACATGGTGATTTTATATATGTATGTATTGCAAAATGATTACCACAATAAGGTTAGTTGATATGTCTATTACCTCACATAGTTACCTTTAGTGTATATGGTTTGCAAATATTTTCTCCCATTCCATACGTTGCCTTTTCACTCCATTTATTGTTCCCTTTTCTGTACAGAAGTTTTTTTCCCCCAGCTTTATTGAAATATAATTAACATATAACTGTGGACATTTAGGGTACACCACATGGTGATTTTATATATGTATATATTGCAAAATGATTACCACAATAAGGTTAGTTGATATGTCTATTACCTCACATAGTTACCTTTAGTGTGAGTGTGTGTGTGGTGAGAACTTTTAAGATCTGCTCTCATAGAAACTTTCAAATATACATTACAGTATTGTTAACAATAATCCCCATGCTATACATTAGAATGCCAAGGACTTATTCATCTTGTACCTGGAAGTTTGTACCCCTTGCCAACCTTCACCCATTTCCCCCACACCCTTGTCACTGTCAGCCACCAATCCTTGCTCTGTTTCTATGAGGTTTTTTGTTTGTTTTAAGACTCCATATATAAGAGAGAGCATATGCTATTTGTCTTTCTCTGTCTGACTTATTTCACTTAGCACAATGAACGTTGTCTCAAATGGCAAGATTTTTTTGTGGCGAATAAAATAAATATATAAGATATAGTATAGACATAGACATAGACATAGACATAGACATAGACATAGATATATATCTCACAGTTTCTTTATTCATTCATCTATTGATGGACAGACATATAGCTTATTTTTATGTCTTGACTATTGTAATAAATGATGCTGCAATGAACATAGAGGTGCAGATATCTCTTTGAGATAGTGATTTTATTTTTTTCAGATATATACCCAAGTGGGATTACTGGATTATATGGTAGGTCAATTTTTAATTTTTTGAGGGAATCTCCATACTGTTTTCTATGGTGGCTGCACTAACTTACATTCCCACCAACAGTGCTTAAGGGTTCCCTTTCCCTCAGTCCTTGTCAGCATTTATATTTTGTCTTTTTCATAATAGCCATTCAAATGGATGTGAGATGATATCTCATTGTGGTTTGAATTTGCATTTCCCTGATGGTTAGTGATGTTGAGCACCTTTTCACATACGCGTTGACCATTTAAATGTATATCTTCTTTGGGAAAATGTCTATTTAGGTCCTTTGCTCATTTTAAAATGAGATTATTTGTTCTTTTTCTATTGAGTTTCATGAGTTCTTATATATTTTGAATATCAACCCTTTATCAGACACATGATTTGCAAATATTTTCTCCCATTCTGCAGGTTGTTTTTTCATCTTGTTGATCATTTCTTTGGCTGTGCAGAATCTTTGTAGTTTGTTGTAGTAACACTTGTTGATTTTTGCTTTTGTTGCTTGTACTTTTGGTGTCATATCCATAAAATCATTGTCAAGAGCTATGTCAAGCTTTTTTCCTATGTTTTCTTCTAGAATGTTTATGGTTTCAAGTGTTACATTTAAGTCTTTAACACATTTCAAGTTAATTTTGTGAATAGTATAACAGAGGGGTCCAGTTTTATTCTTATCCTGTGGATAGCCAGTTTTTCCAACACCATTTGTTGAAGAGATCAGTTATATTTTTTTTATTTTTAAAATTTTATTTTTTTCCACCTCCATTTATCCCCTCTATGTCCTCTTCCACCTCCACCCACCTAGTTAAATTATTTTTAATGAAATAAAATGGAAAAAAATCACATATCTTATGTTATTTCAGGTTTCACTGCAAGACATGATTAGGGAAGGAGAATCTCATGAACTTTGTTTTAAAAATAATTCTGAGCCCAGCCTGTGTGGCTCAGTGGTTGAGCATTGACCCATGAGACCCATGAACCAAGAAGTCACCAGTTTGGTTCCTGGTCAGGGCCCATGCTGGGGTTTTGGCTCGATCCCCAGTCGGGGGCATGCAGGAGGGAGTTGATCAATGTTTCTCTCTCATTATTGATGTTTCTTTCTTTCTTTTTTTTAAATCCTCACCCGAGGATATTTTTCCATTGATTTTTAAAGACAGTGCAAGAGAGAGGGAAAGACAGAACGAAATATTCATGTAAGAGAAACACATCAATTGACTGCCTCCTGCCTGCGCCCTGACCAGGGCCTGGGCAGGGGAGGATCCGTAACCGAGGTACGTGCCCTTGACCAGAATCGAACCTGGGACCTTCAGTCCACAGGCCAATGCTCTATCCACTGAGCAAAACAAGCTAGAGCTCATCATTGATGTTTCTATCTCTCCCTTCTTTCTAAGAAATCAATAAAAACATATTCAAAAGTAAATAATAATAATTCTGAAAATGTCAAAATGAGAAATGAACAAATACAAAGTAGTTCACAACTCCACCACATATTCCACAGGTATTAGACAGTGTTACTATCAGTACTTGCATTTTCTTTATCTGTATCTAGTCTTTATACACCTACTAGAGGCCCGGCGCACAAAATTCATGCATGGGTGGGGTCTCTAGGCCTGCCCAGCAATCAGGGCCAATCAGGTTCCCCACCTGCCCACCTCCCCACCTCCCTGCCTCCCCGCCTTTCTGCCTCCTCCTCCCATCACCTCCACACACCGCCACTGCACAGTTCCCCACCTCCCCATCTCTTTGCCTCCCCCCCTCCTCCTTCCCTTGCTGCCTGCATCTGCCGCCACCAACCTACCCAGGTTCCCCATCCCAGCCTGGGGCCCAGCCCAGATCAGGCGATCAGGGCCTGCCGGCCAAGGGGACGGACCGGGAGGTTGGCCAGCAGGCCCCATTGGCAATTGGGGCCTGTGGGCTGGGGGCAGCTCCTGTGTTGAGCATCTGCTCCCTGGTGGTCAGTGCACGTCATAGTGACCAG
>NW_005358092.1:1670709-1680709 GCF_000412655.1 Myotis brandtii
CCCTGTCACACACAGAGCAGGGTGGATCAGGGGGTTGGGGCGCTGCACCCTGTCACACTCAGGGCAGGGCCAATGGGGAGGTTATGGCTCTACCCTGTCACACACAGAGCAAGGCCTGTGGAGGGGGGTTGGGGCGCCACCCTCTATCACCCACAGAGCAGGGCCGATCAGGGGGTTGAGGAGCTCCCCCCTGTCACTCATAGAGTAGGGCCGATAGGGGAGTTGGGGCACCGCCCCCTGTCACACACAGAGCAGGGCGGATCAGGGGGTTGGGGCGCTGCACCCTGTCACACTCAGGGCGGGGCTGATGGGGAGGTTATGGCTCTACCCTGTCACACACAGAGCAGGGCCGATCAGGGGGTTGGTGTGCTGCACCCTGTCAAACGCAGAGGCGCAGGGCAATCAGGGGATTGGGGAGCTCCCCCCTATCAGGCACAGAGGAGGGCTGATCAGGGGGTTGGGGTGCCTTCCCCTGTCACGAACAGAGTAGGGCGGATAGGGAGGTTGTGGCCCCGCCCCCTGTCACTCACAGAGCCACAGGGCGATCAGGGGGTTTGGGCGCTGCCCCCTGTCACACACAGAGCTGCAGGGCAGTCAGGAGATTGGGGAGCTCCCCCCTATCAGGCACAGAGGAGGGCTGATCAGGGGGTTGGGGTGCCTTCCCCTGTCACGAACAGAGTAGGGCGGATAGGGAGGTTGTGGCCCCGCCCCCTGTCACTCACAGAGCCGCAGGGCGATCAGGGGGTTTGGGCGCTGCCCCCTGTCATGCTGATCCCGGTGCCGGGAGCCTCGCTGCTCCGCTGATCCCGGTGCTGGGAGGCATATTACCCTTTTACTATATAGGATAGAGGCCTGGTGCATGGGTAGGGGCTGGCTGGTTTGCCCTGAAGGGTGTCCTGGATCAGGGTGGGGGTCCCCACTGGGGTGCCTGGCCAGTCTGGGTGAGGGGCTGAGGGCTGTTTTCCGGCTGGCGAGTGACTGAAGCTTCCAACCGCTCCTTGTTTTCTTTTCTTTTGTTTTTATTCTGGGCCAGCTTTAGCTCTGAGGCCTCGCTGCTGAAAACATCGATACAATGTTGCGGTCGGAGCCTGGCTGAATGGAAGCTGCTTTCTGGGATTTTGTTTAGCTTTTTATTTGCAACATAGTACATAGTTGCTTAGAGTTGCAAGCTGAGAGGCCGGCAAGTGAGGCGGGGAAAGTTGGAGTCCGCAGCAAGCAAGCCTCCCTGCTCGCTTCAGTGCCTGGCTGCCGGCTGCCATCTTGGCTGACGGTTAATTTGCATATACTCACTGATTAGCCAATGAAAAGGGTAGCGGTCGTACGCTAATTACCATGTTTCTCTTTTATTAGTGTAGATATAGATTATTTTAAAATACCAATACTTACAATTTGTTCTGTCACACATAGTACAAAACAGACAGCAAGAGCACCAACATATATTTAAACATCTAGGTTATATATAATTATGTACATACATAAATATATGCATGCATTATATACATAATTATAATTAGATATCTATATAATACAAGCCTAAGTGACCATTATGGCGGAATGACCAGAATGACTGGTCGCTATGATGCATACTGACCACTAGGCGGCAGACACTCAACGCAGGAGCTGCCCTCTGGTGGGCAGTGTGTTCCCACACGGGGAGCGCTGCTCAGCCAGAAGCCAGGCTCACGGCTGGCGGGTGCAGTGGTGGTGGTGGGAGCCTCTCCTGCTTCCGTGGCAGCTCTAAGGAGCAGTGAGCCAAGCGGGAAGGAGCAGCGAGCAGGTGTGTGGTAAGGGACAAGGGGTCCCGGACTGTGAGATGGTGCAGGCCAGGCTGAGGGCCCCCCCCCCATGCATGAATTTCATTCACCGGGCCTCTAGTATTTATATATATAACATGTATTCATATATGTGTATATATTGTGCCAACTTAAATTTATCCCTTTTAAGTTACTCCTCCTTCCAGTGCCTGAATAAACTCAGTGGCTGTGCCCAGGGCTCCATGAGAGTCCACTCTGTGATGTACACCTCCGAGAAACAGGTACATTTGTTCTCCAGATGGGATTCAGGTGTTGTGTGGGGGGGGAAGGGAGGAAGGATAAAAGGAAGAATGAGATAAGGTTACCCTGTAGAGAAGCTCACATTTAGGTATACATGTCCCTTTACAGAGAATTTTCATCCTTGTTCATAGTTGCAGCACAGTGTCCAGAACTCCCATTTCATTACTCCTGTGGGGGGAAATAATAAAGATGGTCCCTGTGCAATCATGCTGCTGCATGACCAGTGTGTCACTCTCATTAATAGCTGAGTAGGAGTTACTCTAAGTAGGGCCGATTTCAGCACTTTCCAGTGATTACTGCTTCCTGCACCCTTTCTAATTGCAATGGCCTTAAGTAATCCTGCTGTATTAAAACAACACTCCGGAAGTGGACCTCCCTCTCAGCAGAATTCTGCATCAGCACGTTCAATACCAGCTACGGATATTTTTATTCTGCAACGTCAACTTGCCACCTTTCTTACCTAAGAAATAACCAGTCACTTAAAGAATCTTTATTCTACAGTAGAGCCTAATTAGATAGTATTCAAAAGTCAATTTTTTTCCCCAAAAAGAGCATCCATACACTCTTAAGCAGCCCATTATTCTACTTAACACTTACAGGAAGTTTTAAGGCATTTAAAATTTTTTCAACCATGTTTAGGAAAAAATTTTACTATGTTTATAGCACAACACTAATAGTAGAGCATGTTCCCTGTAGAGTCATCATCCCTGTGACCTTCTCAAGTCACCTCCACACACAGATGTAAACAGGAGGGACTGGAGAAAGGGCTCTCTTCTGTGTCATGGGTCCCGTCGAAGCATAGACTAAGTTGGGCAACTTACTTTATGAAATGCATGTTCTCCTACGGAGGATGTCATGCAAATCACTTTTGGCAAATTAAATTTGAATCGCCTGCAGGAGTCTAAATTAAATATGACAGGGGGGTGGAGGGGTCAAGAACTTTTCTGATTTCAGCTGTATCAGAGCCACAGAAAGCTTTGCTGATAACATCTGATGCTCCAGAAGAATCTTTACCCCAGAAGCTCTTGCTTTGATCTGAATTTCACCAGGATTTGATGGCATTCCCACCAGGCAGTGAATGAGGACACAGAGAGCTAGCTCCTCCCGGTGCTACAAATGTCCCCATCTGGATCTGAGGACAAAGCTGCACTGTAAAAATATGTCCTTTTATTAGTTGTTTGTTTTTGTTTTATCTTGACCTTCATGTTCACATGGGGCATTCTAAGGCAGCTATCTTACAGTTCCACTGTAAATATTTTATTGTACATGTCTAGGAGATAAGGATTTAAAAGAAAATGCAGGGTGTCCCAAAAAATGTATACACACTTTAACAACTGATAACTGAATTTTGAAAATGAAATGTATTTTAATAAACACAGCCTTTGTAATTATTCATGGTATGTATATACATTTTTTGGGACACCCTATATATAACCTCAATGCTATTTTATTCTAAACAAAATTAACAATGAAACAAAAGTGTTGTTTTTCACTGTGTTACTTATACTTTGATTTCTAAGGAAAGCGAGAGAAACTGACAGGAGCCGAGTGGGAGGGCGGGAGTGGAGGGGCCAGAGGGGGTGATGGGAAGGAGGCTCTGCCTGCACAGCCTCTGAGCCTCACTTTCCTGTCTTTAAGTGAGTGGAGAGTTCCTACTGCTCAGGGCTGTTGGGGAGATTAGATAAGACAATTCAATAAAGTACTTGGCTCCATACCTGCCATATATCAAGGGTGCAATAAATGATAGCTATTATTAACTATATTCATCCTTCATGGTTTTAGAAAAAATTAAAACTTAATTATAAATACCATTTTTTTTCCTTTTTAAAAAATTTTCAGTTCAGTTGACATTCAATATTATTTTATACTAGAGGCCTGGTGTACAAAATTCGTGCAGGGGAGGATCCCTCAGCCCAGCCTGCACCCTCTTGCAATCTGGGACTGCTGGCTCCTAACCGCTCACCTGCCTGCCTGATCACCCCTAACCACCTCTGCCTGCCCAATCGCCCCTAACCACTCTCCTGCCTGCTTGATCGCCCCTAACCACCTCTGCCTCTGCCCCCACCATGGCAGCTTTGTCCAGAAGGACATCCGGAATGATGTCCAGAAGGTCGTTTGGCTGTCCATTTAATTAGCATGTTATGCTTTTATTATTATAGATTAGTTTCAGGTGGACAGCATAGTGATAGCCATCATTCTCAATTCATATTCTCTTTGAGCCATATTTATAAAAGAGGAAGGTTTTGGGCAATGTATCTGCTGGTGCACAGGGAGAAGAAAGTGGGACATTGTCTGTTCCCTTCCCTCCCCCGCCATACACACAGGTCTATTGATCTCGCACAGCTGTGCTGGAGGGGCAGGGCTGAGGGGCAAGGGCTGGGGGACCACATTGCCAGGCACTGTGGTGGGAGTCAGACACTCTGCTGCCTTCTTATCCAGCAGCTGAATAAATTAAGTGAGGAATGCAGTCCATTAGTAGTCCATGGGCTCAGATGATCTATTGATTAATAAACTAATACTTATGCCCTAGCTGGTTTGGCTCAGTGGATAGAGCATTGGCTTGCAGACTGAAGGGTTCCAGGTTCAATTCTGGTCAAGGGCACATACCTGGGTTGTGAGCTTGATCCCCAGTAGGGGGCATGCAGGAGGCAGTCAATCAATGATTCTTTCTCTTCATTGATGTTTCTCTCTCTCTCTTCCGCTCTGAAATCAATAAAATTTTAAAAAATAAAATAAAATAACTAATACTTATGAAACCTTCTTAAGTAGTGTAACAGTGATCAAAACCTCAGATTCTAAACCCAGATTCAGTTAGAATCTCACCTGTCACTTCCAAGTCATGGCTCTTCAGGCAAGTTGCTTGACTTCTCTGCCCCTCAGTTTTTACATCTTTAAAGTGAAGATAATAATGGTACCTGTCTCACAGATTATTATAGGAATGAAATGAGTTAATTATACATAAAGTATTCAGCACCATATACTGTCAATGAAATGAGTTAATTATACATAAAGTATTCAGCACCATATAGTGTCTTTTCCAGGCACTTTCAATGGTTTTATAAAGGAAATGACATATATGATACTATTAGAGAGCAATATAACAAGTTTGAGAGTGCTCACCATATATGTAAATATTGAAAAAATCCCCATAAGGCAAGGTCACTGTAGGGTGAACAGTTTTGTTTTGTTGAATAGTTCAAAGATAAAATGGGACCTTTCTGAAGAAAGAGTGCTTGGTGTTTGACAAAAAAGAATCAGTGGATTTTACTTCATGTTCATTTAAAGGGATTCTAGTCCCATCAATCTGGAAAATGAAGACATGAATGGTCCAATTTTTAAATAGGTTTTGATGTGAAAATTCTTAAAGCAGGCATAAATCTACCAGTCCTTACAACACTTTCCCTTAATATACACGCAGGGGAAAGTGTTTTATATATACATACATATGTAAGTATCTTTGTCTTCATGGCTAGATAATAGGCATTGAGACAATAATTTCTTAGAAAGAAAAGTACTCCTTTTCATTCACTCACTTATTCACTTACTAGAGGCTCAATGCAGGAAGATTCGTGCAAGAATGGGCCTTCCCTCCCCTGGCTGCTAGCACTGCCTTCGCTCTGGCCAGAACCTCCTTTCTGCCTTCGTTCTGGCCCGGAGCCTCCTTTCCACCTTCCCATGCTGCCCAGAGGGGAGACAATAGTTTCTTAGAAAGAAAAGTACTCCTTTTCATTCACTCATTTATTCACTCACTAGAGGCTCAATGCAGGAAGATTCATGCAAGAATGGGCCTTCCCTCTCCTGGCTGCCAGCACTGCCTTCGCTCTGGCCAGAGCCTCCTTTCTGCCTTCGTTCCGGCCCAGAGCCACCTCCCACCTTCCCATGCTGCCCAGAGGCCCGGAGTGGCTGGGGCAGTGCGGAATGTCTGCATCTTCGCCATGGCGATGACACAAGCATCCCGCTCCGCCTCCGGCCGCTCAGCGCCTGCATATGCAAATTAACCCTCTGTCTTTGTTGGGTTAATTTGCATACTCACGCCTGATTGGCTGGTGGGCATCACAAAGGTATGGTCAATTTGCATCTTTCTCTTTTATTAGTGTAGATAATGACAAAGATAGAGGCATATGGGACATAATTAATAATGGTCCTGTTGAGCTAAGAGTCTAGTTGGTAAAGCAAAATTATTTGAAGATATATCTAAATAACATAACAGTGTTCTGCACATAGGTGTTCAGAAATCTAGATTTTACTATATTAATTTAATAGTTAATCTGTTAAGATATCAATTAGCTTGCTCTGGCTGCAGTCCTAATTTCTTAGCCTGGCACCTACCTAATTCTCTAGCTTCATTCTTGATCACTCCTATCATCGGCCAACAGCTCACAACCAGACTGTGCCAGACCTTTTCATGCTCTGTGCTTTGTACTTTTTGTTCCTCTTTTCTAGAATGATGTTATCTCTGTTTTCTTTTCCTGATGAACTCATATTCATCATTTTAAGAGTTTGTTTCTTGTCATCTTCTCTGTTCAGACTTACTTGCTCCCAGGCAGGAGTGTGTTGGTCTTCTAAACTCCCACACAACATTACTCAAACCTTCATTAGGGTACTTATTAGCCTGTTACAATTTTTTTACATGTCAATGTTTGGACAGTGGCAGGAGTCAGCCTGGGACCTCCAGCACCAAGCACAGTGGACAGGAGCTTTAGGGAAACTCAATAAATACATGTTGAAGCAGTGGAAAAGCAAAAGTGGTATCCTATATAATAACAGGCTAATATGCAAATCAATCGAATGGCAGAATGACCAGTCGCTATGATGCGCACTGACCACCAGGGGGCAGATGCTCAACCCAGGAGTTGCCCCCTGGTGGTAAGTGTGCTCCCACAGGGGGAGCACTGCTCGACCAGAAGCTGGGCTCACAGCTGGCGAGCGCAGCGGGAGCCTTTCCTGCCTCCGCGGCAGTGGTAAGGATGTCCGACTGATGGCCTAGGCTCACTCCCTGGGCAGGCCGTCAGTCAGACATCCCCCCCAAGGGATCTCGGAATGTGAGAGGGTGCAGGCTGGGCTGATGGACCCCTAAGTGCACTAATTTCGTGCACTGGGCCTCTAGTACTAGTTATATGAAATAAGAAATAAAAGTAAGCCTACAGAGAACATGGTTAAGAAGGATATAAATGTAAAGAACATGGAAGTTCCCTGTTATGGGCTGGATTGTGTTGAAGTCCTAACCCCTAGTACCTCAGAATGTATTTGTATTTGGAGACAGGGCCTTTAAGGTGGTAGTTAGTTAAAATGAGGCCATAGGATGGGCCTTCATTCAATAAGATTGGTGTCCTTATAAGAAAAGGAGACTAGGACACCGACACCCAAAGAAGACCTCATAAAGGCGCATGGTCTTTAGGTTCAAGGAGAAGGTGGCCGCATAGGCCCCAAAGAGAGATGCTCAGAAGAAACTAACCCTGCTGACCCCTTGGTCCTGGACTTCTTGCCTCCAGGCCTGTGAGAAATTAAATTTCTGCTGTTTAAGCCCCCCAGTTTGTGGTTAATATAAATTAATAGAAATTTTCCCCATCTTTCATCTCTCATCTGCTAGAAACCAAGAGCTAACTTTCCCCCTGCAGTCAATTTTTCATTGTATGTGAAAATGTGAACGACTCCACGATTGAAGTAGGTGGGGATCTTGGCGGATCTCCCGTTTCCGTTCTTCCTCTCACTTCAGGTGAGCAGTTGTGCGGCAGAGTGGTCGGTGGCTGGTGGCTTTCACGGAACAACACCCGCATTGTGTTACACTGGCTCTCAGTACCAAGAGTTCAATAACAGTTTGCTTCCAGCATGGAATGCCCTGGAGCTGGGGCCCACAGTTGGCTCTCACTCCAGAGCAAATGTCACAAACAAGTTCCAGGTGAGGCCATGTCCACTTTACAGAGATCCCATGTTGCAGGCATAAAACTAAGGACCTGCTAAAAGAAATGAGGTAATAGGTAATCTTGTAAAGAAAGAGACAACAAAGGAAAAATCTTGTTCCTAAATTCATTAGGGATTCCAGATAAAGCAGATCAGGTGCCTTTGAACAAATGTGGGAACATGAATTCAAAAGGTAACCATGTGCTAATGTCTGTGGACCCTTCGGAACAGTTGAGGAATTGACTGATAGGATTTTAGTTGCATTTCCTCTCTGAAAAGTATATTTCTGGGAACCTTCAGATTAGGCACCAACATGAAGGGAAGATAAAAGCAGATAAAAAGAGGGTAAGGAATGTATGCTTGCCAGAGTGGTGGAGGAAATAAATAAAGCTTTTACAACTATATCTGGAGAGGAAATACTAGAAATTGAAGTAGATACAGTAAGTAAAGGAGAGGAGTGAAATTCAAGATGATTACAAAATGGTTGGGTGTTCAAATGCCCTTTTGAAGTCTCCTTTTAACAACAAAAAATGTTAAGGCTTTAACTCTGTTCAGTCAGTTACTTGGGTGACGCTGGTAAAAATTTCCTATGTACATAGGCCCAGTGATCCCAATGATGGCTGTCCCCACAGAGAGGAGTGTTAGCAATCAAAATCAACACTGTGTCGTCCTAAGCAGCCAGGAAAATGCTTTGCCAAACAACAACAAAAATCAGAAAACAAAAACCCTGAGGTTCTACTAAGGCGTCAAAGCAAAAGCAAACACTAGCTTTTGATTGAAATAAGCTGATTTGCTCAGAAAATATTAAAAACACGTGGTGTCAATTCTGTGTTTGTAGAAATTCATAGAGAAAAATCATCTCATTAAATTTATCTCAACTCTTATGACAACATTTATATATATGTGTGTGTGTGTGTTTCTGAAACACATATGGGAAATTAAAAAGCACAAAGATCTCTGCATATGCTTTATTTACTTTTTACTTTTTTATTGTTGACACTATTGCAGATGTCCCCCATTTCCCTCCTCTTTGCTCACCTCCACACAACCCTAGCCCTCACCACCCTGTTACATGTGTCCATGGGCTATGCATATCCTCGTTACCTAATCCCTTCACCTTCCTTTATCTAGTTCCACCACCCCCTCTGACATTTGATACTTTTATAATTTTTATACAAGTATTTCACATATAGCTTGGCCAATGTGGCTCAGTGGTTGAGTGTAGACCTATGAACCAGGAGGTCATGATTTGATACCCAGTCAGGGCACATGCCCGGGTTGTGGGCTCAATCTCCAGTAGGGGGCGTGCAAAAGGCAGCCAATCAATGATTATCTCTCATGATTGATGCTTCTATTTCTTTCTCCCTCTCTTTTCCTCTCTCTGAAATCATTGAAAACATATTTTTTTAATTAAAAAATATTAATGGACCATAAAGACATGGGTTGAATTCTGGGCTCTCTATTCTGTTCCATTGATCTATATGCCTGTTCTTGTGCCAGTACCAGGCTGTTTTGGTTACAGTAGTTTTGTATGGGTATTATGATTCCCATCAACTTTGTTTTTTCTCAAGATTGCTGAGGCTATTTGGGGTATTTTTTGGTTCCATATAAATTTTTGGAATATTTGTTCTAGATATTGAAATATGCCATTGGTATTTTAATAGGAATTATGTTAAATCTATAGATTGCTTTGGGTAGTATGGATATTTTAATGATGTTAATTCTTCCAATCCATGAACATGGTATATGCTTCCACTTGTTTGCATCTTCCTCTATTTCTTTCTTCAACATCCTATAGTTTTCTGAATACGGGTCTTTTACCTCCTTGGTTAAGTTTCTTCCCTTTATTTTTAAATGTCTATTGAAGCCATATATATGGTGAAAAAATCAGGAAGTAGAAAAGGGGTATAACCCTCAGAACTCTAAATAAGATGCTTATGTTGTTCATTATCGATACATTAATATATCCATTTAGATGATATCTTTTGAATCTCTGGTATGAAAGATGGTCATTTGCACTATTCTTAGAACCTTCTCTCAATTTT
>NW_005358092.1:1681897-1695791 GCF_000412655.1 Myotis brandtii
CCAGCCCCTACCCATCCCCCACCCCAGGTCTTCACTACCCTATCGCCCATGCCCATGGGCTATGCATATACTAGTAAGTACATAAATTCTTTGGTTTATCTCTTCTAGTCCCCCCATCCCCACATCGAGGTGTGTCAATCTGTTCCATGCCTCCCTGCTTGTGGTCTTATTTTATTGGTGAATTCATTTTGTTCATTAGATTCCACAAATAAGTGAGGTCGTGTGATATTTGTCTTTCTCAGTTTGGCTTATTTCACTTAGCATAATATTTTCCAGGTCCATCCATGCTGTCCCAAAGGGTAAGAAGAGATCCCTCTTTTTTACAGTATTCCATGGTGTAAATGTCCCACAGTTTTTTTATCCATTTATCTACAAATGGACACTTGGGCTGTTTCCTAATCTTAGCAATTGTAAATAACTCTGCTAGGAATATAGGGGTGCATACATTCTTTCTGATTGGTGTTTCGTAGTTTTTAGGGTAGATTCCCAGAAATGGGATCACGGGTCAAATGCAAGTTCCATTTTAATATTTTGAGGAAACTCCATGCTGTTTTCCATAGTGGCTGTACCACATTATCATTTTTTAAAAATATGTGCATAGTATTCCATTATATGGATAGTTCGTTGAACCAGCACCCTGTTACTAGGCATTTAGGTTGTACATTTTACTCTGGTAAATTAATTTACCATGAATATCTTCATTAGTATCATCTGTGCACATCACTGACTGTTTCCTTGGGATACATTTTTAGAAGTAAAATCACTGGATTAAAGGTTGCACATTTTTAAGGCTTTTGATACACATTGCCGAATTACCTTACAGAAAGCTTATATCAATTTTTACTTTGAGTCAAAGCTAGTACCAATTTTCTTTCAACCTTGAATGTTATACTTTTAAACTATCAAATTTGACAGGCAAAAATGTCTTCTAATTTTATTTGTTTGCTGACTTCATTGTTAACAATATAATTCCGGCTAGAGGAGGAATATGGTACTTAGTTTCTTTACCTTTACTGGCTGTCCAAAGAGGAAGTGAGGGGGTAAAAACTAGAGCATGCTGATCAGTGCACCGTGTGCTCCTGTTGGCCACGCCTGCCTCTGCTGGAGCCCTCTCAGTTCTGCCAGCCTCGGGAGCACTGGTCTAGTGGGAACAGGAGCGAGGAAGATTGTTCCAGATCTGACCTCATTATCCCTTGTCCAGTGGATTCTATAGGGAATCAGGGAAAAGTGAGGGCAAACCTGAGGAAAAGTGGGCTGCATTTGAGGGCCAGAATTGATGGAACTGCATCCAAATTCACTCAATATTGAAATCAGTTCATGGCTCAACTCCAGACCCCTTTACCCTCTGAGCTGCCATAGAGACTATTACTCCCTTTGAATCTGCATCAGCCCCGAGGACTTGTTTCCCCCTGTCCTTGGACTAAGCTTTGCTAATACCAGGGAATGTGGGGGAGAAGAGGATTTGGGGTTAAATGACCATTTATTATTAGTTCATCAAGCCTTTATTGAGCCCCCACCATGTATCAAGCACAATGCTTGATCCTGGAGATATAGAAATGAAATAAACACATCCTTGCTGATGAGATGCTTGAAAGCTATTTAGAAAATGAATGTCTACTCTATGACAATAGAGTGATAATTTTGTAACCCATAAATCAGTTTACACAGAGGAGGGACACATTTTTCTAGTTAATAACCAACTTCAGATAAGGGTATGGACTTCAGATAAGGGTATGGAGAACTGGGTGAGCTAGCATCAAGGCTTTTGAACCTCTGCTAAAGACTGAAATATGTTTGTGTTATCTGTGAATATAATACATTTTGGCTCCTTTATTCATAAAATAATAAAAGAGACTAGGGAAGAAATATTTCTAATTCTAAAAATCTAAAGTATAACATCTTCCACCCTTTCCACATCTGTTGCTAGTATCTTAATTCAGATACTCATTATTTTGGCTCTAGCATGGATTTTCCCCTGAAATCCATCCTTACCTGGGGCCTTTTCTTGCCTTCATAATTTTTATGTAACCAAGTTTATTATTTTCCCTTTATTGTTTGTGCTGTGTTTGTCTTACTCAAAAAACTCTTTCCTAAGGAAAAAAAAAAACAAAGCTGGAGGCATCACATTTCCCAATTTTTAACTATACAACAGAGCTATAGTAATTAAAACAGTATGGTATTGGCAGAAAAAACAGATACACAGACCAATGAAACAGAATTGAAATCCCAGAAATAAACCCACACATATACAGGTAACTAATTTACAACAAAGGAGCCAAGAACATACAATGGAGAAAGGAAAGTCTCTTCAATAAATAGTGGTGGGAAAACTGGACAGCCATATTTTATAAAATTAAACTAGATCACTATCATACACTACACACAAAAATTAACTCAAAATGTATTAAAGATTTAAATGTAAGATCTGAAACAATAAAATGCCTAGAAGAAAGCATAGGTGCAAATCTTCTGGATAGTGTTCTCAGAAGGGTTTTTGTGAATTTTACTCCAAAGGTAAGGGAAACAAAAGCAAATACAAACAAATGGGACTATATCAAACTAAAAAGCTTCTGCACAGCAAAAGAAACTGTCAACAAAACAAAAAGCCAACCAACTAAATGGGAGAAGATATTTGCAATGATACTTCTGATTGGGATTAATATCCAAAATATATAAAGAACTCATACAACTCAACAACAACAATAAAATCTGAATTAAAAATGGGCAGGGCATCTGAATAGACATTTTTCCTAGGAAGACATACAGATGGCCAATAGGCCTATGAAAAGATGTTCAACATCACTAATTATTAGAGAAATAAAAGTCAAAACCACCTGTTAAAATGTCTATTATTAAAAAGACAAGAAGTAACAAGTGTTGACAAGGATGTGGAGAAAAGGTAACACTCATACACTGTTGGTAAAAATGTAAATTGGTACAGCCACTATGGAAAACAGTACAGAGATTCCTCAAAAAATTGAGAATAGAACTATCATATATATGATCCAGAAATTCCTATTCTGGGCATTTACCTGAAAAATATGAAAACACTAGTTTGCAAAGATATATGTACTTCTATGTTCATTGCAGTTTTATTTACAACTAGAAGCCTGGTGCATGAATTTGTGCACAGGTGGGGTCCAGTTGGCCCACCTCAATTGGGACCAATCAGGGTGGGCCGGCCAGGGGGAGGGGCCATGGGCTGTTGACCAGCTGACTCCACCCCCTGATCTGGGGGGGTGGTCAGGGGCAGGGCCAGCCAGGGGGAGGGGCCACAGGCCATTGGCCAGCCAGCCCTGCCCCCTGTTTGAACTCCCGGTTGAACTCCCAGCTGAACTTCAGGTCGAAGGGACAATTTGCATATTAGCCTTTTATTATATAGGATAGCCAAGACATGGAAGCAACCTAAATGTCAATTGATGGATGAATGGATAAAGAAAATGTTGTAAATACAGGGTGGGAAAAGTAGGTATACAGTTGTGAGCATGCAAAACAGAGTTATTCTTGTATTATTATTTGTTAATTAATATATTATTTTCATGTGAACAATGGAATACTATACAGCCATAAAACAGGTGAAATCCTGATGTTTGTGACAACATGGATGGATCTTGAGACTATTATGCTAAGTGAAATATGTCAGATGGAAAAGAACAAAAACCATGTGATTTCATTCATATGTGGAATACTTTAAAAAGTAACAAATGAACTAACAGAAGAAATAAAAACAAACTAAAAAATGCTGACAACAGAATAGTGGTTACCAGAGGGGCAGAAGGATGGGAGGAGGATGAATTGGGGAAAAAGGGTAAAATATATGGAAGGAAGCTAGACTTTTGGTGGTGTGCACACAAGAAAATATACAGATATCAACTTATAATGTTGTGCACCTAAAATTTATGTAATATTAGCTAATGTTACTTCAATAAATTTAATTTCTTTAAAAAAACTTTCCTTGCACTAGCCAGGTGGTTCAGTTGGTTAGAACATCGTCCACCAACTCCAACACCAAAGGGTTGTAGGTTTGATTCCCGGTCAGGGCACATATCTGGGTTGTGGGTTTAGTCCCCAGTCAGGGCGTGTATGGGAGGCAACTGAAATGTTTTGAATAATCAGTGTTTCTCTCTCATATCCATGTTTCTCTCTCTCTCTCTCTCTCTCTCTCTCTCCTAAAAGTTTACATCTTATGTATTTAATTATGTCTTTATTTGTCTAGGATTATTTTTTATAATATGAGATATGGATACAGTTTTTCCTATATGATAGCTAAATATTTGAGCATCAGTTATTGAATGCCATTATTTCTAAGTTCTAATACCTCCATGCCAATACTAATTTATCATATAAACAAGGGTCGATTTTGGATTCTCTATTTCTTCCCTTGGTATAATTGTCTCTCTTTCTATTACCATATTGTTTTAATTACTACAGCTTTATTATAAGTCTTCAAATAAGACAAGTCATACTCACTTCTTTTTCAAAATTACCTTTGGTCCTTTATTATCTACATGAATTTTAAGAAGAGCTTATCAATGTCATCCAAATACCTTCCTGATGGCCTTTTCCTTGGAATTGCACTGAATCTTAGATGATTTGGGAGAAAATTGCCATCTGTATGATACTGAGTCTCCCATTCATGAACATTATAAATCTCGTCATTTTGAAAAGATCTTCTTTAATTTCATTCAATAAACTTTTACAATTTTCTATACAAATATTTCACTTATAGCTTGGTCAGTGTTGCTCAGTGGCTGAGCATAGACCTATGAACCAGGAGGTCACGGATCAATCCCGGTCAGGGCACATGCCCAACTGGTTGCAGGCTCGATCCCCAGTAGGGGGTGTGCAGGAGGTGGCCAATCAATGATTCTCTCTCATCACTGATGTTTCAATTTCTCTCTCCCTCTTTCTTCTTCTCTGAAATGAATTTTAAAAATGTACTTTTTAAGAAACAAATATTGTACAATAGCTAAGATTTGGAAACAACCTAAGTGCCCATCAGCAGATGAGTGGATTAAAAACCTGTGATACATCTACACAATGGAATATTACACTGCTGTAAAAAGGAAGGAACTCCTACCATTTGCAACAGCATGGATGGACCTGGAGAGCATTATGCTAAGCGAAATAAGCCAGTTAGAGAAAGATAAATATCACATGATCTCATTCATTTGTGGAATATAATGAACAACATAAACTGATGAACAGAAACAGATCCAGAGACAGAGAAGCATCAATCAGACCGTTGAACCTCAGAAGGAGGGTAGGGAAGGTTGAGGGGAAGGGGGAGAGATCAACCAAAGGACTTGTATGCATGCATATAAGCATAACCATTGGACACAGACACTAGGGGGGTGAGGGCTCAAGCAGTGAGGTGGAGGGGCAATGGGGGAATAAGGACACATATGTAATCAATAAAGAAAAAAGAAACAAATATTGCACATATCTTTTGTTAGAATTATTTCTAGGTGTCACAAATTTTGTTACTGTGTGTGGGTTGTTGTTTTTTTGTGACCTATATTAGTTGTTTGTTGTTGGTATTGTAAATGTTATGGGTTTTATAAATTGAGTTTTAGCCAGCAAACTTGCAGAACCCTCTTACTCAGCTTAATAGTTTATGAGTACTCCGTTGTTGTTGTTTTTTGGGAGGGGTGCATTTTAAATTTAGGCTATCATTTTCTGTGAGTAATGACAGGTTTTTCTTCCTTTATTATCCATGCGTCTCTTTTTCATCTACTTTGTGTTAGTCTGCTGACTACATCACTAATATTATTTTGAATACTAGTAGAAACAGCAATAGCAGGTTTCTTTAAAGGGAAAGCCTCTAATATTTTATCTTTAAGTAAAATTTTGCCTAGATTTTTGATAGATGCCCTATGTAAAATTAATAAATATTTCACACATTCCTATTTGTTTGCTAACAGTTTTTATGGTGAAATAGATGTTGAGTAAGATCTGTTTGCTACATCTTAATGAACCAAGCTCCCCTCCCCTTTTATCTCTTAATGAGGTGAATTTCATACACATTTTTTAATGTGAAGCCATAATTGCATTTCCTACTTGGTCATGATAGCTTTTTTAAAGTACATTTTTGAAATTTGTTTGCTAATATTTTATTTTGTCTCTGTTCAATATCTATACCGACTCATAATTTTATTATTTATACTGTCCTTGTTTGATATTGTCATTAAGGTTATACTGGATTTATCCAGTTAGTAGGGAGCATTCTCACCTTTTCCATTCTCTAGATTATTTTGGATTGCTTAAGGATTATTGTCCTTGAAAACTTGGTAAGAGGCAATTCTTAGGTCTCATCTTCTATTATGGAGCAGCAGCATTTTTTATAGTCAGTTACACTGCTTTCCTTGGCCCCCAGGACACTCTCATTTAGGGTAGAAGCACTTCTTGCTGTATTCCTGCCCATCGTGCCTTCTTGCAGACCTGTGACCACGTTTACAGCAGGACACCAATGCGGACAGGTTGGTCTCTCCTTTGGCATTGCAGACCAAGCTGTGTGATTTGGCCTAAACATTTTCTAACTCCAATAAAAACCTCTTCTGAACTTGCCAGGCCAATTTCCTACTCTGCTCTTATAGCCCCACAGCACTTTATAAATAACTCAACTGCACTTACCACACCGCATTATAATGAAGAGAGAGAGAGAGAGAGAGAGAGAGAGAGAAAGAGATTTGCTTTTCACTTGATGCATTCATTGGTTGTTTCTTTTATGTGCCCTGATCAGAGATCAAACATGCAACCTTGACAGATTGGGACAATGCTCTAACCAACGGAGCTACTCAGCTAGGACTTTTTGCTCATGTTTTATCTCCAACCAGAACATGAGCTCCAGGAAACTGCCTTATTTAGGTTTGCAATTTTCATGCCCAAGTAGCACCAGGCACCAAAAAAGACAGGGGATGTTGTCTAATAAATGAACTAAATGTTCTGATCAGATAAATATAAACCGCTCGTTAGAGATTTAACATGTGGCTTGTTATCCCATCCAGGTTTGCAATTTTCATGCCCAATGTAGCACCAGGCACCAAAAAAGACAGTGGATGTTATCTAATAAATGAATTAAATGTTCTGATCAGATAAATATAAACTGCTCGTTAGAGATTTAACATGTGGCTTGTTATCCCATCAGTTTCTAACCAGGGTGTTCTAATGCCATCTTGCCACGTACTAACTAATTTATCATTTAAACAAGGTCCATTTGAGATTCTCTATTTATTCTACTAGGGGCTCGGTGCACGTAATTTGTGCACGGGTAGGGTCCCTAGGCCTGACCGGCAATCAGGGCTGATTGGGGCCTTCCTTCCCCTGGCTGCCGGCTGCCAGCTGGGGCCTTCCTTCATTCCACACCACCCCCTGGTGGTTAGCACATGTCATAGTGAGTGGTCGAACTCCTGAGGGGACGATTTGCATATTAGCCTTTTATTATATAGGATTGGTCTAATTTTCTCTGTTTCTACTTCTGTTTTAATACAGCTTTATTATAAGTCTCCATCCCAGTCTCTATTTTCTGTCTTGATCTATACTCTGTTTCTGCAAGTTCTTCAGTGTCTAGTTGTGGCATTTGATCTTTGCTGCTCTTGTTGCAAATTCCTACCAAAATGCATTTATTCTTTTGTGCTATTTCTATTGCTCTATGGTTTAAACATCCTTGAACACTTTCTAGAATTCTACTGTTTTACAGTTCATTCTGACAGACTCCACCTAGCAGGAGGGGGCGCTTACTGAGATGACGTGCAGACAAGGAAGTCTGACCGCCTGGAAGCCTGGGCACCCGGGACAGCATCCTTCAGGAAGCAGGACAGGTGCTGTCTCCGAGGTGCTTCCTGGTTCTCTGCCCTTAACGTGCCCTGGAACGCTCGCTACTAAAGAGGCGATCTAGACAATGTCTACTCTGAGCTTTAGTTTTGTAAACCACTTTGCACAATTATCAAAACATTTTTACCTCAATTATTTAATAGTTTAGGCAAAAGTTATTCAGGTTCAAGCCATTGTTAGTAGTGATATCCATTCTTTTTAAAACTGGTGTCTAATGCATTACTTCTGTAAAGCTTTTAAAAGCTGCATGTGGAAGGATAACTTACCTTCTCATTGGTACTTACTTGAGAAGTGCAGAGTTCCCGTGCAGCGAGGATTGACAGACCTTGGTTTTCTAATTCAGCTGCAAGACTTTACAAACAGCGGCTCTCCAGAAATAGCTTTTGGGGAAACTGCGAGTCAGTTCCTTGAAAGTCTACCCAAGAACAATTGTTGTTCCTCTTTCTGGTGGTCTGTCAAATCTGACTGAATCTTCCCCATTACTTGCTGAGTGTGAGGACAGACCGGAAACCAAAATATGAAGGTATGGGAGCTAATTCAGTGTGTGTGTATGTGCATGCGTGCGTGTGTGATGTCATAGATACTGCTTTACCTCAGTAGACCATTTAGTGAGCAAAAGAAAGTTTGAACAGCACACAGGTGCTTCCTTCCACTGTCCCTCTCCTGGTTGTCCTGGCTGCTGACTGGCCACTGCACTGCTTCAAGAACACTGCTACTCAGTTGCATTTTTATTTTTTAAATTCAGATTATTTCATTTTTTATTTTCGCTTTTGGAAGCAGCTCAAGACCAGTCAAACTCTTCTTGCTTTGCCTTTGAACCCAGCCAACGTTGGGTCCAGGAGACTGACAGGAGTTTGCAGAGACATGCTCTCGGGAGAAGATGGGGAATTTTGCCATGAAGGGCCATGGAAAAGGAAATGAACCTGGATCATGTAGGTCATCATTACCCCGGAACCTAGCGGCTTTCAACCATAAACAGCCTTTACCTCACGTCGTTTCTGTGGGTGGGGAAATCAGGAGCAACTTGTGTGGAGGGTTCTAGTTCAGAGTCTCTCATGAGGTTGCAGTCAAGATGTTCGCTCAGGCTGCACTCATGTGAGGGCTGGACTGGGGCTGGAAGATCCATCACAAAGGTGGCTCGCTCACTCACTTGCCCGCCTGGCAGAATCGCACTGGTTGTTGGCAGGAGGCCTCAATTTCTTACCACGGGGACCTCTCCATAAGGCTGTTTGAGTGTCCCCACCTGCAGTGGGCTTCCCTCAGAATGAGTGATCCAAGAGAGGACAAGGCGAGAACTACGATGTCTCCTATGACCCAGTTGCAGAAGGCACACATTATTTCTGCAGTGTCTTGCTGGTGTGACAGGTCAGCTCATTGACTGTGGGGGGAAGAACACAGGGCTGAGCACCAGCAGGCGGGATCCGGGGGCCATCGCGGAGGCGGGCTGCCACAGTGCCTATTTCTTGGACACATGCCATGCACTTACTCGTATTCAGCACCTTATCTTCAATATCTCATTCAGTCATCACAATGACTATCCCATTTTACAAATGAAGAAATATCTCAGCAACTTGCCCAATATCTCATAAATACCAAGTGGTAGAGGTAGGACTCCCACCCGGGTATAACTAGGAAACATGAGGTGTTCACCTATGCTCTACTGTTACTTCTTCCAAGGACAACACAAGACATTTGTTGCAAGGTAACAATCGTACCTACATTATAGATTGGACTGGAAGATAAATATAGATTTAATAACAGAGAATGTATGTGGTATGGCTTAATTCTGAACCCTCTATCAACATACAAGTGAAACCCTCAGCCTATTTGCACAGAAGAAAATAAAGAAATGTCATTGCTTTGGCCTCGTCCAGGTTTTCTTCTTTCTTCCCCTGGCTCCACCACAGTTGCTCTCTTTGCTAACTCAGATCACACTGCATCTGGCCGGGACCGTTATATCTTAAGATAATTCTCAGTCTCGCCTGCAATTTCTCACAGTTTAGGCAGTAAAACACTTTGTCAAACATATTTCTGTCTCTAGTGTTTACCTAATTTGATTCACAACTTCACAGATCTGAGCAAATTGTAGACGTTTAGGAGGTGTGTTCATCTTCTGGCTCTCCACAACTACTGAACTGTCATGTTTCTGTGAGAGCTGTTGCCTCAGACGGAGGCTCCCTGAAATGGTCTTTAAGTTTCTTTTAAAAAAGGAGAAAAGAACCCATCCCAAGGCCATTCCTGCACAAGGAGTGCAGCAGCCCGAGGTTGGCGTTCATTTCATTCTTTGGGCTACACAGACACAGCTTGGAGTTGGAGTGCCGTTATGTAAAGAAACAATTTTTGTTCACATTCTTTAAAAGTACTGGTAATGCATGTTTTATTCTGCTTCAACATGATCATGTTGCTGAAAAACCTCACATTGTCAAACTCACATTGCAGCATTTACTATTTCATTTTCAAAGTGGACATGGAAAACCTTGAGTGATGTTTGTGATCCCAAAGGAGTTTCAATAGCAACTGTTTTTATGGCTCTCGGTTCAATTTGCCACAACAGCCTGTCAAACTCACATTGCAGCATTTACTACTTCATTTTCAAAGTGGACGTGGAAAACCTTGAGTGATCCCAAAGGAGTTTCAATAGCAACCTGTTTTTATGGCTCTCGGTTCAATTTGCCACAACAGCTACAAATTATAAACTGATTGATCGAAACTCTAAAGAGAAAAACAAAAGACCAGACATGATGAGGAAATCCTGAACAGCACGCAAATCTAAACTGAAGTGCAGACCACCCACACCGGAGAAGCCAGGTGCTGAAAACTACGCTGCCTTCCTCTGTCCACCGCAGTTGTTTTTAGGCCTGAGAGGCCTCATTGCCCATCGTCCTCTCTTCTTACCCACCACGGCTTAGTTCTCCCGAAGTAATTGATATATTGTTTCTGACTTATAGCAGGAAAATGCACAGAGTTGGCGTAAATGTACTTAACATGCATTTATGATAGTTACAAAAATTGTATATGGGCAATTCTTGGCACGTGGATTATTCACACGTGATGTATTCAGAAACTCAGGGGTCTCTCAGCACATGAAACTGAATTCACTGAAATTTAGAATCATTACAAAACACTTACCAGCTGTTTGGTCCTGGTTCTCAACCTCCACTGGCACCAGCGTCACCTGGGGGCTTGTGAACGGCAGGTGGCTGGGCTCTGCCCCGGCGTTCTGATTTGGAAGGTCTGAGGTGGGACCTGAGAATTTGCTTTTCAACAAGTCCCCGTTGATGCTGCTTTGGGAACCAGACTTGCGAATCACTCTGTTGGACTGTTTCTCAAGGGGAAGGACCTCATTATATTCTTACCGATTTCTAGCCCCTGGCATAGTGTCTGACACATAATTACCTCTCAATAACTGATAATAGCAACAAGAACTAACTTTTATTTGGTGCTCATCATGCGCTAGTCCCTGTGTGAAGGTCCTCACCATGCGCTAGTACCTGATGCTTGTGAAGAAATTTACAAGTATGATCTCATCTAATTCTCACAACTCTGATTGATATTACTATTTACAGTGAGAACAATGAGCCTTAGAGAGGTTCAGTAACTAACCCACAGTCACCTGGCCACTAGGTAATGAGGCCAAGAAAGATGTTTGGGGGTTGAACTGAAAATCTAAGATCCCTGGGCAATGTTCTCTTCTTGCGATTGTTTTCAAGTTCTTAAATCCTTGCCAAGGATAAATCCAGGAATATTTTCAAAGAAGAATATTATAACCCAACTAGAGGCCCGGTGCATGAATCTGTGTATGGGTGGGGTCCCTTGGGGTGGCCTGTGGGGATCGGGCCCCAGCTCGCAACCCCAGGCTTGCAGCCCCACAGCCCCGCCTGGCACCCCACTGTGGCGTGGCACTGCCCCCTCACTTGCTCCACCATCCCACCTATGGGGCGATCAGTTGAGGCCAGGCCCCCCGCCTGGCTCCCACAGCGCCTGGGAGCCAGGCTGCAGCCCCACCCCCCGCCACCACCACTGGTCACCATATGTGGGACGATCTGCAGGGCGATCGGCCCCCACTCGCACCTGCCTGTCGCCCGCTCACCTGCTCCACCATCCTGCTGCAGTCCTGCTCTCGTTGGGGCCCATCTGCCAGCACTGCGTTGCAGAAACCCGCCATGTTCCACGCTGCCCCCTGGTGGTCAGCACACATCAGAGTAAGCGGTCGAACTCCCGAGGGGACAATTTGCATATTAGGCTTTTATTATATAGGATTCAACAGAAAAGTTTTCAAATTGATATTGGGGGAAAAGAATATATACTGACCAAACTCGCCTTTGCAAATACTATTTTTTCTCAGTGGCTGCAGGATGTTTTCATGGATCTGGACACCTAGGAAATCACTTCATGGTGCATTTATCAAAGTTTCTTCTATATACTCCTTGTACTCCAACTGAGGTGGATAGTTATGATAAACTATGCTTGGTGTGAGCAGCTGTCACCAAAAAAATTTTAAAAAGGTTCTTAAAAGCAGCTGATGACTCACTCAGAAAAGCAGAGCCCCTTTGCAAGGTGTTCCCAGTCTGTGTCTTCGAATTTAGCTAAGAATCCGAACTCATGGTTCTGCAGAGTCTTATCTCCTGTCTTCACTGTGAACAGTTCTACTGAGAGCTGAGCTACTATCAACTGATCAAAGCCAGGAAAGGGACCTCCCTCACAAAGCCCAAGACACTGCAGAGCCTTCAGGGCAGCTAGATAATTCCCCAGTCAGTCTATGCTAACTAGGGAATGCTTTGAGAAAATGCCCTGATGTGAAACACCATGACAGTTCCCATTAGCATTGCCATTAGGGATCAAACGCTGATGTTCTCTTCCAACAGCTTGCAGCCTTTAGTTGCTTCCTCACCCAACACAGCAAGGGAAACAGTCACCAAACGGCGGTGTTGTTGGAGGATTTGTTTATTCCAGCTGTCTTTAGTGGGAAATGGATCAGATCCACCCCCACCGTGATTTGTATCTGCTCTAAGGCAATCCTGATCCCCAACCTCCCTCGGTGCCTCCCTCCTGGAAAACTCCTGGGGTTCTGTTTCCTCCTCTGAAAAAGTCAGCATCCCACTGCGCCTGCTTAATTTCTAGTTAATGAGTATCAAGAAACATTGCAGAATGCAAAAGTCCTCCGGTCTCTGCAAATGAGACGCTCTGGACCGGTCGCCTAGGTTACCCACTTTGGTCCTGTGTTATTTAGCCACTGGGAGGATTTATGGCTCAAGTGGTCTTTCCTTGCCTTTGTCCCTACCATGCATAGCAGCAGGAGGAGCCTCAAGTAAGTTAAGTTGATCTACATTTTCCACACGTAGAACATGGTCTTTGGGGGTCAGATTGCCTGGATTCAAACTCTGGCTGTACCACTCACCAACTAGGTAACCTTCAGCAAATTATTACATTTTCCTGTGCCTTGGTTTTCTCAGAATGGGGAGAATATTGGTGCCCAGTCCCTAGAGTTCTGTGAGGATTATATGCTAATGCTTATTATGTGACTAGACAGAATCTGACAGAAAGCAAATACTCCATTAATGTTTGCTGCTTTCACTACTGCAAATGCTTAAAATCAAAATATCATTTTAAAAAGGTTTTGTGTATATTTAGGAGCTGGAGGGGCTGCCCAGTGTTTCAGGATCCTTGCCTACCAGGCACTTAGAGTTTAATAGAAGAGAGGGGACCAAACATGTATTGAGAGAAAAGTTCTGAGTTCCACTTACAAATGGGGACCTAGGTACTGCCCCATCAAGAAAGAATGGGTGCTACGGATTATGGGAAGCTTCCTGGGGCAGAAGAAGGCAATATAACAAATGATAAGGAGGCAGTGAGAGATGCTCCAAGCTTACTTGCTTTCTTTCTTTTAAAACAAAGCAGGAAAAAAAAACAAACACACACACAGGAAAAAAAAAAAAACCCACAACAAAAGCTATGAAGGCCCACTAGGGAATATAAAGGAATGTTTAAAGCAGAAAAAAAAAGTCACTTAAAACTCCACCCAGAGAGTCGGCCTGGTGGTCAAATCCCTCTAGTTTTAACT
>NW_005358092.1:1695864-1709836 GCF_000412655.1 Myotis brandtii
TATTTTTTTTAAAACAAAACAGGAAAAAAAAACAAACCCACACACAGGAAAAAAAAAAAAACCCACAACAAAAGCTATGAAGGCCCACTAGGGAATATAAAGGAATGTTTAAAGCAGAAAAAAAAGTCACTTAAAACTCCACCCAGAGATAACCATTGTTAACTCTTTAACAAATTTCCTGTTTTAGGCTCTCAAAGTGACCTGTGCAAACCGGCCATGGGAAAGGAAAGTCAAGTGCCCCCGTGATACACCCCTGTCCCGCCTGGCCAGGCCTGGGGGAGGCCCTGAGTCCACACCAGTGAGCACACTGAGGCAGGGGACTTGTGAGAATTATAATCACCCCCCTTTATCCCTTTGCCAAGCACAACCTGTTTGGGGCTGTTACCTACATATCAAATAACATGTAAATTCACCAAAGAAAGCAGTTATCTGTGTTCTTACAGAGAAAACCAATGATGATAAACTGATGTTTTGTTTTTAAAAATTTGTTTGGGGTCTTTAAATTTTTGCTTTGTTCGAGGTATTTCATCTACACTGGGTAGGATCTCTCTCACCCGCCATATGGAAGATTAGGGAACCATGACCACAGTTCTTTCTCTAAGTTTCAGACTTGTGGAGAGCAGGCTATTCCAGGTGCAGTCTAGACCCACAGCCTCCTGGTGATCTGCAGGAACACAGAGAGGTGGATAGGAAACGCTGGCCTGGCCTTCGGCAGCTGCAGAATACCCGGTCTTCTCAAGCTCAGGTGGACCTCACCTCAGCGCGCTCTGCTCTCCTGGGGACTTGGGTGGAAATGGCAGTTCAGGATGCAGATTTGTTCAGAGGCCATCAAACAAGTCGGCCTGAATACTGGACATTCAGCTTCTTCCAAAGTTCGTTGTTTTGTATTTGTGTAGATCCTACTTTTGTCCCCTGTAATGAACAAGAGGAAGTTAATTACCCCAATTTTTGTGTTTTCATATGTATTTTTATATAATTAATACTTGGCCCATTTTATTAGTTTCTAATGTTCCCTACAGATTTGTCCAAAAATATGCAATGGGACCAGATGCTACTGGAATATTATCAGCTTTTTTTCCCATCCCAGCCTGCCTGCCCAGATTTGTGAGAGCAAGTCCCTCATTGCGGGCCAAGGACCTGAAAAGAACTGAAACTCCTTCACAGGGGGAAGGGGTGGAAGCGAACAGGAAGTCTTGGAGAACGCAAAGGCGGGTAGGGTCGCTCCATCCTTCTCCATGTGGCTCCACTATCTCGCCCTTCCTGTCCCTCCCATCCTGAGTCCCCTGTTTCTGCTCCCCCATAGCTTAAGCTTCCATGGCAGGGAGAGGCAGCCACGGAGGCACTGACTGAAGCCGGTGTTGGATCAGAGCCACTTCTGGATTCTTCAGGAGCGAAATCTGTGGGCTCCAGTGAGGAGGCTGCTTCCTCCAAAGGAGTAGGAGAGAGGACCGGACTCAGAGTCGGGGACTTCCTCTCATGCCCAGAACACAGAGAGGTGGATAGGAAACGCTGGCCTGGCCTTCGGCAGCTGCAGAATACCCGGTCTTCTCAAGCTCAGGTGGACCTCACCTCAGCGCGCTCTGCTCTCATGGGGACTTGGGTGGAAATGGCAGCTCAGGATGCGGATTTGTTCAGAGGCCATCAAACAAGTCGGACTGAATACTGGACATTCAGCTTCTTCCAAAGTTCGTTGTTTTGTATTTGTGTAGATCCTACTTTTGTCCCCTGTAATGAACAAGAGGAAGTTAATTACCCCAATTTTTGTGTTTTCATATGTATTTTTATATAATTAATACTTGGCCCATTTTATTAGTTTCTAATGTTCCCTACAGATTTGTCCAAAAATATGCAATGGGACCAGATGCTACTGGAATATTATCAGCTTTTTTTCCCATCCCAGCCTGCCTGCCCAGATTTGTGAGAGCAAGTCCCTCATTGCGGGCCAAGGACCTGAAAAGAACTGAAACTCGTTCACAGGGGGAAGGGGTGGAAGCGAACAGGAAGTCTTGGAGAACGCAAAGGCAGGTAGGGTCTCTCCATCCTTCTCCATGTGGCTCCACTATCTCGCCCTTCCTGTCCCTCCCATCCTGAGTCCCCTGTTTCTTCCCATCCGGAGTCTCCTGTACGGCTCCTACTTTCTGCTCCCCCATAGCTTAAGCTTCCATGGCAGGGAGAGGCAGCCACGGAGGCACTGACTGGAGCCGGTGTCGGCTCAGAGCCACTTCTGGATTCTTCAGGAGCGAATTCTGTGGGCTCCAGTGAGGAGGCTGCTTCCTCCAAAGGAGTAGGAGAGAGGACCGGACTCAGAGTCGGGGACTTTCTCTCATGCCCAACCAGGGCCTCCTCATTGCACTGGGAAAAGAGAATTGGAAGGGACACCCAGAGCTTCAGGGTCCAGGAAGGGTCAGAGTGGAGACAGGGATGAGATCTGTTTGCCTCTTAACAGACCAGACAAGCTGGTGAGTGATTAAGCTGGGGGTGGGGTGGGGGAGGGTACTGCAAGGTTCTCCTTTTCCATTTCTCCTTCAGCATAGATAGAGGACACAAACGATCTCGTGGGGTGGACATGAGGAGCAGCCTAAACATTCCCCAAACTTTATAAAATTCCCCAATTAGAGATCCAGTTGGTTAAAGGACCAAGGGAGGGTTAAGGAGACTTGTTCGTCCACCCAGTTGATTATTTATTTATTTAGTGAATTTATTTCAGCATAGATAGAGGACACAAACGATCCTGTGGGGTGGACATGAGGAGCAGCCTAAACATTCCCCCACACTTTATAAAACTCCCCAATTAGAGATCCAGTTGGTTAAAGGACCAAGGGAGGGTTAAGGAGACTTGTTCGTCCACCCAGTTGATTATTTATTTATTTAGTGAATTTATTGGGGTGACATCTATAATAATAAAAGTGTAATATGCTAATTAGACTGGACAGCCTAATGACCTTCCAGACGTCATTCGGGACATTCTTCTGGATGAAACCTCGGCAGCGGGGGCTGAGGGACCCACCCCTCCCTCTGTGCACAAATTTCATGCACTGAGCCTCTAGTTAGTTAATAAAATTATATAGGTTTCAGGTGTAAGGACATTCTTCTGGATGAAACCGCGGCAGCGGGGGCTGAGGGACCCACCCCTCCCTCTGTGCACAAATTTCATGCACTGAGCCTCTAGTTAGTTAATAAAATTATATAGGTTTCAGGTGTATAATTCTATAATACATCATCTATATATTTGTATGTGTGTTCACCACCCCAAGTCAAGTCTCCTTCCATCACCATTTATCCCCCCTTTATCTTCTTCTATCTCTCCGAATCCAGTTGGTTTAATAACCAGGAAATTTTTTTCTCATACTTGGCTAAGATCTTCAAGATTCAAAGGATGGAAGTTTTTCCTGCTAAGGAGTAGGAAGGAGAGAGGTCATTTTTGAGAGGAGGAACAAGGAAGAGGGCAGAAATGCTTTGGACAACCCAAGGAAAATTGCCAGGAGGAAGGAGAAGGACACGGGAAACCCAGCCTTGCTCTTAAAAATAATAGATGCTCAATAAACATCTTGTCAATTAATTGGCAGAGTCAATAAAGGATGAATAGGGGTGCGAGGGAGCTCACTCTGGGATGTGGATTTCCAATGTTCCCTTTCCCCAGAGACAAATCTTCTGACAGCTGAGAGCAACTGGTCCCTGGAGAGGCAGGGGTGGAGCAGGTGAGCCAGGTGCCTGTCTCAGACCCAGGCTAGAAGTGAGGGGAGGGCATCCTCCCGTCTCCCACAGGACTACTCTGTGGTCCTGCTGCAGCTCCACTTCCCTCGCTGCCCTGAGTGCTTTTGGGCTGTCCCACAGGGTGAGGCCAAAAGGGCAGGGTCACCAGGAACCTGTGCTGCTGTGATATGTGGTTGAGTCTGGCAAGGGCATCTGAAGGTGAGGGCCTATGAAACGCTTTGTTGCAACATTTAATTTACTAGGGAGGAGGGACTGAAAGTCAGATCTTGGTCTCATTACTGCCATTAACCAGCTGGGCTGACTGAAACATTACTTCTCAGTGACTGTTGGAGTTGAGTCATTTTTAAAGTCAGTGGCTGTCAGTTGTGTTCATCCTGGAGTTTCCCTGGACAGGAACAGGGGGAAGAGGCTCCCAAATAGGCATTACTGTTTTATTAGCTGGGCAGCTCTCTCTCTTTCTCTCTCACTCTCACTCTTGCTCTCGCTTGCTCTCCACCAGACTCTCCATCAGAGGTTCAGAAATGGGTTGGAAATCCTGCGTGTCCGGGTCTTGGGGAAATACCCTAGTCCCTCTGAGACTCAGTTACAGAGTCTGTAAAAAGAAGCTAATAATAGTACTTCATTGTGTTGTTTTGAAGATTTAATTAAATAACACCAAAGTCACGGTAGAAATGCCAGTCAGCCCTGGAGGGAAGCGGGGTGGTGACTTGAAGAATGTTTAATAAAGGAGTGATTTACACAGGCGTAGGGAAGCACAGGCTAGGGAAGCACAGGCATAGTGCCCGCCCGTCCCCCCCTCCCCCCCAGCCTGAAACACTGGGGGCATCTCCAGGCTTGAGGAGGGACTCCAGAGCGCATTGCCGGTACTGCAGGCAGAGAACTGCCTTGTAGGTACCCTGACCTTTCCTCCAGGGCAGCCAGCCCTCAGTGATTCCAGCCTGACCTCATTCCTTCCTCGCCTCCCCGCTTCCAGCACAGCCATGCTCCCCATTGTGCAAACCCAATCAACAGCCGGGAGCGTGGGAGCCCCTGCATGTCATCCATACAGGGCAGCCTTTGGGGACCCAGCAGGAGAAGGGGGAACTGTAGAGCGAATCCAGGAGACAGAAGATAAGCAGCACAGGAAGGGCTCGAGAAATGAGAGCTTTTGGGATGTTACTTCAAGTTCGATTTAGAGCCTCTCAGGCCCATAACTTAAAAGTTTCTTGAGAGCAGGAATCTTTGTTTTTCCACAAACCATTAGTCATCCCTGCACATATAGTATGTGCCAGTCAGTCGGTCTCTGATGAACAGTAATCGCGTTCTGGAAAGGGCATAAGGTATTGACTTGTGGGCAAGTGTACCAGGTAACACCTGAATTTAATGTAATGTTATAGCACAGTGTATTAAAGATGATGATGCTATACACTTAAGTTGAATATCACAGATGGAGATAAAACAGAAAAGCATTAAGTCTGTTACGGTTTTAATAATTTCTTATTTTTCTTCCCGAATTGAGTTTGCATCCAAGTACTTCTAACTCTCCTGTTGGCAAAATGACAGCATAATTAAGGAACAGCACTTCCTGTAAACTGCTTAGTAAACAGAGGGCTGACCCCCGCTGCACACCGTCTCGGGCTGAGGTCATTGTTGAGGTTGTAGGGGAGCTTTCCGCTTGCACAGGAGGCTCTCGATGGGTGGGACCTCTAACGTATTAGTCGTCAGTTCTAGGGTCCTGGGGTCGAGGGAGTAAATGTCTTCACAGGCAGCGCTGGAGTGGTCTGGCCCAGAGCCAGGACCTTGGAACCGGACTCCTCAGAAACGGCCTCTGCCTGTTCTGTTTCCCGGGGACCTTGCCTAACTTGCTTTTAAAGGTTTTCGAAACACTCTAAAGCATCAACTTTAGTTTACTCTAACCCCAACGCCTGGTCAGATTTTTCTGGCTGCTGGTTAGGTGTTTGAGGAGAAGGGTGAAACCTAGAGGTAATTCAATAGTGGGGCAGAGCCATCAAAAAGGCCCATGGAGCCGAATGGTGCTGCTCTGGCCTCAGGCAGCTTGATACCAATAAACCTGTTTTTCTCTGTCTCAGACTAACACTTTGGAAACCAGCTGTTTGTGGGCCAGGAATCTGCATTGTAAAGCTCTCCAGGATGTGGACATAGAGTCATCCCTCCGTATCCTGGAGGAATTGGTTACAGGACCCCAGTACATACCAAAACCGTTGGATGCTTAAGTCCCTTATATATAATAGCATAGTATTAGCCCTGGCCGGTGGCTCAGTTGGTTACCATAGAGCATCGTCCTAATACTCCAAGGTTGCAGGTTCGATCCCCAGTCAGAGCGCATACAAGAATCAATCAATGAATGCGTGAGTGGGTGGAGCAACAAATTGATGTTTATCTCTCTCTCCATTCCTCTCTCTCTCTAAAATCAATAAATAATTTTTTAAATAAACTAAAATGTCATAACATTTGCATATAACTTATATTTGGGTAGAGGCTACCGCAGGGTCTGCCTGCACATCCCTTTACTCCCTGGGATTCAGTGTAGAGCTTGGTGCGTACAAATTCAAGTTTTGCTTTTTGGAACTTTCTGGGATTTTTTCCCCCTGAGTGTTTTTCCATCTGTGGTTGGTTGAATCCACAGATGCGGAGGGCTGGCTGTACAGCCTTGTTGTGGAAACAGGATTCCTGGGTGCAAGAGAAACAAAAAATATATTTAGGGGGAAATTAGGCAAAAAATTTTCCTAGTTTATTTTATAAGAAATTGCTTACTTCCCACTAAAGATATAAACTAAATGTTAGCCTTTTGTTTATCTTATTTCTGGAATAATTAATTCAGTGCTTATATTTTCAATACAACGACATTTTACTACCCACTGATCTTTATTTATTTTTTTTTTTTTAATTAAATCTTTATTGAATACAACATTTTACTACCCACTGATCTTTAAAATTTGTTAGAAAACAAGTAGACTAAAAACTTTTTTACTTTTTCCTGACATCCAAAAGCAAATTATTTTCTTTATTTAGGCCAATAATAGTTCCAGTAAAGTTTTAGTAGAGCAACCACCTAATCTAATCTGAGGCTGCAAATGCTGTGAGAAACTCAACAACCTCCTCCTTTGTAGTCACCCTGTGGCCCCAAGCCATCAATCTCCTGAGACCCTCTAGTGACCATTTTTTTAAAGAGGTGACTCCTGCAGTGTACTCCTCAAATCCAAAGTCCGGGTGGTGCCAGCTGAAAAGAGAGCCTGTCTGAACCTCAATGCCAGGGGCTGCTTTCCACAGCCCACGCCAAAATGTTGGGGGTCGGGGGAATATCCAGTGATCAAAGAATTGAGTGAGAAATCTGTCCAGTGTGGGAGGGAGGGAACGGGAATTAGGGCCTAACTTTAATCCTTAAACTCCCTTGGTCTATTCTTTAACCCTTTGTGTTTCAGGATAAAAACTTTAAAACCTGCTAAAAACACAGATTGAGGTTGGTCCGGAGAAATGTTAAAGGTGTAACAGAAAGTTAAAACCTAAGGTTTTCATGGCCGCAACCTTCTGGAGGTGGGGATGGTGGGGCACGACAGGTCTTACGGATCTGACATGTGATGGAGACCTAAGCTGAAATTGGAAAGCCCTGGGTTCTACTTGATAGCCTTCTGTTTGGTTCCCCCAATATTTGCCTGAAGTTAGATGAGATGGAGGGCACTCCGTGTCTGGGAGAAAAGGAAGAGCTAGCAGCTTATGATCCCTCCAAGGACTTCTGGCTACTTCTACTTTATATACTTAGTGCGCCCAAAAGCTGGCTGTGAGGGCCACAGACTTCTCATTCAGGACTCACAGCAAACTTCTGTCAGGCAGACCTCCTAGGAATTGAGCCCAGCCCCGCCTCCTCAGGACTGAGGACCACACAATAACTCTGGAGCCAAGGTGGCAGATTAAAAATCTCGTGACCCTGGCCAAAAGGTCAGGACTCTGGAGGACCCTGGAGTCCTAGCCTGTGGCTCCCGGTGCTGCTTCCTGATGATCTGTTGTCTTTTCCTGATTCATAAAGTCACATGGGACTCCCTCCAACTCCCCAGCATTTTAGGGAAGTGCAAAGAGGTGGGTGGGGTGGCCTGCCCCACCCACCCCTTCCTTCAGAATGTTTTCTTTCTGCCCAGGCTGACCTCACCCCCTGTTTAAGGACTGCTGTTACTGGAGGCGGGTTTGCACCTCGCTCCATATGTGCCCAGCGCCTCCTGTGAGGGAATTGTGCCAGAGAAATAAGTCTCTGTATGTCCTCAGGATCCCTCGCTGGAGAGCTCCTGGCTGATGCAATACAGGGTGGCTTTGCACACACAGGTGCTGGTGACTAAGTGAGCAGAGCCCAGACCTTAGGTGGTCAAAGAAAAAAAAGTCCTTCCAGTATCCAGTTTGAGCCAATGTGGACACTAAGCTATAACTGGATTAAAACGGAAACTGCTTAGCAAACATGAATCAAACCACTGTCCCGGGATCCAGCTGGGGGGAAAGGGGGGGGAGAGAAAACATGAAACAGAAAAGAGAGAAAATGGGAAGAGGTCAAAAGACAGGATAAAGGTAAAAGTGGAGTTGATGAGAATTCTAGAAGCCCATGGGAAGAATAATAACTTTCATGATGTATTGGCTACATTTCAACTCATTATTCAATGTCATTAGAGCAAGGAGTTTATCAGACAAGATCAGAAGCTTAAAGGGGCCAGCTTTATCAGATTAATCATTCCAGGTCCACGTTCCCTAAGCAGATAAGTGAATAGTTCTTTGTGCTGATAGCATGCTGAAGGTTTAACAGTCTGTCAGGAGCAAGTACCCACCACAGGTGAAAAAGTAACCACTTATCTGAGAGTTGAGAAGACAGAAAGTGATTTAACCTGTAAACACACTATTGTCCTGGACCTAAATAAAGGCCTGCTCAAATTTTGACTGCTTTTTAAATTCTTAGCTGTTTTCCTGTAGACTTTCCATATGCACTCTAAGGAGCTGGGAACTCAGCAGGTGAACTTGCTTAAGAGAAAGCTCTGGTGAGCTCTCAGCAATGCTGCCCTCCTGCTTTATTCTAATCCACAGATTGCCTCCATATGTTCAGAAATAAAACCCATTCTAAAGGACATGGGTTTTTTGCCCTAGCCAATTTGGCTCAGTGGATTGAGCATCGGCTTGCGGACTGAAGGGTCCATGGTTCAATTCTGGTCAAGGGCACATGTCCAGGTTTTGGGCTTGATCCCCAGTACCTCAATGATTCTCTTATCATTGATATTTCCATCTCTCTCTCCCTCTCCCTTCCTCTCTGAAATCAATAAAAATATATTTTAAAAAAATAAAATAAAGGACATGGATTTTTCAGTGAGGAAATTCAAAGGATCTATATATATAAAACCCTAATATGCAAATAGACTGAAGGGTAGAACAACTGAACAACTGGTTGCTATGACATGCGCTGCCCACCAGGGGCCATGCGCGGAACATGGCGGGTGTCGGCCGTGGCGGGATGGTGGAGCAGGTGAGTGGGGACGCCAGACCAAGGTGGGGCGCTGGTCACTGTCATCGGGGTGAGCCTCTGGTGGTTACTGAAAATTCTTTGCTCCAGTGCGCCGCGGTCCTGCCTGGCCCTCACACCTGCTGCAGGCGCTGGCCCCACTTGCACCCCCTGCTGGTGGCCCTGAGGGCTTCTCCACTTCCCCCTGCTCCTGAGAGGCGATCGGGGCAACAGCTGCCACTTGCACCCGGTGCTGGCACCGGCCCCGGCCCCAATTGCTTCGTGCCGTCAGTGGGTGCGAGCAGGGCCGGTGCCATCAGTGCATGGGAGTGGTGGCAGCGGGAGCAGGGCTGCTGGCAGACAGGAGACCAGGGGCCATGGAGGGAGGGGCTGGGCAGGGGCACGAAGGATGGGCTGAGACCCACCCCTGTGCCCACTGCAGCCTCACGGCCCACAGTTCCTTTCAAGGTGCATAAATTCGTGCACTGGTCCCCTAGTTTTTATATATCTTGTAAGGAATCCAGAAAAGAAATTGCATTTGAACAAACTGCATTTGCAAAGGAATGCTTTGAACAAAGGCTGCATGATTAAAGTCCACTTAGGTGGCTGCTTTGAAGAGGCCAGCATTTATTTACTTGGGTTTTTAAGTTGTGCATCTGTTTACAGAAAAAGAGAGAGAGAGAAGAATTCATGCCATATTTTGGGCATACCTTGTCCTGATCAATAGTCCTCTTCCCACCATGCTTCCTGGCCTCCTGCAGACCCCAATGTCCTCATCTCTGCAGCCCCACACGCCAGGAACCAGCCCCAACTAGGCACACCTTGTGGTTTGGACTCACAGAACCATCTCCACTTACATGACCAGGACACTGGACTGTCTTCCCACCCAGGCAGAGAGCACCTGGAAGGCAGGTCTTGTCTCATTCACCTCAGTATCCCCAGGACCTGAAAATACCTTAAAATCAAGACATGTCAGGTAAAAGGATTTTGCACTATTTCCAGGTTTCCAGGAGATAGAGTTTGGATACTGAAATGTTGGGAATTATTGTTTATGAAAACAATAGGACCATGTGTTTGAAATGGGACATATGAAGAAAATCCAGATTGAACATAGCTTTCATACAGTTGTTATTACTTTCCTAGATTGTTGCTTTTAACACCTCTCTGAGGAAATAGAAGTTTTGCTGAGAAATAGGCAATGGTTGTGTAGCCTGGCTCTCTTGGGATATTATAACCCTTTGTGGGGAGGGGAACTGGAGTGAGAGAGGACAAGGAAATGATGAAGCAGGACTATTATATGGCAATATAAAATAAGAGGAGGCAGATTAGAGAGGTAAGCAGTTGTAACAAACATGATCAACCATCCATTCCTTATAATAGCTCAGACTTTGTTGAGGTGGCAATGTGCCCAGCTTAACACACCCAGCCTCCCAGATTCCCTTGCAGCTAGGGTTGACCAGGTAACATAGTTCAGCCAATGAGATGCAAGTGGAGTCACTGGGTGGGACTTTCAGGAAACCTCCTTAAATGAGAAGTAACTGCCTGGCCAGTGTGGCTCAGTTGGTTGAATGTTGTTCCATGTACCAGGAGATTCCTGGTTCCATTCCCAGTTGGGGCATGTTTCTGGGGTGCTGGCTTGTGCAGAAGGCAGCAAATTGATGTTTCTCTCTCATCGGTGTTTCTATCTCTCTCTCCCTCTCCCTTCCAATCTCTGAAATCAATAAAAACTGATTTTTTTAAAAAAAGAAATAACTGATGTGTACCATTTTGATTTTTTTCTTAAACAAATACTTTTTTTAATGTTTTTTAAATTTAATTTATTGGGGTGACATTGGTTAATAAAATTATATAGGTTTCAGGTGTACGATTCTATAATACATCATCTGTATATTGTATTGTGTGTTTACCACCCCAAGTCAAGTCTCTTTCCATCACCATTTATCCCCCCTTTACCTTCTTTTACCTCCCCCAGCTCCTCTTCCCTCTGGCAGTCACCATGCTGTTGTCTGTGTCCATGAGTCTCTCTTTTTTTCCCTTTGCTTAATCCCTTCACCCTTCTCACCCAGCCCCCAACCCTCTCCCCTCTGACAACTGTCAGTCTGTTCTTTGTATCTATGAGTCTGTCACAAACTTTGTTAGTTTACTTTCTTCATTAGATTCCATATAAGTGAAATCATATGGTACTTGTCTTTCTTGACTGGCTTATTTCACTTGGCGTATTACTACTTTATTGATGAGAGAGAGAAAAAAAAAGAGAGAGAGAGAGAGAGAGACATCAATTTGTTGTTCCACTTATTTATGCCTTTATTGTATGTACCTTGACCAGGGATCTCACCCGCAACCTTGGTGTAGAGGGTTGACCCTCTAACGGTTAGAGTCTAACCAATTGAGCTCAGTGGATAGAGCATTGGCCTTCGGACTGAAGGGTTGAATTTTTTTTCCAGCTTTTTTCTCAATTTAAATTTTTTATTGTTGACACTGTTGCAGATGTCTCCTCCTCCCCCTTTTAATTTTTGCCCTTTGCTCTTTGCCCTTCTTCCTGGAATGCAGAACTGGTACTTCAAGATGGAAATCATCTTGCTGACACAAAGATGAAAACCATGTGACAGACAGAAATATAGAAAGAGCCTGGAACCTGTCAAATTTCTCAATGCAGAGAAAAATAAACCTCTATTTAGTTAAGCCATCATACCCAGTCTTCAGTTCCACTTGGCTGGCTGAATACAGTCCTGATTTGTGATGTATTGTGATAGAAAGGACACTCACTGGACAGAGGCAAGAGGCCCGAGTTCTAGCCCTGGCTTTGTCCTTACTTATTAGTTGTGCAACCTCAGGCACATCGCTCAAAACCTGAGCATCACTGCCTCACACGTGAAATTGGGGGTAGGCTAGCTGTCTTGGCATCTCACAGGCTGTGTTGAAGGTCAAAAATTATTTGAAAACATTTTGAAAGCATAAAGTTTTACACAAACATGAAGTGTCATCAATACCTGTACTAAGAAAGTACAAAAAGGAGTTGATTTGGGAAGGCTAGGCTCAGGACAAAACATTAAGAAAATGTGATCTTTGGAATTTAAAGTATAGGAATGGAGGCTTCAAGAATTCCCATAAAAAGTAACTTTTTACAAGTCAAGGTCAAAATTCATTTATTTTTATTTCCTCCATTGTGACTATGTGCCTATTACAAAATAAGCACTAGTAGCTTTTTATGTTTGAAAGCAGAGGCAGAAATTGGTACTTGCTAACTGTCAAAAGGAGGGCAAAAGGTAGGACTTTCCTGATGGAAATGGAGCACCGTGGCAGGAAGCCCTGGGAAATGCAGTAGTTGGGAGATGGAGAAGGAAATTGCTAAAAGGGTGGAATAGCAGGCTAAGGAGTGTGGATTGATCTGGGACAACAAGAAACGCCTGCAGGTTCTGAGCAAGAAAGGGTGGCATAGCCCAGCCACGGTGGCTCAGTGGTTGAGTGTCAACCTATGAACCAGGAGGTCACGGTTTGATTCCCTGTCAAGGCACACACTTGGGTTGCGAGCTAGATCCCCAGTGTGGGTCATGCAGGAGGCAGCCAATCTCATCATTGTTTCTATCTCTCTCTCCCTCTTCCTTCCTCTCTGAAATCAATAAAAAAATATATATATAAAAGAAAGGGTGACATAAAGAAGAAAGCAAAGACGTGAAAGAAGTAAGCTAGCCATGTGGATATATGGAAGAAGAACAGTCCAGGCAAAGGGTCAAAGCATGCTTGATATGTTCACAAAACAGCAAGGAGGCTAGTATATCTAGAGCACATTGAGCAAGGGCAATAGTGGTAGAAGCTGATCTGAGGCAGGTAAGTAGGGGCCCGAACATATAGGACCTTAAGAGTCAAGGAAAGGATTTGGGATTTTCTAAATGAGATGGGAAGCCATTGGAGGCTTTTGAGCAGAGTGACATGATCTCCTTTACCTTTTATTTATTAATTTTTTAAATTTATTTTATTTATTTTTTTAAAATATATTTTATTGATTTTTTACAGAGAGGAAGGGAGAGAGATAGAGAGTTAGAAACATCGATGAGAGAGAAACATCGACCAGCTGCCTCCTGCACATCTCCTACTGGGGATGTGCCCGCAACCCAGGTACATGCCCTTGACCGGAATCGAACCTGGGACCTTTCAGTCCGCAGGCCGACGCTCTATCCACTGAGCCAAACCGGTTTCGGCTCAATGGCTTTTTTTTAAAACACCAATAATGAATTCTCAGAAAGAGAAACTAAAACAATCCCATTTACCATTGCAACAACAAAAATTAAGATACTTAGGAATAAACTTAACCAAGGAGGAGAAAGACTTGTACTTGGAAAACTACAGGATGTTGAAAAAAAGAGATAGAAGAGGATATAAACAAGTGGAAGAATATTCCATGTTCACGGATTGGCAGAAATCAACATCATTAAAATGTCCATACTACCCAAGGAAATCTACAGATTAAATGTAATCCCTATTAAATTACCAACAGCATATTTCACAGATCTAGAAAAAATACTCCAAAAATTTATATGAAACCAAAAAAGACCCCGAATAACTGCAGCAATCTTGAGAAAGAACAAAGTTGGAGGAATCACAATACCAGATTTCAAGTTTAACTACAAAGCCACCATAATCAAAACAGCCTGGTACTGGCACAAGAACAGGCATATAGATCAATGGAACAGAACAGAGACCTCAGAAATCGACTCAAGCCATTACGCTCAATTAATATTTGACAAAGGAGGCAAGAGTATACAATGGAGTCAAGACAGTCTCTTCAATAAA